>NC_138050.1:66904375-67321623 GCF_964194185.1 Rhinolophus hipposideros
TGCTACTCAGCCATATGTGTAATTTTCTCCCAGTGGGACTAAGTGGTTAATTATTCATCTCCTTTAGCTGGGTAAGTTGTTTTTATTCTAAAGGCATACAGAGAAAGAGCTACAGACATGTTGGAAAGTGTCATAATTGGTGGGTATAGGTATCAGGATTATATCAGCAAGGAAGGAAAAGGAAACCAAAAACAGCTTATCTGATTGCCATGATTCATAATTTGACGAATAACCACAAACTAACTTACGCTGAGTAATATTTTCAGGCTGATTAATATTCTAGGTTAAAACAAACAAACAAACAAATAAACAAACAACTATCTTTTCCTCCAGAAAACATCTTCATTGAGAATACTGGGAAACCTAAGAGTATCTTATAATATGCTTTAATTATCATAAGAACATTAGAGCTAAAATGCAATAAGTTTTTATTTTATTTTATTACATTTATTGAGCTGACATTGGTTAATAAGATTACATGTTTCACGTGTATAGTTCTATAAGACATCATTTGTATATTGCATTGTGTGTTCACCACCCAAATTCAAGTCTCCTTGTGTCACCACATATTTGTGAAAGTTTTGCAAGATGCTTAACAGGGCATACTAGCTTGCAAGGAAGCACTGAAGCCACCAAGTTGCCCACCAGCCTGCCATTCTTCCCTTTTTATCACCTTCTCAATCTCCTCATATTCCTTCAGGACAAGGTATTGAAACATGATCTGATTACCACTGTATTGCTGAAGGTAAGCATCACCCGGAAGATATTTGCCCAGGTCATCTTCATTTTAATAATAAACCTTCCTGATTGTTTGAAACACATACACACATTCAATCAGAAGAACTAACAATGGTGTTCAGTAAGTTATATTAGTGCCATACCAAAAATGGAGCTATACAAATATACACTGAGGTGACATGGGCCGTATTCTACCAGCACTGAGTAATGAGACATTGTGGTCAAGAAGGTAACAGGGTCTCTTAGTATTTCAATCATGAGGAAACTGAGGCAAGCAATATCCCGTTATATTCTGGATGAGCCATCACCAAAGTTACCAGAGGGGAAACAGGATGTTCCATGTTCCTGCTCAGACTTTTTAAAAGTGGATTAAAAATAAGGAAGCAGTGTTTATTCTCTTAAATTCAGACCCAGAATGAAAGAAAGAATATAAAGGGCGGATTGTCAGATACTCACAGTGGAGCCGACAATTGAAAGTTAATGTTGTACAACCTGCTGAATCCATCTGATCATTAATTCACACACCTCAGCAGTAGATGTGACAGCTACTGTGCCCAGAGGCTCAGTCATGCCTCAGTACTACCCCAGTAATTGTCTCTCGATAAAATCATGTAGCCTGGCCCATAAATGTCGCAGCCATCACTGGCATGAGTCGGGCCTATAGGTTCACAGATCCTGTGGGGATGACAGGAGAGAACACTTTTCTGGAACTCCTCAACCACACTGACGGGTGCACTTTCAAGAGTGCAATTCTGCAGCTGATGAAATGCTAAGCGCCCCATCCACAGCACAGCAATCAAACCTTTCCCAATGATATTAGATCCCAGAGCTTTTTGGCAGCTCAAAATACAATAGAGCCAGTGGTGTATTACAGACATTGTACACTATATATTATACACATTATAGACAACTGTCCATTCATAAATGCTATGCTGAGTTTTTCTCTTTCTTCCTCCCTTCCTTCCTTCCTTCCTTCCTTCCTTCCTTCCTTCCTTCCTTCCTTCCTTCCTTCCTTCCTTTCTTCCTTCCTTCCTTCCTTTTCTAAATTTAAAACACATAGAACAGCAACAGCTCATCTCATGTAAAGAGCACAACATGTGCTTGACATGACATTGGAAACTTCTCAGCCTTGACTTGCATAAAGAGAGGCCTGCTGAGCCCCTGAACAGGGCATGTCTAATATACTGTGTGAAGTGCACACAGTAGATGAACATTCACTTTGAAAAATCAGCAAATCTCTGCATATCACATTTTGTAAGATGGCTTGTTTACCACAGAAATACCCTAGCAGGGTCTTTGGACCTAAGATAGATTTAGAAACATAAAATCTATGTGGTATGTTACTTATTCAGAACAAACATACAAATCACAATTACAATTAATACATTATTCTGGACCCTCATGCTTAGTATGCTCATCAGAAACAATCTGGCTATTAATATTATAATAGAAATACTGTCAGAGAAAATAGAGCCAGAGAGAATTATTAGAAAGCATGAGACCACACAAACCAGAATGGTGTGGCTAGAATTTAAGTGAGAGGAAAGAATGAAAATGATAGAAAAGGAAAGTGATAGGAAAAGGAGTGGGGGGAGATAAATCCTCCCACTAAAAAGTATAGTGGACTATGTCCATAGAAACAAAGCCGACATAGTTTATTTCTGAAAAGACTTAGGAAAGGAGCAATTTTGAGACAGATACATACAATCACTGGAGAGAAACTATAAAACACAATGAAAATATGCTTTTTTCTCAGAACTCTAAACCCAGTGACTAACACAGTAAACTACTATGTATACGTAACACAGCCAAATCATATATCGTCTACATTACTGTTGGTGATGAAGTCACACATCCTATATCCTTCTGATTTCACATGCAGAATACTGCAAATGAGCTCTAGGCTGCCTCTACTAGTCCCAGGCTTCCTTTCTGTAAAGTCTAGGCATTTTGTACTTCCGTTTTTGGTAGTACTTGAAAAACTGCGACGTGCGAAACTCATTTCTTGTAAAGGAGTCAACTCTGTATTCCTTGCTCTGCAGGTGAGGATCTGAAGACTGGGAGTTTAAGTGGCATAAAGAGAGACATTAAATAGCTTTTCTGCTTTCCTTCCTCTCTGCTTTTGCACATTGGCTGCGTCTCCAGAGGACAAGTGAATGTAGACAGAGGCTCCTCCATTTTCTTCTAGACACCTAGAGAAATCATCTATCTGCTATGAACCGCTACCCACGGGCCCAACTTGTGTTGGACTCTCCTTGGAATCTCCACGGTGGCAGTTCAGAAACAGCAGATTAAGACCTTTCTGAGTAGCTACCATGTGCCTGGCCTGATGCCCATCCAACCAACCAGCTAAAATCATCCAGAGCACCAAAGGTTGGCTGATATCTAATAACTAATCAAGCTTGTGTCTAGTTCTGGTCTTGTAACCAATGGCACAAACAAATGTGTTGCATCTTATGCTAATCTTCTGAGAACATGTAGACTATGTCGGGTGTGTTTATTTTTGTGTGGTATCTAAATGGTGATATCTTTTACACTGAATATATATCAATCTGTTTCAGGGATAACATATTTTACCATAAATTAGTTTGAAATAGAAAATATCAACCACCATAAACTAAGATTTTTCTTTGTAAAAATATAGCCCTGAAAAAATTATTCCCATGCTCATATATGTAAATTTAAGGTAAAGAATGTCCTGAGTAGATACATGTACCGTGTTTCCCCGAAAAGAATACCTAGCCGGACAATTAGCTCTAATGCGTCTTTTGGAGCAAACATTAATATAAGACCCAGTATTTTATCCTCTCCTCTCCTCTCCTCTCCTCTCCTCTCCTCTCCCCTCCCCTCCCCTCCCCTCCCCTCCCCTCCCCTCCCCTCCCTTCCCCTTTCTCCTCTTCTCTCCTCTCCTCTCCTAACCCATTAGACCTGGTCTTATATTATAGTAAAATAAGACTATATTTTATATTATATTATATCATATTTATTATATATTATGGTATTATAATATATATTATTATATTATATCATATTTAGGTATTATATTATATCATATTCATTATATATTATATTATGCTATGTTGTGTTATGTTATGTTACGTAACATTACATTACATTACATTACATTACATTACATTACATTATATTATATTATATTATATTATAATACCTGGTCCTATATTATAGTAAAATGAGACCAGGTCTTATATTAATTTTTGCTCCAAAAGATGCATTAGAGCTGATTGTCCAACTAGGTCTTATTTTTGGGGAAACACGGTATATATTGCAAAATTATTACAACAGTAAGGCTAATCTCAATGCCTTCACATAATTGCATATGTTTGTTGATGACATTTAAGATCTACTCCCTTAAAAACTTTTAAGTATCTGACACCCTGGATTTTTATCTTTGCTAATTCTTCTCCTGGACCTAAAACAGCCCACTGCCCTCCATAGTCTCTATAGATGAACCTCACCAATTCTTAAAGTCACTGCTTAAAATCTATTTATTCTACGATGCTTTCCCTACCCATTTCACCTGATATATTTTCCTCCCCTCAGTCTCTTCATCATTTATTATCAAGATTAAGCATATACTACCTTTTCTTTCTTACAACTTTCTATTCTTTGTTGTAGAAAATTTGGACAATTCAGAATAGCTCAAAAATAGAATATCATTACCTAAAATTGCAGCCCAGAAGGTTAGAAAACCTCAATAAGCAGAGTTTACCAATGCCCATGTTCCCCCCAAAATGGTGTGACTTTAAACCATTGCAATTTGTTAGAAACAGAACAATATTTAGTGCTTTTATTTGCATTCATTTCATTATTAGTGAGTTGAAGAATTCTTTATGACTATTGGTCTCTTCCCTTTTTGGGGGTAATATCAGTTTATGGCCTTTGTCTTTTTCCCCTGAAGATATCGTCTTTTATTATAAATATTTGTAGAATTCTATATATTCTGTAAATCATGTCTATATATGCTACTCATATTTGTTAGAATTTTTATGTTTTGTCATATAGCTTTACGACTTAAGTATGAAATAGTTAATGTAATTTGTTTGAAAATAAAATAATACTTTGTAAGGTGGTGGGTTGTGTTGCAAGAAACCCTTCCTCAGAAAAGTACTTACTAATTATTCTTTTAAAAAGCAGCAAAACTCAGAGATTAACAAGGAGAGTAAATAAACAAAATCAAAGAAAAAAAATTCTGTACCACAAAAAAAGCAGAAGACACTGAATTTCTTGTAATACAATCTAAAATTGACCATTTCCAAGAGGTACAAAATGAAATTATAGTACGATAAAAATATTTTATCAAAGGGATAAGTAGATTAGGACAATATGATTTGCAATATATTAGCAACAGTAATTTAAGATCAAAATAATCTAATAGAAAATACATTTAAAAAAATATCTAGGCCATAAAAAATTAAGTAATGAAAAAAGCATGAAAGAAGTTGAGATATCTGAAGAATAAAGGTTGAGACTCAATGTGTAATAATAATAATTTTGAAAAAAACAAATAGTATGGTGATTAAATATTTCAGAACTCAAAAATAAACAGGGCTAGAAATTGCATGTTTGATTTGTATATATTACAATCAGAAACTGAATCCAATACACTGTCTCATTTTAAAGAAAAAAGATAAACAATGAACAGAATTCCATGTGCTTTTAAGAAGAAAATGTAGATAATCTATTATGGAATATAAATCAGACTTTGTTGAGAGACGAAAAAAAATGGCGGCGTGAGGTGAGCCTCTGTAACGCTCCCCTGGAATTTACAACGAATCGGACAACAATAACTCCACAAAGGACTCCTTGCACAGCAGTCAGGCAAGAAGAAGAGGCCGACTACTGAATTCACCTCCAGGTGGGTGAATCGCGCGAGCGGGGGAGGAGGGAGAGGAGAAGTGCGGAGACGGAGCCGCGCGGGCGCAGGACACAGACCTAGCTCAGTGCTCGGAGCCCGCTGCTCCCGGATCTCCCGCAACTGCGGGAGAGGGAAGAACTCGGACTGCTAGGGCTCCGCTTACGGCCCACAGGGCTGAGGGGGCAGCGTACAAAACCGCTGAACCCAACGTTCACGGCAGACCTCGGAGCAAAGACTGAGGGAAGAGGGCTGAAATCGGTGGTTTAAGCCCTCACTGCCGAGCGGAGAACGGAAGCCTTAGGCACGGAGACTAGCCGCCCCCTCCCTACCCTCCCAGAGCTCGCCCCGCCCCCACCTGCCCGGTGCTAGAAGCGATAAAGTAGCACTGTCGGATCAAAGGACAGAATATTTGCTGCTCTGAGAACTGTGGACCGTAGACACAGATTCGCAGCTCAACTAGTTCCCACAAAGGGGAGGGAGCTGTGGAAGCAGGACAGGCTGTGGTGGTGGTCGCCGCCATTGCTCTGGGCCACCTCTCACAACTCACCCCTCCCCTGGCCCCACCTATCTGGGCGGATCCCTGCAGGAGTAAACAGAACTGCTGAAACAAACGGGCTCTGAATCTGGTGCAGAAAGAGCTTTGGAACTCCAAAAGCTCTTCGCATACCTATCAACCTGTTGCAGAAGACACTCCTGTAGATGTCTAGGAAGAGAAATAGTAAATCAGTGATTGCCATGAATAACCAAGGCAACAAGATAGCTCAGAAAGAAAGTGAAAAGTCTCCAGAAAAGGAACTTAGAGATATGGACCTTTGTGATTTAAATGACAGAGAATTCAAGATCGCAATTCTGAAAAAACTGAACGAGATGCAAGAAAACACAGAAAGGCAGTTTAATGAACTCAGAAACACAATCAAAGAACAGCATGAGCATTTTACAAAAGAGATTGAAATCTTGAAAAAGAACCAAATAGAATTTCTGGAGATTAAGAACTCAATAGAAGAAATTAACAATAAAATATCCAGCTTAGGTAGTAGAGTTGACCAGATGGAGGAAAGAATCAGTGACATCGAAGATAGGAACCTGGAATTTACACAGAGGGAAGAAGAAAGAGACTTGAGACTTAAAAGAAATGAAAGAACTCTACAAGAACTTTCTGACTCCATCAGAAAGAGCAATATAAGAATAATGGGTATACCAGAAGGAGAAGAAAGAGGGAAGGGAACAGAGAATATATTCAAACAAATCGTCGATGAGAACTTCCCAAACTTGTGGACAGAACTGGATCCTCGAATCCAAGAAGCAAATAGAACACCTAATTACCTCAATCCCAACAGGCCTTCACCAAGGCACATTGTATTGAAGCTGTCTAAAATCAATGATAAAGAAAGAATCCTCAAGGCAGCCAGGGAAAAGAAGACGGTAACTTACAAAGGAAAGCCCATTAGATTATCATCAGATTTTTCAGCAGAAACTCTACAAGCTAGGAGGGAATGGAACCAAATATTCAAACTATTGAAAGAGAGAAATCATGAGCCAAGAATAATATATCCAGCAAAGATCTCCTTTAGATATGAAGGAGGAATAAAGACCTTTCCAGACATCCAGAAGCTGAGGGAATTTTCTAATACACGACCTGCACTACAAGAAATACTAAAGGAGGCTATTAGACCACCATCAACAGGGACAACTTGTGGCAACCGAAACATAAAAAGGGGGAGCGTAAAGGCCTGAACTGGAATATGGGAATAGAGAAAGTAAGCGTACTGAAGAAACTGGAATACTCTAAATATCAAACTTTCTTTTACATAAACTCAAGGGTAACCACTCAAAAAACATCCAAATCTGAAATATATACTGTAATAAAAGAAGAAACAGAGGGAAACATCATAGAATACTACCACACAGAAATAACAGACAACAACAAAAAGGCAAAGAAACAATGGAGACACAGCCTTACCAGAAAACTAAAGACAGAATGACAGGAAATCCTCACATATCAATAATCACCCTGAATGTAAATGGACTGAACTCACCAATAAAGAGACACAGAGTAGCAGATTGGATCAAAAAACTAAACCCAACCATATGCTGCCTACAAGAGACACATCTCAGCTACAAGGACAAGCATAGACTCAAAGTGAAAGGGTGGAAATTGACACTTCAAGCAAATGGTACCCAGAAAAAATCAGGTGTAGCCATAATGATTTCCGATGAAACAGACTTCAGGGTGAAAAAGATAACAAGAGACAAAGATGGACACTTCATAATGGTAAAGGGGACTATACAACAAGAAGACATAACAGTCATCAATATTTATGCCCCCAATCAGGGAGCACCGAAATATACCAAGCAACTACTAACAGAACTAAAGGGAGAAATTGACCAAAACACAATTATACTAGGGGACTTAAATACATCATTGACAGCTATGGATAGATCATCCAAACAGAAGATAAATAACGAAATCGCAGCCCTAAATGACACATTAGATGAATTGGACATAATTGACATATATAGAGCACTTCATCCTAAAACATCAGACTATACATTCTTTTCTAGTGTACATGGAACATTCTCAAGGATAGACCATATATTGGGACACAAAATCAGCCTCAGCAAATTTAAGAAGATTGAAATCATACCAAGCATATTCTCTGATCACAAAGCTTTGAAATTGGATATCAACTGCAAAAAGAAAGCAGGAAAAAACACAAATACATGGAGATTAAACAACATACTTTTAAAGAACGACTGGGTCAAAGAAGAAATTAGAGGAGAGCTCAAAAGATACATAGAAACAAATGACAATGAAAATACATCTTACCAAAATTTTTGGGATGCCGCGAAAGCAGTTTTAAGAGGAAAATTTATATCATTACAGGCCTATCTCAAGAAACAAGAAAAATCCCAAATAAATAACCTCATGTTACACCTTAAAAAACTAGAAAAAGAAGAACAAGCGAAACCCAAGGTCAGCAGAAGAAAGGAAATAACAAAAATCAGAGCAGAACTAAATGAAATAGAGAACAAAAAGACAATAGAAAAAATTAATGTGACAAAAAGCTGGTTCTTTGAAAAGATTAACAAAATCGAAAAACCCTTGGCTAGACTCACTAAGATAAAAAGAGAGAAGACACTAATTAACAAAATCAGAAATGAAAAAGGGGAAGTTATCACGGACACCACAGAAATACAAAGGATTATCCAAGAATACTATGAAGGACTATATGCCACCAAATTTAATAACTTAGAAGAAATGGACAAGTTCTTAGAAACATATAGCCTTCCAAGGCTGAATCATGAAGAACTGGAAAATCTTAACAGGCCGATCACCAGTAAGGAAATTGAATCAGTCATCAAAAACCTTCCCAAAATCAAAAGTCCTGGACCAGATGGCTTCACCAGTGAATTCTACCAAACCTTCAAAGAGGATCTAATACCAATCCTGCTCAAACTCTTCCAAAAAATTGAAGAAGAGTCAGTACTCCCTAACTCATTTTATGAGGCCAACATTACCCTGATACCAAAACCTGGTAAGGACAACACAAAAAAAGAAAACTACAGACCTATATCTCTGATGAATACAGATGCAAAAATCCTAAACAAAATTCTAGCAAATCGAATACAACAATGCATTAAAAAGATTATTCATCACGACCAAGTGGGGTTCATCCCCGGGGCACAAGGATGGTTCAACATTCGCAAATCCATCAATGTGATACATCACATAAACAAAATAAAGGACAAAAATCATATGATTCTATCAATTGATGCAGAAAAAGCATTTGATAAGATACAACATCCATTTATGATTAAAACACTTACTAAAATTGGTATAGAAGGAAAATACCTCAACATAATAAAGGCCATATACGACAAGCCCTCAGCTAATCTCATAATTAATGGTGAAAAGCTGAAGCCCTTTGCTCTACGTTCAGGAACACGACAAGGTTGTCCCCTATCACCTCTGCTTTTCAACATAGTGTTGGAAGTCCTCGCCAGAGCTATCAGGCAAGAGAAAGAAATAAAAGGCATCCAAATTGGGAATGAAGAAGTTAAATTGTCACTCTTTGCAGATGACATGATGCTATACATAGAAAACCCTAAAGACTCCACCAAAAAGCTATTAGAAACAATCAATGAATATAGTAAAGTTGCTGGCTACAAAATCAACGTACAAAAGTCCATTGCTTTCCTATATACCAACAATGAAATCTCAGAAAAAGAGATAGAAAAAACAATTCCTTTTGCAATTGCAGCAAAAAGAATGAAATACCTAGGAATAAACTTAACCAAGGATGTGAAGGATTTATATGCTGAAAACTATAAGACATTTTTGAAAGAAATTGAAGAAGACACAAAGAAATGGAAAGACATTCCGTGCTCATGGATTGGAAGAATCAACATAGTTAAAATGGCCATATTACCCAAAGCCATATACAGATTTAATGCAATCCCCATTAAAATCCCAATGGCATTTTTTAAAGAAATAGAACAAAAAATCATCAGATTTGTTTGGAACCACAAAAGACCCCGAATAGCCAAAGCAATATTAAAAAAAAAAGAACAATACTGGAGGTATCACACTCCCTGATTTTTCCCTGTACTACAGGGCTACAATAATCAAAACAGCTTGGTATTGGCGGAAAAACAGACACATAGACCAATGGAATAGAATTGAGAACCCAGAAATAAAACCACATAAATATGGACAGATAATTTTTGACAAAGAAGCTAAAAACATACAATGGACGAAAGACAGCCTCTTCAATAAATGGTGCTGGCAGAATTGGATAGCTACATGCAAAAGAATGAAACTGGACTGCTATCTGTCACCATGTACCAAAATTAATTCAAAATGGATCAAAGACTTAAGCATAAGACCTGACACAATAAACTGCATTGAAGAAAACATAGGTACTAAACTTATGGACCTTGGGTTCAAAGAGCATTTTATGAATTTGACTCCAAAGGCAATGGAAGTAAAAACTAAAATAAACAAATGGGATTATATGAAACTGAAAAGCTTCTGCACAGCAAAAGAAACTATTGACAAAATAATGAGGCAACCAACTGAATGGGAGAAGATTTTCGCAAACAGTTCCTCTGATAAGGGGCTAATATCCAAAATATACAAGGAACTCATGAAACTCAAC
The DNA here is from genome assembly GCF_964194185.1 of Rhinolophus hipposideros. NCBI lineage: Eukaryota > Metazoa > Chordata > Mammalia > Chiroptera > Rhinolophidae > Rhinolophus > Rhinolophus hipposideros. The sequence continues at coordinate 66,915,149 of NC_138050.1, forward strand.
AACAAAAAAACAAACAACCCAATTGAGAAATGGACAGAGGACCTGAAGAGACATTTCTCCAAAGAGGATATACAAATGGCAAATAGACATATGAAAAAATGCTCAACATCGCTAATCATCAGAGAAATGCAAATGAAAACCACAATGAGATATCACCTCACCCCAGTCAGAATGGCTTTCATCAACAAAACAAATAGTAACAAGTGTTGGAGAGGCTGTGGAGAAAAAGGAACTCTCATACACTGTTGGTGGGAATGCAGACTGGTGCAGCCGCTATGGAAGGCAGTGTGGAGGTTCCTCAAGAAATTACGAATAGAATTACCATATGACCCAGCAATCGCTCTCCTGGGTATCTACCCCAAAAATATAAAAGCATTTCTCTATAGAGACACGTGTACGCCAATGTTCATTGCAGCTTTGTTTACGGTGGCCAAGACATGGAAACAACCAAAATGTCCTTCGATAGATGAATGGATAAAGAAGTTGTGGTACATATACACAATGGAATACTATTCGGCGTTAAGGAAAGATGATATAGGAACATTTGTGACAACATGGATGGATCTCGAGAGAATAATGCTAAGTGAAACAAGTCAGACAGAAAAAGCAGAGAACCCTATGATTTCACTGATATGTGGTATATAAACCAAAAAGAACAAGACAAACAAATGAGAAACAAAAACTCATAGACACAGACAATAATTTAGTAGTTACCAGAGGGTAAGGGGGTGGGGGGTGGGTGATGAGGGTAAAGGGGATCAAATATATGGTGATGGAAGGAGAACTGACTCTGGGTGGTGAACACACAATGGGATTTATAGACGATGTAATACAGAATTGTACACCTGAAATCTATGTAAATTTACTAACAATTGTCACCCCAATAAAATTAATTAAAAAAAAATAAAGAAAAAAAAAATCAGACTTTGTTATCCTTCTCCATGAAAAAGCAAAAGCAGACAAATAATGGAACAACATATATTGAAATATAGAATATTGTTATTTTCATTCATGAGTGAAAACAAGACATCCTCATACATTGAAAGATAGAAAATTCACTAAACAAGTGGAGTAAAGATATTATTTATTCCAACACCTAATGAAAAAATTTATTCCAAGTATTATACTAATTACTAGTTATCAGAGTAAACACTGCTAATTGAAGACATAAGTAAAGAAGACCTCTGCTGATTACTGCTAATAATATTAACTAATTTAAAGAATTGTGAAATCCATATTAATTGTCAGTGAAAACAAATATAGGATGAGATCCCAGAGCTTTTTGGCATATGAAGCCAAGATAGAGCAAAATTCTTTGTCATTTGTAAAAAGATAATGTACAGAATTAAGAACGTTGTAGACTATTTTAAAATAGACACTGATGATAAAAAATTGAGTGGCAGACGTTTAAATCATTTAAAGATAGAAGAAAATGTGTCAAATCCACACAAAAATTAAAAGATGGGCAAAGTGACAATTATAAAAATGGTACAAGTACAAAGTTAAATAAGTAGAAGCAGACACAAAATAAAAAAAAAAAACTATTACATTAAACTATCTCCCTCACCTCATTTAAAAGGGAAAAAGTCATATTGTATTAAATAATTCAACAATTTACTGCTTACAAAGCAATATGTCATTAGAAGGCTAAAAATAAGTTATTCAACAAAAAAATCTATCAATCAAATCTGAACAAAAGAATTGCATGGTTGATAACATTAACCAAAGTAGAATTTAAGGCAATAAGTACAACATTAGATTAAAGAAGATTATCATACCATTATAGAAGGCAATCAGTCATAAGAAAATCACATATTTTCATTCACCGAATATCGTAATTTAACACATTTATATATATATATATATATATATATATATATACTATCAAGTCTTACTATGAGCCAGGAACTACAGTAAGTACTGTGACTGTAGATGTGAATAAGACTCACTTGCACCCCTAAAAATCTCAGTCTAAAAGAGAGGAAAAGCATCTAAAAAGAATACTGCAGTAAAATAATAAAAACATTAAGAGCATATGTAAGGAAAAGACCTGGGATAGAGAAGTCAGTGATTTAAATTATGAGTGAGAGTATCAGAGACCATCGATGAAGATGATTGGAGAGCAATCTAGAGAATAATAAAAGCTCGCTATGTCAAGGAGGAGGCCAAAGGGGAGACAGTCTAGGCAGATGAAAGAAATAGTGCAAAAGCACAGGCATGGAAGAATGGCTCAATGGTTCATGATGCGGAAGTATACAGAGCAGGAAGAATGGTGCAAGTTGAGGCTGGAGGGCAAAATGAGACAAATTATGAACAGAAAAATCAGCTAAGCAATGCTAAGTAGTCTGAGATCTATTCCATAGATAATTAGAAGCATATGTTTGGTTTTGCCTAGGAAATAAAGAGTTGAATGTGCATGTAGATGGTGAACCCTCCTTGAGCTGATATTGGAGGTAGGAAGTCTACAGAAATGAACTAGGTTCCCACCAATGGGGGTGGAGAGGAGAAGACAGACTTGAGAGCTAAAATGATTTTATAAAATTGACATACTGATTTCAGATAAGGTGATAACACTTTACTATTCTTATTTATAAGTGGGGTAGTTAACCCACCGAAAGAAGAGATTTGGGAAAGCAGGTTTCGGGAAGACACTGAGTTTAGTTTACAACATCCTGAGTTGAAGGTTCTGGAGGAAATGCAGGCAGAGAAGTCCCATAGAGAGGAGAGAGGTGAGTGCTGAGAAGTGGAGTAGAGTCGGCAGAGCATAGGAGGGGGTGCAGTACATGGGAATGGATCAGAAAAGGATACAGAACTTGCGGTGACTGTAAGGGTTGAGATGAGGAAGAGAAAGAAGGAAAGAAGAAACAATGTTTACAGAAGTAAGAATCAAAAAAAACCTGGCCAAGCAAGTCCAGGGGGTGGAGACTTTCTTTCTTTTTTTTTTTTTAAGTTTATCGGGGTGACAATTGTTAGTTAAGTTATATAGGCTTCAGGTGTACAATTCTGTATTACATCATCTATATCTCACATTGTGTGTTCACCACCCAGTCAGTTCTCCTTCCATCACCGTATATTTGATCCCTTTTACCCTCCTCTACCACCTCCCTCCCCTCCTATCCTCTGGTAACTACTGAACTATTGTCTGTGTCTATGATTTTTTGTTTCTTCATTTCTTTGTCTTGTTTCTTTGCTGTTTTCAGTTTTATATACCAAACACGGTGTTTCCCCGAAAATAAGACCTAACTGGAAAATAAGCCCTAGCACGATTTTTCATAAGTCCTAATACGTCTTTTGGAGCAAAAATTAATATAAGACCCGGTCTTATTTTCGGGGAAACACGGTATCAGTGAAATCATAGGGTTCTCTGCTTTTTCTGTCTGACTTATTTTGCTTTGCATTAAAATCTCAAGATGCATCCATATTGTCGCAAATAGTGCTGTTTCATCTTTCCTTATGGTAGAATAGTATTCTGTTGTGTATATATACCACAGCTTCTTAACCAGTCATCTATTGAAGGACACTTTGGGTGTTTCCATGGGTTGGCCACCATAAATAAAGCTGCAATGATCATCAGAGCACATATAGCTTTACAGATAAATGTTTTCAGATATTTTCGGTAGATACCCACTAAACGGATTGCTGGGTCATATGGTAATTCTACTTTAATTTTTTGAGGAATGTCCACACTGACTTCTTTAGCGGCTACACCAATCTGCATTCCCACCAACTTTCAATGTTCAGCGGTCAACATTGTTAAGTGCCACAAGAGAGGGAAAAAAAAATCACCAAATACGCAGCACTGAACACATAGAAAAAACTGAGAATAACACAGAATGGAGAGAAACACAGTACAAAAGGAATTAAACTTCCTTTCAGGTGGGGAATGAATCAGTTCTCTAAAACAGTTTTGTATATATTAGAAACTCAGTAAAAAGAAAAATCAGAAATTGTGTTAATTTCAGTAATGTAAAGTCAATTTAAAAAAATTCTCATTGAGTTTCGGCAAAAATAAATAAATAAATAAACAAATAAATAAATGAAACCCAAAATCTTAAAATACTTAAAAGCTCAGTGCTCCCAAGTAACAATTTAGTCAGGATAGAAAGAAATGCAGCTTAGAAACACTACTAATGAAAGGACTGACTATTACTACATATTGGTCAATGTAGCACACAGAATGACATCCATAACTTTAAATGTTTCTATTACTTAAAAAGGCAAAGAAGAAAATAAGAGAATGAGAGAGTTAAGAACAGATCTTAAGATCTTGGTTAGGAAAGAAAATAAAAGGAAGGAAATAATAAAGATGAAAGGAGCAATAAATATATTAGAAACCATTAAAAATCAGAATAATGTAAACAAAAAGTTGGCTCTTTTAAGAGTCTAATAAAACAGGCAAATTTAAGATTTTTTTTTAAAGGAGCAAAAACCAATAAACAAGAAAATTGGAACATGGAAACACTTAAAAATATTGAAAATTAGAGAAAATTTTGGGCCAATGAACAATTAAAGCTAATAAATGTAAAAGTTTTTTATTTAATTGATGATTTATTTTACCCATCAAGATAAAACAGCATGGGCCACATGTTTACAGTTACGAAAACTGAGACTCGGGACAATTAAGTTCAAACACTTATTGTAAGCATTAGAAACAGAATTTGAGCCCAGGTCTTTTGGACACCATAGATTTGATGTTTCTCTGACACCACGTGGTCTGCCACACCTATGTCTGTTTGTTTTACCCTGGGATTTCCACAAACCAAGACCTTCAAGTCCAAAAGTAAGCTCCAAAGTTTGCTATCACATCTTCTCCTGCACCTGCAGTCTCTATCTCAGGGGAAGGCATGAGTCTGTGCGTTGTTGCCTAGACCAGAAACTTGGAAATTATCTGACACTCTGCAGCCCACCATTTCCCTCAGCCACTGCTGGCAGCTAGTTGCAATTTATTTCATTTATTCACCTCCATTCCACTCCTATAGCATCAGACTCCATTCATATTCTATTTGGAATCCTGCATGGGTCCCCTAAATCTTCCCCTTCCATTTCTCTGCACTGAAGTCAGCACAATCGCTCCTTCATGCTGCCCTGTAGGCAAGTGCTTGAGAGCCCAATGCTGAGCACCAATATTTTACTGGTAATATTTATCTCGGTTGTTTGCACCCATATCTCACATCTATTGAAAGCACTTGGATACTGCTTCTGTTACCCGTCCATTAATTATCTCCAAAGCAGGCATCATTAACAAATTTCATGATCATGCTTGCTGTCATTGTGCAGGTCTTTGATAAAAGTGATGAACTAGGATACATGGCCAAGAACAGTTACCAAAGGAATGACATTAGACGTCAGCCTCTATGTTGGTATCAACACGTTAATGAACCACTTGTACAACTGTTCAGTCAGCCACGAATCTGCTGGTCGGTCCTGTAATCTGGCCCACATTTATCTATCTTGTTCCCAAGTTTATCACAAGATACTTGAAAAATACTTGCTAAATTTTAATTATATAATGTCTGTAACTTTTCTTTGAAGGATAGAATAAACAAATGAGGACCAATTATGAATTAAGAAATATGCATTTTAGGCCCAGTTTTCTCTAACTTTCTACCTGGCAATGAACTACCTCAGAGTACAAGAGGTTTTTGATCATCGAGGAAGACCATCAAGATAGAAGCAGGGCCAGTGTGGGATGAGTTAAGCTCAATAATTTTATTATTTAAATTGAGCTCATTTGGCACACTTAGGTGGAATCATACTATCTCCATATATTTCCCACTTGGAAATGTTCATTCTAAATTTTCAGTTTGAAGACAAATATCCACAAATAGAAGCATAGACATTTCAAAGTAATTATATATAGGTCAAATATCAAACTTAGTACATGTTCTTTCTTATACGACAATAAGGGAAATCCAACCTGAGACATATAGAGGGTCAATTAATTCTTACATAAGGTATGGCTAATCAAGCAGCTCTCAGGATAACTGGACATTTGTTATACTCTTTTCTGTAATTTCACTATATATTTTTGTTCTGTTTCATTTTCTGACTCTGTTCCTGTCAAGATTAAAATATTACCAAAGGAAATATTACTCTTTTTAAGTAGTGAAAACAATACAATTGGGAGGAATCTTGACTTTATAAAACAATGTAAAATGATTTAGAATTATCCAGAGAATTTGGGGGACTAGGAAACTATATAATTGAAAACCAACAGGAAGTTCAACACGTTTATTATCTTGTTTAACACTACAATTAGGTCAAGCAGAGCAAGAGTGTGAGGAACACTGATTAGTTTATGAAGAAAACTTAAATAGTAGAAACACACAAATAATTCTGGGTTTTATTTCCTTTCTTTAGCCACCTATTACATTATTTCGGCAAGAGGATGGGCCTAGAGAAATTGTAGAAACCAAACACAGAAATAGGGAGATTAATACAATACTAATTAAACTCTGTGGGGCTACACTGTCTATGCTGTAAGGAAGTTCATTGAATCCCAGAGTTTGCAAGAGACGTAAAGACAAAGAAAATATGTGGGACTGGGGTGTGAAAGAGAGTTGGGATTCAAACAAGGATGAAATAACATTGCTCTCTGGCTCCGTGTACTGTGGGAAGGTTAAGATTCTGGATGCGTTACTACTTCCTATATTAGTTCACACAACACAGAAACACTAATTTTATGATATATTTTTATAGTAAATATTTGCTTTCTAAATAATTATAAAATCAAAAACTTCATAGTCTAAATGTAAACTTAGAAAAACTGATAACAATTTTGCTCATTGCTTTCCTGACACCATTTATGTTAACATCATGTTTTTTTCCTTTTAAAAGAGAGTTTTCCACAGAAAATAAATGACCTTTCAAACCTTTGCCCCCAAATTTACCAGAATGTCCCAGATTGTAATTGGAATTGAAAGTTTTGATTTTTGCATTAACTATTTTTGGAGCTGAGTTTATTTTTCATTCACTTTAGGTCTTTTTTTCTTTGGAATTAGTACTAAATTCATCTAATCTGTCTTACAACCTAAACTGTCACTTGCTTTCTACTAAAAGCCTTGACATATGATCAGGAGATTTTTATCTCATAAAGGATTTGCATTGTTTAGCAAATGTGATACTGTCAGAGTACAACAAAACAACTGTAATATTAAACTGTTTATCAATTTCTGCACCACTTGTCATTCTGATCATGTTATGAATTCCCCCTAGCAAAACGCTGCCTTAACTTTGGCCCAATTACAGAATTCTGCTTCTTGACCTTGACTTTTTTCAGTTTTTATCCTTAATTGCTACACATGATTTAAGAAAACACTTGTCCACTGATTTAGACTCTGACGTTTAAAATGTTTATAAACTAAATAATTTAGTTTCAGCTACATGTGTAGTTTACGTGGTGACTCTTTTATGTACTCTAACCTGGCATCATTTTTCCTGCACAAGGCTTGCTTAGGACATTTTATGCAAAATGTACATCAACAATGCATGATAAATATAGTTCAAAGTGAACCATAGCAACATAGAATGAGGTCCATTTCTCTTTGTAGCTTTCTCTAAAAGCTTATAATTTTTAAAATGCTTTCCAACTATGTTATTGGTTATTGAACACAATTGTCCAATGACTTAGCTCATTTGTAATTTGAAGGCAATAATAAATGTTCCAACTATAGGGTAATAACATAATTTACCTCTTCTCCTTTAGGTGTTTAATTCAAATTCAGGGAGGTCATTTTTGCTGCCCAAGATATTGCAAATTGACTGTCCCTACATATCCAATCAACATGCTCATTTTATTTATCTTTATAGTACTTCTGGCCATCTATCGAAATGCTTATTTATTTGGTATATAGTCTGACATCACTCCCACACCCTCATTACATTATAAACTCCATGCAGACTGGAATTTCCTTAGAGCTTCAGTTCTAGCTGTGCATGGGGCATAGTACACACTCAGTATATATTTGAATAATTAATAAATTAACAGGTACTATGATAAGTTTCTTATGAGCTTTAATAGATACAAAACAACTATTTTCTTTTATACATTTCCAGTGTAATTCTCAAGGGCGTATTAGGGAAGCCACGTTTGTTATGTTTATAGGAAAAGAAAACTTATCACCAAACTATTTTCCCTGTCTTATCTGTCGTCTAGGTGGGGAAAAAAAAGAGTTGCTTATTGTTGGAGACTCTAACAATTATCCCCATGCAGTTGTGCACATTTCAAGTAATGGGAAAGGCATGGCGGACCACATCTTTCCCACTCCTTGTTATCTACAGTGAATTTCCAATAGCAATTTCCTTTTGTCCCATCTCCATTCTGACTTGCAGATCGGGCAACTGGCCAGAATGTCATTGTATCTCTATTGAAAACCATCAAGCATATCTATAATGTGGATATATGACAATGGTTGTAGCCATATATATATGTATATTTACAACTACATATCTAAGCTATATATATGTGTATTTACAGCTACATATATTTAGATATATGTAGTTGTAAATATATACATAAATATATACATTTTTTTTTACAAAGTACAATTGGAGAGTTAAATAATCATTGTGAGTTCTTTTAGAGGAGACACTAAAACAAAAGCAGTTTTTATGTGCAGTAGAAAATTCTTAAAGCAGTGATGACTCTCAAGGATGGAGAATGGGGAGTAAACGAGCATAGTCCTTTTTTAAAGAGTATAAGAATCCCTAGAGTCCAAACTTACTTTTCTTTCTTTTTGAGTGTCCAATCCATAACCTGAGATTTTGATAAGACCCCTCATGAGGGATGGTTTAATCTTCTCTTCTATCTTTTCTAGCCTAACCCAACTTCTTTATCTTTAAGAACCACTGTGTATTAAGGAAAGGTGGATGATAGTAAAGTTAACCACGAGAATTGCAGGCAGAATGAAGAAATGTTGACAACCTCTCTGGATGAGTTTTAAAGTTATTTCTAAGCAAATATATAGCGTGGTTTGTATGTGAATTTTAATTTTGTTTTAAAAGTAATATGAGAAGCTATAGTTGCAAAAGATTGAAAGTTATGGGAAACCAATATCTGGGAACAAATAACTGCCAGGTAATTACCCAAATCACTCTTTTCTGGTCACTGTGTTCACAAACACTTGGATGATCAGTCTGAAATGCCAGACCAGATGCCACTATTCTGAGGATAACTTCTGTCTGCTGTGAACCAAAGATATTCAGTTATTAGTGGGAGCTTGAGAAAACAAATAATTATAATGATGGTGATGGTGATGATGATAAAGAATATATGCCCTCAGTCATGCCACCAATCATGAATATTTATTCAAAGACTACCATTTGGCAGGCTTTGAGCTGTGTTACATGAACCACTAGTATGTCCCAGAATTTATATTGCATTGTGTTGATATTTGCAAAGTATAAAAATAGGAAATACGTTGTATCATAAGAGGTAGCATGTTCTTTGTGAGGGGAGTAAAGAGGACAATAGTCTGGCACCAGTGGTAGACATCTTTCATCTTCAGATACAGAAGGCTGGAAGGCATGATTTGTTCAGGGGCATGAGGTTTTGATGTTGTTTCGAGTTTTGAGGTTGTATTATTCTAAGTTTCGTTCTTTTTTTCTTTTTAAAACTGCACTTATTTGAGGATGAAGGAAAAGGTGATCTCAGAAAAAGCTTTGGGACTATTAGTACCATCAAATGCCCTGAGAAGACAACCAAAAATAAGTGTAATGTTTTTCTCAGAGCTGGCTTCTAGAGAGTATATAGCCCTACAAATCAATATTTTCACAAAATAGAAATTTTTCACAAAATGATACATTCATTCATTTAATTATTTTCTCTAGTAATGCCTTCACTAATTTTTTAAAAGTTTTTTTTTTTTTTTGCCAGAAAATGCTATTCACTCCTGCCTTCTTTTATTAACAAAAGCTTTCCTGAATCTCACAAGTCTTAGTGAAAGCAGGTAAACAGTTGTAAACTATAATTAAATTGCAGTTGTTAGAAATAAAGACAAAAAAAGTGTGCTCAACTTTGGCTTATTTTCCTTTCACTTATTTTATCAAGTTTTTGCACTGTTTTCTAAAAAGGAACATGATGCTGATGCTGTTATTTACCCTAAGGATTTTGAAAATGGGAGCTATGCTTATGTACTTTAGAAGATTCAAAAACATGGCACAGATGTAGCAAAATTTCACGTACTTTCATCAAAGGCTTACTTAAATGAGTAATAAGGCTTCATATTTTAAAGGCCCCCTAAGGACACTAAAAATCCATTAAGAAACCATACTGGTCTTCTGGCTTGAAATAAATCTATCTTGACCATGATCTTAGTTTCTACAAATAGTAATTTGCTCAACTCATGTGAGCCAATCATAGTGGGATGGTGATACCAACATATGCAGGATACTCTGAAGTACAAGTTCAAAGTAAACAGCAGAGATAAAGAAAAAAAAAAAGGAAAGAAAGAAACAACTGTGGTTTCAGGAAAGAGCAGAAGTCAAAGGAGTCTTTATAAAGAATACTTATGATGGCATCTTGGAAAATGGAGATTGGTACATCTAGCCCATTTCCTACTTCCTTTTATCTTTGTTTTCTCAGAAAGCGATGCATACTTCAATAGCAAATGTTGTGCCTTTCAGGGTACAGTTAATGAAAGTGGACATTCCCCATATTATTAAGTTCCTTTAACATGTAACAATCTAAACAAGAATCTTAAGGGTCCATTTTTGTGAAGACCATGATTTCACAAGTGGACATAACTTTTATCCAAGAAATTAATGGAAAGATGAATTTGAACTACTTGCCATAAACACTAATCTGTATCTTCTGTCTCCCTATGTAATTGGTACTTTTTTTCTTCAACTGGTAAATGTTTCAAATTCACTTGCAGTGCCAAACTGTGGGATGTGACGATGTTTACTTTAAGCATCACATATTTTAGTGTAAAAATAATGCATACATTACATTCTTTTGATTGTGCCTGATATATATTATTGCACCTGAGAAATGTGTGGTTATTATGTAAAAATGAAGATAGAAAATGCCACATTTCCCTCACCTTATCAATTACCTGTTATTTAGACTGTTTTCTAATCAATATTCTATTCATCACTATCATTAAAGAGTGGTGGCATGCATTATCTTGAACTGAAAATTATACTGTAACATATTAAAAATAGATGCATGTATATGGCACCGAGACATAATAGCAATCCTATTACTCACAGTTCAGACATGTCAGTATTGCTGTCACACATATTTAGGAGATTACAAATTGCTGCAAAAGTTTCCCACAGATTTAAAGTTTTGATATGTAGCTATTTTGAAATTCTTCACATTTATCTGTAGTTGCAAGGGAGCTTTCAGCCTCCTAAGGGTCTGATTATATTAATCTACGTGTCGCTATCTGGATCCCTGAGAGCCCTCGATAATATGGTATGTGTCTTTTTTTGGTGTACAGAAATGAAAAACTCTTCTAAATACAAATGCGGTCTTGAAGTGGAGAGCTCTGCATCTTCTTTTCATTTAAATCCATTTAAGGATCCAGTCATATTCATTTTAAGGTGATGTTGCAATTACAGAGAAGGTACAGGCTGTCACCTCTGTAGGCAAAAGAAACAAGACCCTGGAGCAAGCCATTTAACTTCTGGTAAAAAAATTACCTACTTGTCATAAATAATTAGCCAAAGAGCAGATGTAGAAATAGATGCAGAAATAGACTGCCCCCAGGAAAGCAGTCCAGAATGTGTGCCACACAACCCCAACCATTTGCATAGGCGGTAATACAGGAGTGTCCTCTGGAACATGCCAGGACAGCCTTGGTAACGGTAGTGATTATTATTTTATTTTCAAAAACTGACCAAACATTCAACTTGGAAGGAGAGGGCAGAAAAGAAACATGGCTAGCTTTTCAGGTGAATCAATTTCACAATCAACCTGGTAAAAGTTGGCCACAGTAGAATAACATCATTGCCTCATCATTCTCTGTATATCCTTGGCCCCTACTTCAAAAGAATCTTTGGAGTCCTGAGTGCAGAAACCATGTGTGCATGGAATATTTTGGTGTTTTTTTCTTGAATTATTATGAGCAGCCTCCTACTTTTTACTTTATAGTAGAAAATATACAGCAACAATATTTCTATTAAAACATAAATCATTATCACCCATTGACATTTGTTGGTAAAAGAAATATATATATATATATTTATATATTTATATATTTATATATTTTTATATATTTATAATAGAAATATATATGTGTATATATGTGTATATATGTGTGTATATATATATATATATATATATATATATATATATATAAAATACTCCAATCTTAAATTTTAGGATGACATTTAAGGTCTGCCCATTAAATATATTAGGGCAAGTATAATTTGAACTTTGGGCTAATGTAATTTCATGTTTTATTTTTTTATATGCTGTAATCTCAGAAAGATTTCAAATGGCTTGTAACATGTTATTAACCATTACTGACTATCAATTTGCATGGTTTCTCTTTGCAAGTTTTATTGATGTTTTTTAACAGGGAAAATACGGAAAAATATGTGGTTTCAACCAATCAAGGAATTGGTTATTTTTTAAAACGTTACTTAATCAGAACAAATTTTCATGTACCTGTTTTGGGATATATTAATTGGCTCATTATTGTTAGGTTCCCCCTATAACCATGCACAATTTGTTGATTTTAAATAGTCTATCTTTGAAATTATTCAAATAAGTTATTAAAAACATATAAGATTAAATTCTGCTTTGATAAAAAAAAAAATCTTACTTCCAAAGGAAAAGTTTCTAAATATTAAGTGGTCCAATAATTGAGCAGGGAGTGACATTTCAATGCCTCAAAAGTATGGATGATTGTTAAATGCTATTCACTCATACAAATGGGAGAGCAAATCAACCCACTGCTCATAGTGTTCAGGTTCTACCAAGCCTAGTGCTCTTGCAGTTTCTGTTTAAATGATTTGCTAAGATCTTTGTGAAACAGTAACTCTGCATTTGTTCTCACTTATGAGATCACGTGAACATGTTTTAATTATCAACAAATTCAAAGTGATTTTAATGATTCCTAATTTAAGTTTTGAAGAGCTCTTTATGGTTCATTCATGTATAATATAGTTTGTGACTTTTTTGGTCGAATTCATGCCTTTAGGAGACTTTTTGTTTTCCACTAAAACATTTTCATTTTCCAACTTGTCTTTCTTTGGGGTCTAAAACTGCAAAATTCTCTTCCTCCGTTTCTGTAGAGCCAAGGCACAAAAGTTATGAATTTAACAACAAATACTTAAACTGGCTAAATTTTAATGTTGGCTAGGGGCCATTAAACTATGTGGGTGTTGATGTCTTAATATTGCAGACACGAATGAAAGGATTTTGATTAGCTGTCACAATCGACTAAGAAGGAAAGCCAAGAAAAACGTTCCTCATCGTTTCATCTGTTCCTAAGGATAATGGACATGTCTCTTCATCAAATGTTCCCTTTTCTCCATCTCACTTACCGCCAATGTCATGTAACAGATTTTCTACTTCAGCCTATCGTCATGGGTGTGCCGAAGACATTATTTCTCTTTCGTTCATTGCTCTGCATGTGCTCTCAGCAGACATAACCGTCGTTAGGAGAATCACTGGATTTAATGGTACTGTGAGACAGCCTCCAAATCTTTTCACCATTTCAAACAAATGCTTCAGAGATAACTAAGCCACTTTTCCTCTGAAAAGTTTTTTTTTTTTTTTTTTTCCCTGTGTGTGGTGGGGTGATGTATCAAATGCCTTCAATATTTTATGCCCAACGATACTATAGGGGCTACATTATTTCATATTTGACTTAAGCACCTATTGTCCTACAGCTGTCGCTCCATGTCTATAGGTCTTGTTTACAATGGAAGAAAAGCAGAGGGAGAGTGGAGAAGGTAAAGTGGAGAGAAAGAGAGAAGAATTAGGAAGCCAGGCTAAGAAAGCCTTTTCCTATTTAGCTGACATACTTGTGGTTCGCCCCTCTTAAAGGTACTCCATGCTAATGGCAAGTAGAAATTCCCTTTCTTTCAACTCCCCAACAATTCTCCCTTGTCTGTATTTAGCACAGGAAAATTACATTTAATAATGTACTTCTCGCAGAATGAATTCCTAAGTGTTTTCCACATTTCATCTCTTACAATGTATTTTGATGATACTGTTTAGAAAAATGATGTGTAGAATACGATAAATGATAAAAAAAAGTCTTATAAATGGGACAATTCTGATGTTTTTAGTGGACAGAGGTTTCACTAGTGGTGTTAAGACAAAAGAGGCTTTCCTAGCACACAGTGGCATTTTTGTCAAGATGATCTTGTGAATGGTAGTTCTGGTTTTCTTCAGTGAGCATTTTTGAGTCTATAACACATTTCCACATGCCATAAATACCAGCTGGATAGTTTGTACATTGAAACTTAGCATTAAATAATAATTGTGGGCATGTTCAAAATATAATTAAATAAACAATATTACTTATTAATGGTTTCTTGGTGAACCTTGGTTGTGTTCTTTTTGATCGGACCATTCTTTTACGTATTAGAAATTTTGATTCACAGAAAGATTATGGTAGTGGAGGAAGAGACTTTTCCTCCATTAGCAAAAATAATACACTAAGGAGGTACAGCCCTGAAATTTTCAAGTGGTATAGCTGATGGGATATAGTTTATTTTATTTCTTACAATAACCATGCTGAAGAAAAGCTGTAGTTTGCCATGTCCAATGTGATAACCACTAGCCATTAAGCACAAAATGGCTAGACAAAATTGAGATGTTCCATAAGTATAAACACACACTGAATTTCAAAGACTTAGTACAGGAAAAGAGAATGCAAAAGATCCCATTCATAATTTTTATATTGAGCTCATGTTGAAAAGTAATTTTAGGTATATTGAATTAAATAAAAATATTATTAAATGTAATTTATCCTGTTTCTTTTTACTTTACAATGTGGCTATGAGAAAATTTAAAATTATATATGTGACTGGCATTGTATTTATATTGGACAGCAAAGCTATGTAAAAAGACAGAGTTCAGGTGATATATCTGAGTCTGTGATAAATGATACCAAAGAGAACAATTTCTTAAAACATACTTACTGAATTTGTTTCAGAAACTCCACTTATACCCTCAATAAGTTATTGCTTTATAGAAAAAAATATGTATATAATAGAAGATACTCTGCTGTTCGCTAAAGCTATAATAACTGGTTTGATTGCTACAACACTAGGAACCTAATGACAAAACTCAATGACTGCTGGTAATAACGCACAACAATCTTTTTAATCATATCTCAATTAGCTTTAGAAGTTTCTCATTTCAGGGCTCCCTGGGGTCTCATTGCTTGTCTTTTTCAATTGAGATAAACAAAATCATCTGTCTTATATTCATCTCCAATGTTTGTTTTTGCCATTGTTATTGTGGTGGTGGCCTTAATAAGCTGCAGTTGTTACATGGCTGTCAGCTGTAAACATCCCTGCTGTAAATATCCTATTCTATGAGAACGCAACTGAAATCATTCCTGTGCTGGGGAAGTAAGCCGGCCTCCCACCTGGCAAAAACTTGCAGGGATGCCTAGGCATTACTTAGAGAAACTGTAACACAAAGGAGATATAATCTTTAGCTTTTTTCCTTAGAGTAGGAAGTTAGATATGCCATATCTGACTGGTAGGGAAACATGTGGGGATTGATTATTTATTATTATTATTGTTATTATTATTATTTTGTTTTATTTACTCTGGATAAAATGATTTATTTATTCCTAATTTATTCCTTTTTTCACTTATTCATTCGCCAACCATTTATCACCTATTACGTGAAAGGTGCTAGAAATACTGATGAAAACTATGGAAACTTTGAATTCAGGGATCTCACACTCCAAATCACTTTAATTATTACATATATATATATATATATATATATATATATATATATATATGCATGTTCCAGTTTTCCTCAAATGTTTAGGATTGATCTTTAAAATTGTAAGAAGATTCAGACCTGTTGAAAAATATCAGAATTCTCTAATACAGCTTTCTTCACTTTATGTCTAAGACTTCTTTATATGAATATCCCATATTCATATAGTATCTATATCCATATCTATAATCTATATTCATACCCATTTCTATGTCTAGAACTGGTATCCATATCTGTTTCTATAGCTACGCTCCATACTTAAAACATATACCGTATGGTCATGACAGAAAAAATGATACTTTAGTAATTGTTGTCCTTGGTATAGTCAACAACGTTGATATAATCCATATTCTTAGAACAGATGCAAAGCTTTTAAAGTCTTGTAAATAGATACTAAACACCACACTGATTTCACGAATGAGATAGGACCACTGAGTTAATTTCCCACAGTAAAATAGCGTTCCACAACAATAGTTTTACACACAGAAACTATGTCCTCTACTCAGGACTAAGGACTCAGCAGGCTTCCTTCAGATTCTTCCCAGGGCTATAGTAACCAGCACTATGACAATACCACAAATACTTGTAAGAGTCTTCTCTTGTAGTATGGCTGCCACATTCCTATTGGACATAGAATTCAGATGCAAAAACAGTCATAAAAGCTTCTTTAGTCTTTCACTGGTCCTAGCACTGAAACTGATTATAGAGCAAAAGACCCTCCTCTTTTCCTCCCCATTAAAATGTCATGCAGAGAACAAACATCACTACAATCTTCAGTGAACCTGCTTCTTCATTGTGTCTCATGCTCCCCCACGACACAGCACTGTGGACGGCTGAGTAACCGCAGAATCTGAACTGAGTCTGCCTCTAGCTTTCATTCTGTCTTGACCTTTCAAGAAGGAATGTTGTCAACAGATTATAATGGTCTTCTCAAGTTTTACCACAAATTACACATTCCAGCAAGGGGTGAGGTACTGTTTTATTTCTTGTACCGGCCACCTGGATCTAGTAAGTCACTCCCAGGTCATCAACTTTTTGCCTAGAGAAAGGTCACAGTTAAAGACTTTTAAGTTCTGAGCGTAACATTCAAAGCCTGCCAAAATAAGAAGCACTTTTACTCCCTTTCCAGCATCTCCATGTTTACTCCTTTCTCTCATTGACTGTTCAATCTGAAAACTTACTGCACAATATAATTAACTCAGTGTGCTCTAAAAACTAATGAAAACCTTAGACACTTAGGGAGCTTTCCGAAGCATATATCAACCAGAGGAGCCATCAAATGTTTTGTTAAATGGGATCTCATGCAGTCTAGGCCAATTAGTTACAATAAATGGCAACAGAGCAGGAGGAAGGCTCTAGGTGAAGACAGTGCCTGGTAACATAGCTGCTGGGAAAGTATAGGCATCAGCATAAATCCATTCAGGATCAAATATGCAATGAAATGGCATTGAGGATATTTGTATAATTTTAAAATTTTATGTTGAAAGGTAACATCAAGTGAGAGTTTGAGTGGGATTCATTAAGATCAGACTCATTTTTCCATCTCAGTATATTTATAAGGTAGTAGCTGGAACATTTCTCAATATATCCACTTGTCTTATTCATCCTAAGAGTGTTGTCACTTGCACTTATTGTGTGGTGTAAAAGTTTTGGGAGGAAAACCAAACACAGAAATGTATTTCTGTATTTAAGATGGTAAGGAAACCATGACCCAAATTATGATTGTTTGACTAAACATGTTATTAATGTGTATCTTGCATGCAGAAAAGATCACATCCATTGTACAGATAAGTGAAAAGCATTCAGAGCAAGAATAGAACATTACTAGCACTACAGAAACTTTTTTCCCAATCATCAATCCACTGACTTATAACAAATATTTGTTTTTAACTTGATCTGAATGAACTCACATAGAATGGGTTCTTTGGTGTGGTGTCTATGGTCACCATTATATTTATGAGATGTATCAGTTTTCTTGTGTGTACTAATTGTTTGTTCATTCTCATTGTTGTATAGTTACCGTTGAATGAATACACCACAATTCAGTTTGGGCTATTTTGAATAGCGCCACCATGAACTTTCATATGCACAAATTCTAGGACACAAACGAGCATGTACACATTTCTGTTGGGTATATATCCAGAAATGAAATTCTTGAATCATAAAATATGCCTATGTTCATTTTTAGTATTTAGATTCTGTTCAACAGTTTTCCAAAATGGTTGTTTCAGTTTATTCTTTGCTGTAAATTGAAAAATCCAGTGGCTTCTCATTCTTGTCAACTCCTCGTATTATCTGTCTTTCTCATTTGTGCCATTCTAATGAGTATACAGTGGTCCATTCACTGTGGATTTCATTGACATTTCTCTGATGACTAATGAATTTGTGTAGCTTTTGATAAGTTTATTGGTGTTTGAATATTTTAGCTCATGATATTTTATAAAGCCATATGTCAATATAGAGTCCCCAGTACTATGAATCTTCTGTATGCTGAACAAACACAGATATTGTCAACTGCTTCTCTATGAATGTGTTCTGATAATATTTCCCAACTCTGATGGTTCTCTCCTGGACTGGTACAGAGTTTCAATGCCCTTGTAGAATATAATAGGCCGCAGATTTTCCTCTGGGTGTATGTATATTAAGCAGCACATGGTAGAAGGAGGCAGAAAGTTTCAAGACAATTAAATCCTCTCCTCTATTAATGTTTATTACAGCAAGTAAGATGTAAGCAATTCCATATCTTTTGTCTATGGCTGGTTTCATGCTTTTATTCTACAAACACCAGAGTTGAGTAGATACGACAGAGACAATATGGTCTTCAAGCCTGAAATATTTCTTATCTGGAATTAAAAAAAAAAGAAAACAAAACAAAACAAAGTTGGCAGACTCTTCTAAATAAGACTGCTTTGGCTGCTCTATGAAACATAGACTATAGAGAGGGGGAAAGAGCGGAAACTGGGAGATCACTCAAGACATTAGTTAGCGGTCCAGACAGGAGATGATCAAGCTTAGATTGGCGCAAATGGGGGTGATGAAATGTGGATAGATTCTGAGAAGAGTATCTTATGAGATCTAAGGAAGAAGAAATACAGAAAGAGGAAAAAAACAATAGGCTGAAGCCAGTGGTTAGTTGATGCTATTTTGGAGGCCATATTTGAAATGTTTTGTCTTTATATGGTAAAAGCAGTCTAATTTATTAGAAAATATTATTGCTATTATTTTCAAAGCCCATATGTCCCTGGTTATAGTTGACTCAGGGTTTCCACAAAATTAAACAATAGGCCAGTAAGTAAAAAGCTTGCCTTCCCTTTTTAGTGTTACTGGATTAGTAAATGGTTGTTCTCTAGAATCTTTTCCCCAGACGATCACCAATATTTAATCAAGCATAAAGCAATGAATAAAATATTGCCTAAATAAAAACATCAACATGTAAGCTCCAATTTCATTTTGCAAACAAGACCGTTCTCCCCTCAATGTTCGCCTGAAAGAAAAGAAAAATCGAGGGACCAAGTCCATGTGGGGATCCCTCACAGTGAGCATATTAATGAGGGAGCAACAAACCAAAGCCTCTTCAGGTAGAAGAGATTGCATTCTGGTCTCAGGGGGGTAGTTGTCCTCTTACTGTAAGAGTGTGACTTCCGATGAATGGAAAGACGAAAGACATTGTGTGGAGAAAACTACAGGAAAGAAATGACTGCTAAATCACAGGAAGAATGCAGGCAGGGGACAGACATTCCAACCGGCCATCAAGGAAAAGCTGGGAGGAGGGAGGCCACTGGATGGCTCCCAAGGAACTAAGGCAACTTTAGAAGAAAAAAAAAAAAAATGTGAGGAAAGGAGATGTTACAGATTTGCAGATATGCATGTATGTGACCTTAGAAGGGCCAAGGAATTTTCTTTGACATACCCTGAAGAAAGGAAAATAGGATTTTAGATTAGGTTTTATAAACCTCTACTCTGTAATACGTGGACAAGGTCAACATGTTTCAAAATTGTTTGAGTAAACTTTTCCCCATCTGGTTTGGGTTAGGGAGGTTATTGGCCTGGGTGTTTCAAACAAGGTGGAAACTTGAAGCCAATATTATGGGTGTGAACTGAAACTGACAAAGAGCTATTTCAAACAGTGTGGTAGGAAGTGGGGAGTACTCCTAAAGGTCTGACACAATGCACAGACATAAATATATCATCATACTCTATGCAGGAATCAGAAGGCTCAAACAGAGCCACCAAGAAGAAAAATAAATAGCCTCCATAAATGAGTATTTGTTTGTTAGACGGAAAAAAAATACACACACATAAGGAAATATATATATAAGGACAAGTTCTTGATTTTGCTTCTGAGTGTATCTATTATCCTTTATGAAATAACTGGTAGCCTGTGACATCTAGATGTAAAAAGGACAGACTTCAATCAGTTGTATCTTCAGTGGGACAAAATGAAAGCATTCCAATTAATACAGGCTGATTTTTAAACTCAGTTAAGTTTTCTACTGACCAAAAATTTGCTGATTGGTTTGATTATCTAAACAGATGAAATGGAGTGCTGTTTTGTTTTTGAAAGTCCCTAGTTCACCATCAATCTACCATGTTTCCCCGAAAATAAGACCTAGCCGGACAATCAGCTCTAATGTGTCTTTTGGAGCAAAAATTAATATAAGAACCGGTCTTATTTTACTATAATATAAGATGGGGTCTTTAATATAATATAGTATAACATAACATAACATAACAAACATAACATAACATAACATAACATAACATAACATAACATAATAAACATAATAAATATAATATAAGGTATAATATAATATAATATAATATAATATAATATAATACAGGGTATAATATAATATTATATAATACGAGGTATAATATAATATAATACTGGGTCCTATATTAATGTTTGCACCAAAAGACTCATTAGACCTGATTGTCCGGCTAGGTCTTATTTTCGGGGAAACACAGTAGTTATTGAATAGTGCACCCATGGAAAACACTGATTTTATTTATTTATTTGTGTTTTATTAACATTTGATTTTAAAAAGAAGTAATTGATGTAATCATTGGTAATGTGCAAGCACAAGGTTATGGTAAACTGTAAACAGCATCCAGCTGACGTGACCAAATCCTTACCAGGCATGGAACCCCTCTAAGGAAACAGCTCTACCTATTTTCATTTCCCTAGAGTGATATTTCTTCATTCCCTTTCATTTCAAACTCCATAACTAGACATAAAAGGTTAGAAAGAGTCTGAAGAGCATCCCTACATTTTTTTTTGATGGTCTTTTCCCCTCCAGTTCTGCTTTAAGACCAAGTAATCTGCAAACCAAAGGGAGTTTCATAATAAGTGGCTGGCTTATCACTCTGGCCTTTGACAAATCTGTTAAAGACCTTTCAACAGTCAACTCAAAAGTTACTAGGAGATCATATCACAGGTTGCCCATTGTCTTTTTGATACTTAGAAAAAAAATGTCCATGGCTTCCCACTCAAGAATTGTAGTTCTACTTCAACTCGTTGTATATTATTAGACTGTCTCTCAAAAGTATATGACAATTTCAAATTCTCATTCTGTACTTCAACATAATTTCATAACTGAGAATCAATTCAAAATGACTAAATTAAGTTTCTTCAGGAAAATGTTGAACAGCACAGATTTAAGACTCAGCACTGAATTGTATAGGTTACATCATTACTGAACAAATCTTGAATGTGAGCAAAGGCTGTATTCTTTTTTAATGTTAGTCTTCATCGACACAAGTGAGTCTTATTCTCCATGGCACTTTAAATCTACAAGTGCTATGGGAGCAAACTTTTTTGTAGAGGGGGATAAGATCATTCTCATTTATACAAACGTGGCATCTCTAAGGGATATATTTTCATCATATGGCTCTGAAATCAAGATGAATTGTACATCAACGAATGATTGCATCTTCAAAGTGATCCACTAAGGACACACAATTTTGTGTAAATAAATCCTAGTAAGTGATTCAAAAGTATAACAGAATGTGCCAGGGAAAAAGAGATATAACCGAGTATTAGCAAAAAGATGTGTTGAATCTTTATTCCTGAGATTATCTTTAAATCTGGTCATTAATCACTGGAAAACTATATACTAAATTAAAGTCAGGTGATTTTGTCCTAAGAATTGATGTCTTTGAGATCATGGCAGGAATGTAATTTCTCCCCTATTGCACTGGGAATTTAATTTAGAAACTCCTCTTGAAAACAAAAATATGAGATGAAGAATTCATTGTTTTATCTTCCTGAGATAGTATATCAATTTGAAATATAAGACATAAGTGACTGAATAGCTTACCCACATAATTTGACTACAACTCTAATCAACTGACATGACCAACAAATACCTGTTTCCAAGAGTAACAGTAAGTTCAGAGGAACAAAATTATATATGTTAATTTTGGTGAAATGATGGGTCAAAAAAAACTTAGTAACACCCTCCCCACAAAGCTATAAACAGTGTTTCCCCAAAAATAAGACCTAGCTGGACAATCATCTCTAATGCATCTTTTGGAGCAAAAATTAATATAAGACCCAGTCTGATTTTACTATAAGACTGGGTCTTTTATAATGTAATATAATATAATATAAAATAATATAATATAATATAATTAATATAATATAATAAATACAATATAATATAATATAATATTGGGTATAATATAATATAATATAATATAATAATATATCATATCATATCATATAATAATGGTCTTATATAAAACCCAGTCTTACGTAAATTTTTGTTCCAAAAGACGCATGAGAGCTGACTGCCTAGCTAGGTGTTATTTTCTGGAAACACGGTGTCTTCAAACTGAAAGTGTTTATCGTCACAAATCAAAATCAAGTATAAGTGACTGCTGTTCCCACTTGGAAAAATCTAGTTGGGGAATCTGCAGTAAATATGGCCACTGCCATTGGTAAAGGCTTATTCAACTAAACTATTATTTATTTATAGCGGAAAAACATCCACTAAACATCCAAGCATCTTTATATTCTACAAAAAATGTTATTTTAATTATTTATAATGATGTCTCATGTCCTAAAAATTGCATGGTTTCACCCTTAGCATTTAAACACAAATATGAGCAATTCAAACACCTCAGCATATCTTTTTTACTTCTGGGACAGGGTATTTTGAGTTGCCAGGCAAAAGGGAGAGATATTTTGTTAACACATAAAACAGAATTTATAAGATTTTTATAGCTGAATACAAATTTTCCATGCCAATTGTCTTTCTCATTCTCCAATATGGATACACCAATATCCTCTCCATGAACACGAGAAAAAAAGTGGAATGTGCTTAGAGTTAAAAGCTGGAAAATAACACCTTCATATAAAAAGTCTTTGGTTGACTATAGTAGGTCCTCAAATAACATGGTTTTGTTCAACTTTATGTTGTTATAATGTTATTGATATGCCAGAGGAACTTAACTCTTGTTTATAGCCTACGGTAAAATTGGTTTCCGTATACATCATTTCACTTAAAGTTGCAGAACCTGTCGATGTTAAATGAGGACTGACTGTACTGGAGTTAGATGACATATAGAAGTGGATGAGGAAGTGTATTAGTTATCTGTTGCTGCATAACAAGTGACACCAAAAATGTAGAGACTCAGAAAACAACACTGATGATTTCCTCCTTTCTGTAGGTCAGATATCTTAGTGTGGCTTAACTGAATAATCTGGTTTTGGGTCCCTCAGAGGCTGCAGTCATCTTAAGGCTCAACTGGGAAGAATCGCTTCATAGCTCACTCATGTGGTTGTCGGCAGGATTCAGTGCCTTGCAGTTTATTTGACTAATGCTTCAGTTCCACACAAGCTGTTGGCATGAAACCCCCACCCCCGATCCTTGTCATTGACCCCATGGATTCTGGATGCGTAGGGGAAAAGTTTGGCTATTTGCAAATCATGTTATCATTTCATCATCATTAAAACAGGTAGCAATATCAGTTTTAGGATTGCTGTTAAGTAAAAGATGTAAATGATTTTAAAATGTAAAATACCCTTTTATGAAGCATGTAATTACCAATATTATTGACACTGAGATTAATGTTATCAAATACAAATGTGTTATGGGTTGAGTTACATCCTCCAAAAAGACATGTTGAAGTTCTAACCCTCAGTACCTGTGAAAGTGACTTTCTTTGGAAACAAGTTCTTCATAGATGTAATTAATTTAAGTTGTGGGGAGGGGACTAATTCACGATGACTAGTGTCCTCATAAGGACAGGAAAAGAGACAAAACACACAGGAAAATGGCTACGTGATGACATAAGCAGAGACTGGAGTGATGTGTCTACAAGCCAAGGAATACTAAGGATTACCAGCAAAGCTAGAATTATGAGAAAACATGGAACAGATTCTCTCCTAGAAACTTCAGAGGGAGCATGGACCTGCAACACTTTGATTTTAGGCTTCAAGCCTCCAGAACTTTAAGAGAATAAATTTTTGTTGTTGTAAGCAACCCAGTTTGCAGTACTTAGCTATTGCAGTTCTAGGAAATGAATACAATGTAGATGTCAGAAAGCAAAAATAATGATTTTTCTGGTTCTTGTTTTGTATTTCCAATATAAATGTTTGTGCCAGCTTCATGACAAGAGTTCAATAATAGATAATGAAATTGAATTTATTAAAATGAGAAAGGGGACGTGGACACCAGTAAGACTTGGATTAAAGGCTAATATGTACCATTTTTTCCCTTTAAATGAAAAAATAAATTATATACTTGAAATCAAGTAAAATATGGAGTTACAAATCATATCACTTGTATGAGTCTGAGGCTGGTTTTGGTAAAAATGCCTCAATGATTATTTAGCTGCCTCAATAAATACTAGTGAATGGAATTTTGTATATTGCATATAGAATATGAATTATAAATATATGCAATAGGAAATATATAAAAGAGAAAAATGTTCTGAAATGATTATCAAAATGTTATAAATGTTATATTGGAAGGGGAGGCTTAGAGTGAAATTATCCATCTTTGAACTTCCTTTTTTGAGTATTTATTATATCTGCTAGGAAGCAATAAAATAATGTTATATATTAAACCATTTGCAATTTAAATGTACTAATCTTATCTGCTGTATGTGGTATAAATTCCAAGACATTGAATAATGTAAAGCTTAGAGAATAATTTTAAATATAAAAAAATAAAACATTATTTAGAATATATTGAATGAATGCATATTCAGATATTTACTATTTTTCTTTTTCACCCTTTCTAAGAGTGTTTTTGGCCATGTAGACCGAAAAGAAAAGAAAAGAAAAGAAAAGAAAAGAAAAGAAAAGAAAAGAAAAGAAAAGAAAAGAAAAGAAAAGAAAAGAAAAGAAAAGAAAAGAAAAGAAAAGAAAGTTGCAAATGATCACCTTGCCATTTAAATGTTATAATTTAAATGTCATAATTAAAATTATTGGACCCATGAGAACACACACTTATATGTACTTATATGTATGTACTTATATGTACACCACTAAGTTACTTAAGTTAGTTATCTCTGGATGTAACAGAGACTGAAAGACTTAGGGATTATTTAACAACCAAAATAGCCGTAAATAAAAATCACATTTAATAATATTTTTGCAATTAGGAAAGTAAACAGGTGTGTTTTCTTGAAATCGAACTGCCTTAGTAAACACGTGGGCAGAATTTCATCGGAATACTTCCAGCTGTGTTAAGACCATCTGTTCATCTTTTTTAATTTTAATTAGTGCTAGAGACTTCCTGTATTTCATTAATGTAATCTGCAAATTCTTGTTTACATTTTGACCTCTTTATGGATAAAGAAGGAGCAGGCCTGAACAAACTAGAAATTCTAACAAGTAATTTCTTCTCCAGTTTTACTTTAATCAGCTATTCTAAAAGTAAGTAAAGTTGTTGCTTTTAATACTAATAGCAGTTTTCCATAAACTACACTAAAGCAGCATTATGTCATAGAAGTGATTCCAGAAATTATTCAGCATATGTTAAACAGATGACGAGATTTTTAACCACAGATATTTTTTCTATAATGACTTTTTCCCTTTTTTTAAAAAAAACACCTTAATGATAAGGTTTACCTGAAGTCATTCCATAATACTGTAATTACATTCAAGCGCTTTCAAACAAGTGTTATTTCCACACTTACATATTTATTTTTTGAAACTTATTTACACTCAAATCAGAAATAAAAATAAAATATTAGAATCTATTTCAATAAAGCAAGTATATATACTTTCAGTGTGAACATAAGTTTGACCTTTTATTTGTAGGTTAACTGCGGTACTGAGGTTTAACTGTCCACATTAGAAAACACTTGTTTTCCATAGCCTTATATATTCAGCATTTACCTAAATATGTATTTATCTAAAACAGTGATTCTTATTTTAATGTGCATATAGATCACCTGGGAATCTTCATAAATGCTGCTTCTGAATTAGTAGGACTAAATGGGCCCTGAGATTCTGCATTTCTGATATATCCCAGGTGATGGTAATGCTGCTGCTTGTCTAAGAACCTTAACTAGCAAAACTGTAGAGTAAATCTTGCTGATAGAAAAAAAAAATCATAAACACTTGTAGCTCCATGAAGTTTATATTAAGTAGTTAAATTAAATAGCTCATATTATCAAAAATTTGGCACTTACTATCACCAAATATAAAACTGGTAGTTATTTTTAAATCAATTGCAGAGGTCTCCTTATTTCCTAGTGATCATATAAAAATCATAAAACATACACTGGATAGAACAAAGTGTATTAAGAATTCTACATGAAACACATGCAGCCAGAATTTTTTGTCTCATACTAAAATCCTGTATTAAAAAAAGGAACAAAGTCACATTGACATAATTCCTCTTCCATTTAATTGTATTTGTGCTTATTAATCTCTCCTTTTTTGTTGCTGAAATTATTATTTATGTTTCATGTCTTTATTCTTGATTAGTCTTGCCAGTAATTTCTCTATTTTATTGGCATTTTAAAAGAACCAGATATTGCTTTATTGTTAAGTTTACCTTTGCAGTTTTCTATTCATTTAGTTCTGCTTTTATCTTTATTTCCTCTTTTCTATTTTATAGTACTTTTGTCCTAGCTTCTAGAGTTGACTACTTAGTTCATTTACTTTTAGTACTTCATGTTTTCTACTAATTACATTTATTGGTATGCTTTTAAAATCTTAATGCTGAATTCCATATTTTGGATATAGAGTTCTTATATCTCCATTTAAAAAATGGAGCTCCATTTGAATGCATGTCTTAAATTGGTAAGAGGTTTGTATTAGATAGATATAGATAGATAGATAGATAGATAGATAGATACATACATACATACATACATACATACATACATACATAAACACATACATACATATTTATTGGCTAGTCTTTTAAACTGAATATGGAGTTTTATTGCATTATGATCAAAGAATGCATTCTGTGTGTTTCTACTTAGAGGAAATTAAAAAAATAATTCTTAGTTGCTTAGTACACAAGCAATTTTTGTAAATATCTTTTCATTATCTGAAATACCTGGGGTGCCAAAAATGTATACAAGTGGACACTTTGGTTCACGTTGCTCAAGCAGTCGTTCACCATAATCAAAAGGGTCTGGACACTAATGGTAACCACTTTGAGCACCTCTTGTAATTGCAGAAGTCAAACGTGACTTGTATTCATCTTTTGTTATTGGTACATATTGAGTATTACAATTTTGATAGTTTTCATTTCTTAAAATGTGTATACATTTTTTTGGTACCCTCTGTATATGTTATGGGCAGTATTGTCCTAATTCTTTGGGAAGCTTAAATGGAATTTACATTTTTTTCTCAGAAAATATAAATTGAAAAGACTTAATTGGAATAAAAAAGACCAACTAGGACAAAATTTATTAGAAACATAGACATAACACTACCTTCCAGGTACGAACTCAAACAAAAAAATATAGGTGATTTTATTGACCTTCAAAGAGGAAATTTTCCTGTTATTCAAGATATTCACATAAGAAAAAGATAGGCAAACCTGATAGGCAAAACCTGATTAGATCAAATTACTATCACTTAAGAAACTAGGTACCTAAAGCCAAAATAAAATATTGATACACAAAGTTATACTAAAGGAATAATAGCTGTGGTAATGTGGAGTCATTCCAGAAATACTTCATAAGTGAATTTATAACTTTATAAGTGAATTGCACCACATTAGCAGATTTAAGTAGAAATAACATATGATCATTTCAATAGACTTGTAAAAAAGGATTTGATAAAATCCAACAACTGCTGAGAAAAATTCTTATTAAGCTCGGAATGCCAAGAGATATATTCAACATAATAAAGAATATTTATCAGAACCCTGGAGAAATAATATAACAGAGAGGAAAAAAGAAAGCATTGCATTAACAACAGAAAGAAAAGATCAAATGGACACTATTACCAGTATTACTCACCAATATTGTAGAGAGTTTAGTCAATAAAATAAGAAAGGAATAAGAAATGAGAGATTCAAATGAGAGGAAGATGTAATTCATCATTAACTGTAGATGATGCAACTATCTTCCTTGGATATCTAGGAGAATAAAGTTAAATAATGTTAGAACTAATATGCTTTCTAGAAAGTAGTTGAATGTACCATAGAAGTATGGTACCAAAATCAGTAGCCTTTCAAATATCAATAATAATTATGAAATGCTTAGTAAATCATTCTCTAAGTAGCTCAGAGAAACACACAAACAGAAAACATCCAAATAAAGTCAGCAACTGGTATGCGATCTGTTTATGAATAATATTAATTTGAGGTCATAAATAGCAACATGAGAAATCTAAGATACAAGCTTGGTTTCTGGTTGAGACAACACAAAATTCTGAAATGCCATTTCTCCTTATATTCATCTATAAATTCATTGTAATCCCAATAAAAATCTCTCAAGATTTCTCACGGTACTGACATGTTCACTCTAAAATATTATATGGAGTCATTTGCAAAACTGACAAAATAATTTTGACAAAGAATGAAGGAGGGCCATTTCTTTTCAGATTAAAATATATTATGGCAATTGTATAGCATGTATAATGTTGGTCCCCAAAAGATACAGATTAATAATAAGGTTGGAAAACAAATTATGTAAATTGAGGAAATATATGTATGAGAAGGTGCTTCTGTATGGCAGAGGTAAAAGAATGGACTGTTCAATAAATAATGTGACTCACCTCTTTTCCTGTGCCCATCTTTCTGGAAAGTAGTATATGTAATATAGGCTGGCATACAGGGATTTTCCTTGGGAAGTTATGTCAGGGAGCCAGAATGAGGGAGGTATTATACATCATTAGATACTGAAAATCAGAATGAGTTGTGTTCTTTAGTCAACACAGTGGGCAACTCAGACTTGATGGGACCGTAAGGCTCTGAGGAACCATGTATAATGTGCTTAAGAATAGTCTGGCAGAGGGACAGAAGAGGGGAGCATTTCTTCACCAGTTCCCATAATAAGGGTTGCCCATATAAAAAAATGTTAATTCCTTCATATTTTCAGGCTATGCATGGGTGAGTGCAGGGGAGTTTTCCCACCAGTGTCACATGGTGGTGTTGGAGTTGCCTTGGAGCAGAAAATGAGAGAGGAAGAAGTATAGCCAAAGCAAGCTGTATCTTAAACTTAGACTGCCTTTATCTGGTTGCTGGAATAAAAGGTGGATTAGGAGAGGATGAGACAGAGCTCAAAAATGCCCCAAACAGGAAATTCATAGGTGAAAAAAAATTAGATGGAAAGACACACGCGTTTGATTTCACCCCTACTGTAGGGTGAGACCTACTACATTCTAGATCTCTGTAAGCACACTTAGGTAAATGAAGGTTTAAAATCTTATAGAAAAAGTCATATAAGAAACTCAAGGTCAACTACGCTGTATATCTGAAACTACTATAACACTGAATGTCAACTGTAATTAAAAACAAACAAACAAACAAACAAAACCAGGAAGCTCAACAGACTTTCATGATCTTGACAATTAAAAAAAAAAAAAAGGAAGAAACTTTAGGTCATCACTATCCTATACAAGACATTGAGAACAGAATTTGGTGCCATTTCTCTCTTCAGATGTATCATTTTGTCACCTGCAACTTTAAGATTTTACTTCCTACCGCTAATTTATTACTTATAATTTCTCAGCTGTCTTGATGTGGCTGCATTTCATTTGTAGATAATGGATTCAAACATGCTATATTGTTTTTAGGTAACTGCAATCATGTTAAACAAAGACAAAAACATAAAGATGAACAGATGTTTGTAGTTTTCTAATAAGTAATTTATCTTTAATATTGAAGTATAAGTTTATATTTTTTTTAAAGTGTAATAAATTACAATTTATAACTTGCTGACATTCAAGAATACTTGAGTCATCCACACTAAGCATATTTATAGCATTTTAGGAAAACAAATACTGTAAATTTCAAAGATAAAGACTATGATTCGATAAAAATATTGATTCAAAATCTCACTAAGTCTACACTATAAGAAACTCAATTTCCTCATGTCCATAGAATATTTTCTTTGGGAAACTTTAAATATGGAATTAATGTGTACAAAGTTAACAAAAAAATGACAAAGTAATTTAGAATGCAAACTTACTGGAGCCAATTGATGGATAAGGATCTGTAACTAGTCATATTTTCCTAATTCACTACAATAGGTGTGATATCTTGAAAGCTTTATTACTTTCAGGTTTAGTATGATAAATTTTCATAAAATACATGAACTGAATTTCTCAACTCTGTGTTTTGTATCATGATACTCTTGTATTATTTAAAGTTCCCCAGAGATGTTACCATTTTAAATTACAAATATATGTACAATCTTTAATAGTAACCTTCTGTTGGTTTCACTAAAAATATTAGAGATACATTAACTTTTTTCAAGAGTTTTAAAATAAATTTCTTCTTCAAACAGATCAATCTTAACTAGTTTAATAATATTCATGTAATTCAAAATATGAATCCAAGGAAAGAAGCCCCTTCATAAAAATAAAACATCCCCCTTTTTTATTTTCCTAGGGTATTCTGTTCTTGAGCATAAGTCTTCCCACTCAAAAAGAAATTGAAAACATTTATATCCAATGGTAATTTACCAGTAAGGAAAAGCAAGCTATGTAAAGTCTGTGTAATTGATAGACCTTATTTATATAGCTTTTTTGAGTCTGGTTTCAATTATGTTTGTTCATAGTCCTGAATTGTTATTTTTAATATTTGCTGTTAATAATTTGAAAAATATGCTAGTTCTTCGCAATGGAAATCTGGTTTTTAACCAGCCAAAAGTATGCTACCTAAATATCTTTTCTGTTAAATAGGTAAAATGACTCACATCCAAAGTAGGCCTGAAACTGGAAGTTACTTCAGTGACATTATTTACATTTAACATTTCACTATTGAGTGAACCCCAAATCACAGTTGGGAAATGCAAAGTGTATTTGTTCCAATAAAGACAAAACACCTAAGAACCTAAGTTTGTTTCTGAATTTCCTGTTTTTGGTTTAGGACAAATTATGCTCAGCTGCACAAACAAAGTAATTGACAACAGAATTTCAGTAGAAAGAAGGAATGTTTTCAGAATTATGAAAACCTCTTGAGAGGGAAATGTGTAAGAGCCACAGAAGAAGTGTATATTCAACAGTCATGGAGTTTAAGAAACTTCAATATAAAAATGTCATTTTCGAAGAATAATGGTGTCTAATTCTACTTTAAAATCAAGAAAATATGAAAGGTTATTACCAAGAGGGTGTTAACCAGATGTTTTCAATCTTTATATGAAAGAATGTCTGTAAGTTAGATGGAAGGCAGAGCAGCCACACACGGAAAGTTATTAAGTCTTAGAAAGGTTAAGAAGCGAAGATGAGGACAGTATTTTAAAGATTAATTAAACTTCATCTATCCAAGGAACTTTAGGTTGAAAGGAAGGCAGGATAAATTGATTATACATATATTCACCTTATCGCCTTCTTGCTTGTTTTTATGAAGTGTTTATGTTAGTTCTACAGTAATAAGCTAAAAATAGCAAAGGGAATGATACTCCTGATTACAAAATACCTTTCCCACTCAATCTGTGTATCCGACTTCATCTACTTGGTCAACTAATGGACATGATATCCTTCAATATAGTGTATATAATGATTTACTTTGGAATCAGGAAATATGGACCTCTCTGCACCAGAACTCAAACGGGCCTTGTCTCTTACAACAGCGTGGCTGGAGAAATTTACTTAACCCTGAAGTTGTGTTCTGAGAATTAGCAGCACAAATGTCAGTAATGATCCCAGCACAATGCCTGTCGGGATGAGCTTCTATCACTGGTTTATAAGTTGGTTTCCCCAAATGGATTGAATCCCATGCGGCAACAGCATCTGTTACAGAAATGTCAAGCCTAGTAGATAGTAGATAGGCATTCATATGCATTAAACTATATGTGAATATTTGGCATTGTTATAAAGACTTTAGTAAAACTGCATGCCATTGAAGGTCTGCCAAAAATGCTTATGAAAAGAAGAATTTGAGGAAATTCATATGCACACAGCAAATTGGGTGGTTGGAAAGAGGAATAATTTAATGTCACTTAACAACAAAATCTTCAATGAGTGTATATCAGAGGATAACAGTAAAAACCTCAAATACTGATAAAAAGTCCAAGACATTGCTGCTAGAATTCCCTAAACAGTAAGACCAGAAAATTTAATAAACTGAGCACAATGTCATGTGAGACATTTGAGGTATTTGCTGCCTTTTCTGAGGGACTGAAGGAAAGTGAATGTGATTCTCATCCAGCAGATAACTGCCAGATACAGGCTCTAAAATAGTTCAGGGATTAAAACATCTATCTATCTATCTATCTATCTATCTATCTATCTATCTATCTGAGAACATTTATATGTGTGTATATATATATATATATATATATATATATATTTATCCAAGCACATTTATATATATATATATATATATATATATATATATATATATATATATATATCAGAAGAAAACTAGAACAGAAAACAAAAAAAAATATGATATGCTTATGCCTATGAGCTTAAAATAGGATATTTTATGTATGTACACAGAAGCACCTACAGATATGTTATCTAATTAAGGGAAAACTTGGAAATAATTAAAGACTTCTTGATTAAATGAGCTTAGGGTAGTTTCACCTACCCATTCAAAATAATTACAATGCTTTCTGTTAAGTGAGTGAGTGACAAAAGTATTGTGTGATGTTTGTTCTTCGACAAGATTTAGTACCAATATTTCTAACATCAAAATATGCTAGCGAATATTAACAGGAATTAATCAAATTTAACAGGAATTGGATTTCAGACATAGCACATGCTGCTTCTAACAGAACCTTGCTTCCTCCTTTCTATGCCATATATTATCTTCTTTTGCTGAGTTAGTTACTGCTACAGACCTCTAATTGCCTTGTTATGATAAAGGCTACAAAAGAGGGGTTGACAAAATGTATTAGAGGAACACAATTAAAATATGCACCTCTCTACACCAGATTACCTAAAATAAAAAGAAGAGCATTTAATTATATACAATCCACACATTAATAAGATACAATCCAAAAATTACTTTTATGTATTAAAGAACGGAAGAACAAGAAACAAAAGGAAAGCATGTACTGTAAGATGACAGATTTCTTTCCTTAATTAGAGTAGGTATTTCAGCTTCAGGCAAAATCCTTATTATGCAGAGCAATTCTCTCCTGGTTTAGGAACAGCTGGATAATCGGTCCAGAGGTTGTGCTGGGAATGGACAGTCTAGTTTACTTTGTTTCTCAGAAAGTAGAAGCATTGTTTTCGAATTGCTATCACTAGAAATGTTCATGCGTCAGCAGATTTTTACTTGAAACACAATCCATGCTGAAGGGGGTCTGCTGCTAAATTCATAGCACTCAACAATGTATTTGAAAAGAAACATTATTAGCTAATTTTAACTATGAAAATAATAGATGTCTATTTTTTAAAAAAAATCAAAAATACAGGTAAGCATAAAAAAAAAAAAAGAAAAGTATTTGTAAGCTTATCACCAAGAGACTAATGTTAAAGGAAATAAAGGACAAAAGCAGAAGAAATGGTTTTTTATAGTCTGACTACATTTTCACATTATCATTGCTCTCCATATCTACTTACTACTTCACTGAAGAAGGCAATAAACCACACAAAACGACTGCAATTCTGTTACTTTTTTGTGTACTCTGAAGGAATATCCTCAAGAAATATTATTTACAGTATATCCTCCCAAATTGCATTCTAACTAGTCTGTTACCACAATTGTCCCTCTCTCTGAACTGCAGGCTCCTAAAGACCAAAATCTGAATATTTTTCTTTAAACATACTAAGTTTAATAATAGTAACAAATATGTTCTCGATTATTTCACTACTGAAGAGATGAACAATTGAATATATACTACCTCTGTGTTCTCTAAATATGGTATTCAAGTCAATATTTTTCTACATAAGCCAATTTATTTCCTACATGACACTTGCAGATGACTATAAAATTTCTAAAGTTTTATTACATTTATAGCCTTATCTGAACAAATTGGCTTTCCATGGCAGTGAGCAAATTAACCAAGGGAAAATTTGTCATGATTTTTACCTGATTCTATTTCGTAACAAATTCAGAATTAAACATTTTGTTAAAGTCATTAGCAAATAATTACTAATCACCAAATATGTTGGTGAAGGGTGGTATGAAAATTGTGCAAACATTTAAGTACAATTATAATAGAAGTCCTTTCATGTAATGATTGGTTAATTAAGTGAAAAAGTTAGTTAACTCTGGCAGTTAACTCTGGCAATTAGAATAGTTATTTCCTATTCTTTTTATTAAGAGGACTTTTCCAAAATTTAAAATAGATGTTCAATAATTACAGTTTTGAAGTCTTTCTTGTATAACACACATCAATTCTACATTGCCTATAATTTTTAATTTGAGTTCTTTAAGGTGAAACAGAAACGTAAAGACAATTGGGAAGAAATTCGTGTGCAAACTCCTTGTTTGCTGTTCATGGTCATTTTGACTTTGGGGAAGAGCCAGAAGTCACGCGGTGCCAGATCCAGTGAATAACATGGGTGAGGACACACGGTAATGTTTTTATTGAACAGAAATTGTCTTACACCAGAAGCGATGTATAACATGAAGCATTGTCATGATGGAGGATGATTTATGGCACACTTTCAAACACCCCTTCTCTCAACCATAGCTCACACCCAATTGATGAGCACCTATTAAGTTGAAACTTGTCACACTCTGTTACTAAGATTCGTTGCCTCACTTCCCTTATTGAAGATCTCTGCCTTTCCACTGGATGGCACTCAGCAGCAGCATTCACCATATTTTGTCATCATAACAGAAAGGCTCCGTGTCACACATTGCTTCTGGTACAGCAATTTCTGTCAAATAAAAACATTATGGTGTGTCCTCATCCACCTTATTCACCAGATCTGGCACCATGCAACTTCAAGCTCTTCTCCAAAGTCAAAATGACCATGAAAGGTAAACGTTTTGAATCGATTCAGGACATTGAGGCAGTCACGACAGCGCAACTAAAGACACGAAAGAGGACTTCCAGAACTGCTTCAGAAAGTGGCAAGAACGATGGGATAATTGTGTTCAAAGAGAAGGGGAATTAACAGCAATGTGTCTTTCACTATAATATATTTTTTTAATTTAAACATTCACCATATTTTTTATCACACCTCATATATTTCCTTATGTAGTCATATCTAGACTGTGCTGGAATTCTCATCTTCAGTAGGCAATTACTATCAGAATCATTGCTAAATTCAATCCTGGCTCATCATCTCTAAAATCCCTCAGCGCATCATTCTTTCATGTTAGCTGCTTTGAATCTAGCCCAGTACTTCTCAAGTTTTCTGAGCTAAAAGACCAATTTTTTTCCACAATCTGTCACAAACTAATAGTATACTTGTAAGATAAAATAAATAATACAATGAAAAAGACATAAAATGCAAGGCATTTTAAATTATTGTTTCATCAGATATAAAATTACTCTGTAAAACTGCTGTAAAAGTTTCTAAACATGTCCTCTCAATTTCTGTTCTTATATCTTCACGGTCCCTGACCAGTCCTGTTCTTTGGGGAATAGTATTGGTTTGCAGACTACACTTTGAGTAATACTTATTTAAACCAAACCAACAAATTAGCTGAATTTGTATTCTGCATAATCACGTTTATATGAGCAACAGAATCTAGAATACAATTGAAAAGTGGATACAGGAAAAAAATATCTTTTCAAAAGAAAAGTGATTATTTTCTTCTGATGAATAATTTTCTTTCATCCTGTTGAAAATTCCAGGAGTAAAACCAGGAGCATTATGGGAACATGTGGTTTTATGCTGTACTAGAACAATATTTATTTTCAAAATAAACCAGTTATAAGAACTAACACTGTTAAAATACAAATACGTTAAAATATTGTTTTAAAGGAAGGTAAAAGATAAAACCTTAAGAGAACATTAAAACTATTCTTGCTCTAATCATTGAACCTACTATTTTACCTCATTACAATGTGATCTCCCTGAGCTAGCTGTTATTTTGTATTGTGGCTCAAAAAAAAGCTTGTGTAGAACAAATCCTGTCCTTAATTTTGGGTTTATTTTCCATAGCTGGTTCAAATGTACACATAAAGATATACCAGAATTCTGAAAAATAATCTAGATACTTCCATATGCGTATCCATCAAAAGGGGATAAAAGAACTGATTTTTAACTTAAGATAAGCACCAAAGAGAATTTGTAATATGAAAAACAATAAATAAGGGAACTGTTGGGCTCAAGGTCAAACAAGCAGCAGATAACCTTTTTTTGGAAAACTATACTATAAACTGAAATTCCCTAAGTAATTGGCTAATTAAGTATTCTGTTTGGTTGATCATTCATAGATAGTTTAGTGCAGTATTTAAACTGTGATCTATCATCATTACAAAGCCAGCTATTATGCCAAGATAAGACCCACATACTTTTGCTCTGAATTAAATAAAATCCTATAATCATGGTTATAACATCTGTCTGACATTAAGCAGTTGGCTGTTAAAAATGGGGATTTTCTTTTCATCTGTTCCATAAAATCATAGACCGAGGGATAAGTCTTCAAAATACCACTCGCCCTACCAAACTTCAAGTCGTCAAGCAGATATTTCTAAGAGTGCTGTAGCATTCCTCATTTTTTTATTTGTCATAAGTTTAGCTGTCTTCACTACTGCTTCCTTTGTCATTAAAATAGAAAAAAAACAAAACAAAATATTTTGATTAAATTCATTCACTTTTCAGAATATATTTCCACCATTATAGTATATAGTTTTCACCATAATAATGAACACTCCTCCTTGATTTTGTGTTATTATTAAAATACTAGGTTTGTATGCAAAAAACTCCCTAGTGTGAGTCATTTTATAAGCTCTTCTCGTAAGTCAAATTGTCAAGGTCTTTAATCATTGCTTATTCTTTGTAAACTTCTTAAAATATTCCATTTTTGGTGTATAATTTCTAACATTTGCATTTGTTTCTCTAATCAGTTGAAGTGCAAATTGTTTTCTATTTGATAGCGATCAAATAAGATCTCTGCATAAATCCTTTACTTAAAGGCTCCATAAAAAATGAATACCATTCTTTTGGATGTTCTAATTACTCAACTCTAGAGGAAGGCGTTAATGACTATTTTGTACCACCTAGTCTTACTGTGGTTAGTCACAGAGTAGCCACAAGTACCTAATGTCTGTTGATGATACGTTAGTCTGAAGAAACATTGGTTTAAGCTTCCAGTACTTCATATCAAGGTTTCTGAATTATTCATTGAACTGTGGGTTTCAAAAGAAAGTGATAAACTGGTAATACACACGCAAAAGTGACAAGATTGCAAGGACAACATTAGGTCAACCCATCAGTTCTGAGTCTTACCAAAGAATACATCACCACCAAGGCATGCATCAATTTGATACTTAAAACAAGGAAAACAACCGGTCAATCTGCCTCATTTTACAAAAGTCAGACAGGAGCAGCAAGAATCACTTAGGCCCCTTTTGAGGAGGCTTCTGCATGTCTTCATGTCAGATTGATCATGGTGAGTCCTGCCATAAAGCAGAGGAAAGAGCAGGGTTGAGGGACAGAGTGGGTTTATGTTGGTGCCACGGCTGTTCTCGTAGAACACACTTACATTTCTGTTTTCACTTATTCTGCTTTGAAGTCCTCCTGCCTTGACTGGAAACAATTTGCTCTCTCTAAGAAAGATTGGCATTATCCATGGATATAAGAGATACAGTAAGAGTAAGCTATCATAAAATAATGTAATGGCATGTGTACTGGGCTAAATCTTCAGTATAAAACACAGAAACTGAAGTGGTTTCATTCTACACAGGAAGGAACATGTCTTGTTGGACAGCATTGTATTTGTAACTGCACCACATTTTTTCCTGGAGTAACTACAGTATTAAGAGCGTTATAATCTTTATACCCATGAGGATTATATTTCCTTTTGTCTTTCCTTTTTTTAAGAGGATTGATGTTGTTAACTGGCTAAATAAGGTTTATGCTAATGCATTCTTTTAGAATTTATTTCACCCTCAGGAGTGCATTTCACAGGTTTACCTGATACTGATAAAATAATTGGCTTGTTCACCTTAAATTGTGACAGAAAAACATAGGTTAGAAAAAATACAGGATGTCATTGGGAATCTTTCCTTGAGAAAAAAAAAAACAGGACTGGGTTAGGTATGAAACATTTGTGTTCCATTTGTTAGCAACAATGAAAAAATAATTTATCAATTGAATGCACATCCACAGGGATAAAATAAGGTTTTTCCCATAGTTGCTGAAAAAAAAATTATTCACCACATTTTCTAAAGAAAGCATAGGATCTTATACTTATGTAGATAATATCCACTATCAAGACTTCTGAGGAAGAATACCTGAAGCTGACAAAAATGTCATTTTTATAAACAACAAAATGCATTCCTTATATAATTTTATAGTGTTTATACGGAGAAAGAGAATGTAGACATAATGTAGGATTATGGATCTAATTAAATGATATTTCAATTCTGTGTGTCGATAGAGACATTTCTGTACACTGTTATCATGTGGGTGAAGAAGTGTGTGTGTCTTCATAACCATCCATGCATTTCCCCCCTCCCCTATTCCATTCTTTAAATGGCCATATTTATATACTATTACACATAGCCTATGGCTTGAGCTTTCCTCACAAGCTATTTCTCATGTTCTAATTCCCTCTTTGTGTATTTTTATTTCTCTCTCTTTGAATTAAATTTATTATCCATGGGGACCTGTGCCAACTTAAACTTCTCAATGCTGGCTGTACAAAGCTAAGTTTGAAATGTCTGGGTCGCTATTTTCTCACGCACACGAAAGCGCACAGTGTCCGTCTGAGCTCCTTCTCTTGAGCTAGTCTTTCCTGAGTCTTAATGAACTCTTTGACTTTTTCAAGCTCCTGGCTGAACATTCAATTCTCATGGACTGCTGGATATTCTACTTAGACCCAAATAAAACTTGTGCTGAGTTTAACTTTTCAATTCTCCCAATTCTTGAACTAAAGAACAACTCCCCCTGAGTCAATGTATGACACAATATATCAGGAACCCACTGCTCACTCTGAAATGTTACAATAAGGAAGTAGCTCTGCTCCAATTACAAGTCAAGATATAAAATCATGGATTCCAAAATTGCATTCAGAGAAGAAGGGGAAGGAGGAGCGTGTGGGGGAGTGGGAGAAGGAAAAGAAGGAGGGATGGGGAAGATTGTGAAAGCTAAATCCACAGCTTTCATTGTATAATTGTTGAAATTTACAAGAACCATAAATAAGTGAATAAAACAATAAGAAGACTTCTCTCAGATGGGAGGGTAAAAAATTACTAAAAATGAAAAAAATATGTTATTAAAAGAGACAGAGGGTGAATCCAGGAATGCCCAAAGTTATCCCATACAATCATGAGAAAAGGCAAAAAGGAGAAGAGGAAATAATTAAAGAAATAAGATAAAAAACATTTTCTAAAATAAAATAAATACTCATCCTGAAGAAAATACAAAGGACCTATATAGTGATGGTATAGATAAAACAAGCAAGCAAACAAACAACAACAGTAACAAAGCTATGCTTAGAAACACGTTCATGAAATATCAAAGACAAACACAAAGTGTGGGATAAAAAAAATAGTCCTCCACAGGAACAAGAGTCTGTTGCCAGACTTCACATTTGCGACAAAAAATGCTTAATGACAATGAATAATATATCTGGAGAAAAAGGATTGCAAACCATAACCCACACCAAAGCAAAACACGTACCATGTATTGGAGCAAAATAATGATGAAATTAGATATATTTCAAGTCAAAGCATACCTCATAAGCACTCTGGCTAAAGAAGACAAAGAAATAATCCAACAAAGAGGAACTAGTGGGATCCAAGAAGAGGATTTAACTTTGGAATTGAATGGAAAGAAATCACAGATGAAAACTTCAAAGTAGGATTTTAAAAAGTTTCTCCACTTTTGGACATTTGACGAGCAATATGATTAGGAACCAGCTTATTTTATACATATGGTTGAAGACAACACTCACTTTATGTGTCAAGATAAATGAAATACATTTGGAAATTCCACAGCAAATAAAAACTGATGAGATAATCATAAAACAAATACAAAGAAGAAAGCGTGTTATGATTTTGAGCAATTGATGGATTATCAAAAAAGGGACATTTGACCTTGATGCTTAGAACATTCTCCTTGAGTAACACATATTTAGCTTCAGAGTGTTATGTTCTTCTCTGTATACCAAATCACACTTAAGTATTCTGCATTGCATGACATTTAAATATTCATAATATAAACACTACTTGTTGGTTTTAATTTTTTGGAATCAACTTATAGAGAAACTTACAGAAAAAGTAGTAGTGGATTTTTAACAGTGTAAATAGAATGTAAATTTTATAAACCATGCAAATTAACTTTTTCAATAAATAACTGATTGTCTGCTCTGTGCCAGGTACTGCTGTAATAACTGTGAACTCAACAGCAAAAATAGGCAAAATGCCTGACCTCCCTAAGTTTACACTAGGGACAGAAAAATAATCAAGGTAGCAATACATACATAGTGTATGTTGAGATAATGATAAATATCGTGATGAAAAATAAATCAGGGTAGAGTAACAAAGAGGAATGTGGGTGTATAGCTATTTTATAAAGGATTGTAAACCAAGTGCTCTCAGAGAAGAACCAAGCTATGCATTAGTTCCCAGGAATAGCACTCCAGGCAGTGCATCTACTGTAATAGCCAGTCCTCAGGTACTGATTGATCCTGTTTGAGTACCAGCAAGAAGCCCAAGGTCAGAGAGAAGAGAATAGGCAAAGAGAAGTAGAGCTATGGTCTGAATGAAAGGCTGGGGCCAGATATTATGCATAAGGTTTTGTGGGTCATGTTATGGACTTTGGATCTTATGTTGAATAGGATGAGCAGACCCTAAGGGATTTCATCTGAGCAGTCTTGTGCCAACTGAGGGCTGGAAGAAGAAAAGATCTCTCAATGAGCATAGCAGGCAGGCAAGAGCTACTGTAAAAAGTTGGTTGCTCAAGGAACATAATTTCAAATATATCTCTTAAAGTTATGAAGGCTACTATTCTAAGAATAAATAGAATATTACAAGCTTTTAAAAAAAAACTGAAAGAAGGGGGAGGAAAAAATAGTCGGTATTGTAATTATATTGTTTGTCCTTCACAGCTACCGATAAAAATAAACAAGAAAAGGGGGGGATATTGACAGTCAAAATAGTCAGTAGGCTAGGACTGAGGCAAGAAGATTACTAAATTTCATTTTATATCCTTTAAAAGGATTTAGTGTCCCGATTATTATGTCCTGCTGGAGCTTTTTGTTAAACTTTCATTTTAAGGTTTTTAATAGCAATACCAAATCTCTAAAAAAAATCAAAGTTCGTGAAATAGAGAAAAGTAAATTTATACCAGTTGGAAATATTGCTTTCTGCCTTATCAAGCATATTCACTGTAATTTACCCGTCAAAAAGCCATTGTAGGGATCATAAGCATAGAAATGTAGCATTTCTTGGGTTATAATCTTATTAGAACATGTTCAAAAATATTTTTATCTCAACCCTAAACAAACGTATTTTTATTTGTCTGAATACATTTTCAAAGGGAAAAAATATATCAAAAGGCTTTCTACATGGCATTAGCGTCTACTATATTTATAACCACTCTGCATTCAATTGAATTTCAAAATAATTTCTTGTACAGGTTTTTTTCTCTTATGTTACCTGGGAGGTACTCATGATTAGATAAGGTTTCATGATCATATCTGTTCATTCGAGATTGACCTTATAATTCTAAGAACAAAAACTCAAAACAAGTTCAAAATCTGGGAGCATAATAAAAATAAAAGCAAAACACCAATTAACATCAGCAATGCCCCCATCACATTCTTAAGTTTTCTGTGCTATATTGAGTGTGCCCATTTATTATAGCTTCAAAAAACATGAGTTCATAACTGAATGAGAACATATTTAAAATCTCCATTTCAATCTTCATTTCAATTTAAAATACTTTACATCTTGGAGCAGAAACATTTCAAGATATTTTTTAAGTAAACTGAGAAATAGGCCAATGTACATTTTGAATGAAAATTGACCCTGAAGGTATTTTTTTCAGTGTCAAAAATAAAGATTTTTATTTTTAAAAGTATTTTCAAAATTATTCTTCTTTTATAAATCAGGTAACCATATCATGCTTGAAAGTTCATGTTGAATATAAATATCTGAATTATAATATTTAATACTTCTAACATTTGACTGTCTTTTATTTATGTTTCTTTAAATTGTTCACTTTGTCTTGGTTTAAAATGAATGGAAGTGCTTATTTTTGAATATTAAAAAATAGAAAATAACAGGTATAGAATTAACAATTTGCACTATACCTATTGTTATCAACCTAACAAATCGTTTAATTAAAAAAATAATAAATGATTAAATTTCTCACTCTGTTAGTAAACATAAACATAATTTGGATGTTTTAGAAGTATGTTTTATAATAAATGGGGAAAATATTTCATAAAATTTAATTCCTAAATATCTCAGAAATTCTCATTTAAGGACACTTCCTATCACTGGTTTCTAACTGAAGAAGTTGATTATTATTTTATTACTGATTTTAACTGACATGTAAATTGTTCTTGAGCATTTGGAAAATTTCTTTAATATTAAGGGATTTCATTCTCAGTAAAACTTCATGATTAGAAGTTCAAGGATGACTTTTCTTCATTTGCTAGAATGGAGATATGAAAAATATTAAAAATTATTTTATGACAGCCAATCGAGAACAACTGAGATTTTGGTCAAAGACCCAATGAGAATGACAAGATGGGGTGAATCTTGTTAAGTGGGACCCTAGGAAGTAGTAGTCAAGTGTCAGGTGAAAGAAATAACTTAAGTAATGTCATTCCCAACTTTTGTCTGGAGTAGTACCTAAAGGTACTAATGCTGTTGTGTTTGCAGTAAAGTTGTATGGAGACATTAATACAACTCAATTTCTTCTAAAGACTGTATTTGGCATAAGGACACCTCTGATGTGGAATTCATCTTAATCACATTTGGCAGGCTTGGCTATGCCTTCTTGCTGGGGTAACACATTTTGTGAGTCTTATTGTTTTCTACTGTTGTTATAGGATCCAAGTATCAACTGCAATTGCTTCTTTTTTATTTATGCTCATGCTTTTTGATTTGTGCTCAC
This sequence comes from Rhinolophus hipposideros, assembly GCF_964194185.1. Taxonomy (NCBI): domain Eukaryota; kingdom Metazoa; phylum Chordata; class Mammalia; order Chiroptera; family Rhinolophidae; genus Rhinolophus; species Rhinolophus hipposideros. The sequence continues at coordinate 66,958,876 of NC_138050.1, forward strand.
GTTTTTTGTGGGAAGAGATATGAAACTTTTGAATAACATGCAATAAGCTATATAGGGAAATATATTTTGAGATATAGGCAATGAACTACAAGGAAAGCCTTATTTTCAGGAATCAATTTTTCCCACAGATAAATGCCTCACTGAGGAAATCTATGAATGAGAGTCTCCTGGGCTCTATTCACAACTTCACATTCCATTTCAGGGCACTGTCTATGCAAATGAAGAGAAACTCTGTGCAGTAAGCAAAAGGAATGCAGGCACAATATGCAGAATCCTCAGCAGGAAATGTTTCTTCTTCTTCTCTCCTCCTTCTCCTTCTCCTTCCCCTTCCGCTTCCCCTTCCCCTCTCCTTCCCCTTTTTCCTTTCCTTCTCCTTCTCCTTCCCCCTCCCCTTCCCCTTCCCCTTTTTCCTTTCCTTCTCCTTCTCCTTCTCTTCCCTCTACCTCTCCCTATCCCTCTCCCTGTCCCTCTCCCTGTTCCTCTCCCTCTCCCTCTCCCTCTCCCTCTCCCTCTCCCTTTTCTTCTTTTCTTAATTTCAAAGAGAGGTGTGGGGCAATGGGAAAAATCAGATGTGTGTTGCTATTTCTCATTCATGAATGATGTAATATTACATCAGGCATGATGAAACATCTATGTATATTAAAATGAGACTTATGTAGAGTTTCAACAGAATAAGAGATTACTCAATTATTTAACATAATGCACTGGATCTACAAGTGTAGTAAAGTTTAATAGAAATCTGTAGAAGGTAGACAATAAAAGAATTATATTTCCTTAGTTGATTTGTACTAAAATGGACATAATTCCCTGTACACCTAGTTCTAATTCTTAAGCTATAAAGAAAAAAATATATATTTTTTAAGGTAATTCTTTAAGAATAAACTGTAGATTGGCCTTGGAGAGTATGTCTAAATATTTACCAACAGCTTCTCAAAGGTGTTGATGACTATCTGGAAAAAACAGAGGTGAACTGAATTTTTAAAACCACCTTCACTGACTTAAACACATTCATTACCTTAATTGTCATTTATGTGAAAGCATCAAGTAAAGAATTATGACAATGTAAGTTAATAATAAAAATGCAATTCTTAATTATTTAAAAACTATTTGAGAGTGTTTAAGTAGACTATATCACCTTCTTTAATATTGATTATCCCAGCAACATATGCCTAGTACTAATAATCTAGAAGGTACTAATATAGGAAGGTACTAATAATATGAAGGTACTAATAATCTAGAAAGGAAAAAAAGCCAGAAAATTTCCCTCCACCATCTTCCTCTGTATTACATACTTGTTCATTTATTTTTTTCTAAATATACTCTTAATTGAAATTTACCCTTTAGTGAGAAAAGCTTCATCATTGTTCAGTAGAATTTATGGAAACCAGGCTAGGGAACAAATATTTGACTTATACAAATTTGCTTTTCAAATTAAGTAACCCATAGAAATTTGTTTTGTAATAAAAAATAAATTACATTGTAATTCCATCATTTTATTGTTTAAATAATTAAAATTAAGACAGATGTATGAGTAAGAAATCTTATATGCTACAGATTACATAAATGTAGAGAAAATTAATGTCTCAGGCATGGTATATCCACACTTTCAAGGTAAAAACAAATTTTCAAATATTTTCTCCAATCTTATCTCTATAAATTCTACTGGACAATGATGCTTTCCTCACTGAAAAATGATCTGAAAGGAAAGTAAGAAGATAAGTACTAAAAAACTTGTAGTGAGGAAAAGTTTCTACATCTTCTCTCTCTCGAATTCTGAAGCAAATGTTACATCAAGCAGATGGACTAAAAACCAGTTCCCAATATTATTTTACAGTTAATATATAACTAACTGATCAAATACTAAAGGACCAGTATTCAGGCCATTCACTTTAAATGTCTCATTTCTGTCACGTAACGTCTCATAAACTGTCAACTTAATTGTAGTCAAACAAGCATTAATATTAGACTGACCCAGATTTGCGTTGTAGCAACTTCATTTACTGAGTGACCTTAGACACTCTACTTAAATTCCCTGAGTGGGACCTAAATTGACCTAAAAGTGCAAATTCAGCACTTTATATAAATGTCAATAGCAATTAGAAATGATAATTAAACAATAATACTTAATTTTCAAAGATATTATTAACTGTTGTATATAAGTCAACCTCTACAGTAATAGGCATGAAGTAGGTACTAAAAAACATTAGTTCCTTTCTTCCAAAACATAAAACATCGAAAATCAAAGTATCTGAAATATGCCAAATGACAATAATTTCTTTCTTGCTCACTAAAACAAAACATGGACTCTTTTTTCTTTTACAGTGGCTACTGAGCAATTTAATTCCTTGACACATCACTGCATATAACATCCCTGTTAAATACCTTTAAAGATCACAACTTGTAATAATATAGTCAATGGCAATTTCCAGGTCCTTATCAGCCACAACAAAGCTACCGGCTTTATGTGACAAAAATCAAGTGTTATGCAGTGAAAACAGGAAAACCCCAGAAAAATGGATATGTGAATAGAGGAAAGCCTTTTTTCATTTGTAATAGCAGTTTGAATCAGAAAAAATATTTCATGGAAAAACAAGAAGTAATCACTTCAGAAAAGTATTTTATCGGATTAGTGCCAAACAGGTTTGTCTTGACTGTTGTAAGACAGAAAACATGACCAAATTTTAATCTCGCTAGAAAAAGCTCAATTTTCCTCCCATAAACACTTCTCCCCCCCAAAAAAAAATATGTATAGGCATAAGCAAAAGTGGTTTGGGATTGTGGTCACTACGTCCATGACCAACCAATAAATTCTTAAATGTTCAAAGGTTGCTGGACAAATGCTGTCTTAAGAGGTAACTTTTCTATATCATGCTTAAGAGCTACAGGCCAGTAATCTAAAGGAACTTGGACAAAAAGACAGGAGACAGGAGAAAAAAGGTGTTTGGTTTTGCCACCTTGCTCTTCAAGCAGTAAGTTACTAGTGCTCTTCTGATTGAAAGCAGAGGATATTTCGTATTTAAAATTCTTGTATGTCTGTTTTGTTTTGGTAAAATACACAAAATAATACAATGATGTATTAAATAAACTTGTTCTTGAGAGTAAAGCTGAAACAGATGGATTACAAAGAAGTTGGAGAGAAGAGATCTGTTAATGCTTCAGTAAAGCACAGTTTTAGGCACTCAAGCATCGAGAGCATTGGCTAGGGAACAACTAAATGATTAAGAAGAAATCCAGTACTTAAAAAAAAACCAAAAAAGACCAAAAAAAAAAACTTGTAGTTATCATTAAGAAAAGGAAAATTAAAAAAAAAAAAATCATTGCTCCAAACAGGAAAAGGTAAACTAAAATAAAAAATCACTTCAACAAAACTGAGAAGTTCAATTTCATAGCGGAAAGACCGGTTGCAATTCTACATTAAAAAAAGTAGAGGAAGATCACCAAAAGTTCATCAGTTTAATACAGAGAATGAAATTCTATCTGCTCCATTCCATGTCTGCCTGAGTATATGTGTTCTCATGTTGAGAGCCAAGTCTGAAAGCAGAGCAGTTTTACAAAGTCAAAGAAAGAATAGATGCTCTTCGAAAATAAATATGGTTCCCTGATCATATACAAGACATGCTAAGCATAAAAATAGCAAAAAATAAATTTTAGAATCACAAAAGTCCAGTCAGAGGACAAGAAAATCAAATAAACAAATAGACTTAGGATATACTAATTTTGCTCAGATTGTTCAGTGCCTCCTTTCTGACAGGGAGATGTCCATGGTGCTGAACTTACAAGTAGCAGTTTAGTAAACAGTCTTTTTCTACCCCCTTTGAATCTTGTCCTCTTGACTTTAATTATCACTCACAACAGTTGTTCAACAAAAATGTAATGTTATCTGACTTTAATTATTACCTAGGTCGATTATATGCCCAGCTCCACATCAAAGGTGATTTCAACTTCATCCTGCACAAGCTCCTTCCACAGAGAAGAAACTTATCCTTTTTCTCACCACCTAGTTCATATTGCGTAAAGTGAGTTAAAAGCATAGAAAACGTAACGTTTCCAATGGAGTAAGTAAAAAATCCTATCTTTAGTTATATCCCCTACTACAAATCAAAAGGGAGGTTGGTTTCCATATCAAAGGAACTAAGAGCTGCATAAGCCACTCTTACATTTTCTAGTCCTCATCACCTATAGGAAAAATGTCTACTCGTGCTATTGAGAAAAAATTCTGTAAGAACAATAGTTTGTAGCTTGTTTCTTGGCTCAGACAAGGAATCATGCATGAAGCAACACAAAGAACAAAGATTTGGGCCATGGTGTTAGGCCTGTCTATAGCACTAATTAGACTTGGGCGTGGGGGAGAAGCACTTGAAATTCCCGAGGCTTCATTACTGCACTGACAAAATTAGTGGAAAATTAGTGGTATATAAGGATAGTAGACATAGCAAGTAAGACAATATGTGTGGGGGTGACCTAAGAAATATAAAGGCTCAGGAACAATAAAACTGATAACTTTTGAGTACATCTGTATCTTAAAGTTGAAAGTGGCTGAGAAGCTAAGGTTCTACTTCAAAGATACAAAGCTAGGTTTAGATGATCTTAAAGTTTACATAATGGTCTATCAAATAACTGAGGAGAGGCCACCTACCTATGGAAAGAAAAATACTAAATAAACTGTTTTGTCTGTTCAAAACAAGACTACATGCCATCATGTCACTTCATGTACCCATTGAATTTTTAACTTTTTATAGTCTTTTTTGTTGTTTTTTGCTCAACCATATCAACAGCAAGAACTGTAGTAGAAATTCCACTGAACTCGCAAACAGATGCTTCAGATTAGGTTATGAAGTGAATAGAAAAATTTTGGAAGGAAGCATTTGCATATGTACTTTTCTTCCAGTCTCAGCGAATAGAGGCAATCTAATGAGAAACAGCCTGTACCCTTTCAAACCAAACTAGTTTCAGAGAACCTTGGCAAAGTATATAGAGTATTGTAAATGTAGATTTACAGTGGTACTATGTAATTTGGTTTGTCAATCTTTCTTACTGACAGTAAAACATTTATTTATGAAAGGTTATATAGTAAAGGTCCTATGTCAGAAATAGGAATTATGATTTTTCAAATTAGATGGTCATGGTACTCAAGTTAAAAGATCAGTAGCTATTATTCTAACAAAAATACTTAAGCATTCTTTAAAATGCCATTTTCACTACATATGAGGTCTGGTTAGGCTGAGTTGGCAGCAAGCCACTGATTCTAGACAAATTGTTACTATATTAAAGCTATTTACAATCAATATCCTTTCTGCCTCCAAAAAATGATTGTAGGGTTACATAAAATAAAAGGGGCATATGCAGAATGTCTTTGAATTAAAAAAAGGGAAAATGTTTATCAAAGAGCAGAAAACAAATCTATTAAGTACCAAGGGTATACTCACTTTTAGCTTTTATAACTGACCTTCTTAATTAGCAGAGAAAAACAAGAAATGGGACTATATACCATATCCGAACACACCCCAGATTTTTCTGACTGTGGCCTTTGTGTTATTTCTTTGAACTGGAATGTCTTTTCTATGTTGCTTCGCTTATTGAAATTATATACATTCCCTCATTCCTAGTCTGTATACCCTTTCACCCACTAAAACACCTTTGATACCTCCTAATGTGATTTATACTCCATGATTTGTACTTACATAGGACTTTGCTTACGAGTGTATAACTGTGGGCACATGTCTATAGGATACTTACTTAAGTCTGTCTTTCCACTAGGCTATAAGTTCCTTAAGGACAAAAAAAAATATCTTAAAATTGGTACATCATAGTCACTAAGCAAGACTAGCTTTAGAAAAAAATGTAGAGAAAATAAACCTTTGAAATGAATCTGAAGTTTGAAATAGTAGCTTATAGTAAAGAGATGAGCTAGGTTCCTTTGGGCACGACCCAGCTACTCTATACAATGTAAAACAAACCAACCTCATTGGATTTCTTTTTTAACTGTGGTAAAATAAACACAACATAAATTATACTATTTGAATCATTTTAAGTGTATAATTCAGTGGCACTAAGTACATTCACAATGTTGTGTAACCATCACCACTATCTATTTCTGGAAATTTTTCATTTTCCATAATGGAAACTGTGTATCATTAAACAATAACTCCACATCCCTCCCACCCCCCTGAACCTGGTAACAGCTACTCCGCTTTCTGTCTCAAAAATTTTGCCCATTCTATGTACTTTATTGAAGTGAAATCATACCACGTGTGTCCTTTTGTGTCTGGCTTGTTTTACGTATAATGTTTATAAGGTTCATCTGTGTTATAGCATGTGTAAGAATTTAATTTCATTTTATGGCTGAATAACACACACACACACACACACACACACACACACACACACACACACACCATATTCTCTTTATCAATTCACCTGCCGATAGACACTTGGGCTTTTTCCAACCCCCCTCTTTTAAAATAACACTACTATGAACATTGGTGTACAAGTATCTGTTCAAATCCTTGCTTTTAATCCTAATATAGCTAGGAGTAGAATTGCTGGGTCATATGGTAATGCTACGTTTAACTCTCGGACAAACCACCAAACACAATGGCTTTTATAGTGATGAAATGAAAAAGAGCTTTCTAAGCACTAATAAAATCAACATAAGTTCCTCTCAAATTTTGCTTGTTTCTGGTCTCTTCTTGTTTTGGCTGCTGGATTCAGGTCTACCACCCCACACTCTATCCTATGCATAATCACTCACCTTAAAACAAAGTTGTCTCATAATACCAATGACTTGATAAATTGATAAATTAACAGCAAATAATGACTTCAAAGGAATGAATTTTTAGCCCAGCCAAGGTTACAAACATTTACATTAAGGGATTTCTGGAAAACCAAAAAGTGAGTTAATCTGAAAAACAACACACACAAAATCTGAAAAAGCAAACAAAAATTGTAAGACTTTGAAGAGATCCACAGTATGTGATAGGTTTGAGAGGGACAAGTGGGCTATTAAGACCCCACCCAAAGCACATTCTCTAACGCTTTTCTGCTACACAGCAGCCTTCATCTTTCTCATAGGTTTAGTCAATCTAGCTTATATAACAACAATGATAAAAGGCAACATTAATATTTCAGAACTTATTCGGTGTATTTTAAGCACTTTATAGGTATTCACTTGTTTAAACCTTACAAAACCTCTTATTTGTAGGTGAGGAAACTGAGACACTGAGAGTTTAAGTAAATTAGTCGAGGCTATTTGATCAAGAAGCAACAGCACTGTCATTTTAACCCAAGCAATACTGCTACAGAGACTGAGGTAATCACTACTTGATACAGTACACCAATTTTCAGCCAATCAGTTGGCCTGAACTCTCAGTTTCAGATATACTGGCCTTAAGTTCTGGGACTCATCCATTTGCAGTACTCAGTCATAAGTTAGCTCACTGCAACAAATATTTCTCAAATGTCTACTAAAGACTAGATGATAAAGGATAAAAAATGCAGGATAAGGAGTTCACGGGTGAGGGGGGCGGAACTAATAAAGAAATAATTATAAATCTGTAAGGAAAAACAACAAAAAAAAAACTAAGAAATAAAATAAATCAGTGCATACATTAAGCAATCATTATTTATTTGTTGAAATAAGCTTTTCTCCATACATAACAAGAAAATTGAAATGTGAGAAATGGAAAGTAGTTTCAGCAAAGAATTCCAACTTAACAAAAACGATGCCTTGATGAATTACGTAACCACAGTTTAGCCTGAATTATTCAGATATTTGCTGCACTCTTCTAATTTACTATATGTGACCTCAGAGACATAAAATGGTGCACATGCTGTGAAAGTAGCAAGGAGGGTGAGATGCTCAGTTCTTGTCCATATAAAAAGGTTTAGATCGATATGTTAGTGAACGTACAAGATTGATTGCTGCAAACAGGAGTTATTCATCAAAACTATCACCCTTTATTTAACTACAAAAAAACGCTGATTCTATAAAATGTCTTTTGTTAACCATTCAAACTCTATAAAAACTTGATATTCCTTACTTCAAAACATGGAGGTTTTAATTTGAATAAAACTTATAAAATAAGTTTTCAGTCACATATGACTATTTTAATAATTCCTAACTAAAAACAAAGAAAAAGAAAGAAAGAATGATTTACAATGATTATGTGCTCATTTTCATAAAACTGAAAATATTCTGCATAGTTAATGATAGCAGAGGACACAGTACTCTTCTTCCTCACCAAATCCTGTGAATTTCCCAATTTTTTATACGAGACCCTTTCTGTCCCCTGCAGCTTCAACTATGCTAAACCAATACCATCTGTCTGTAGTAGTTCCCAAAGTGTTTCAATCCCATGAGGCTTATCACTGAAACACAGAACACATGAGGAAAACCTGCAGTGGGCCCCATTCATATTCCACATGGGATCAGGAAAGACTCGAAACATCTTTCAGCTCAAGCTAGTCAATGAGCATAGTCCACACGAGAGCTGGGCAACTTCACAAACTTTTTCCTTTATTTTGATGTTTAAAACACTCTACTAACTGCTACATGATGTAAGTATTAAAGACTAGTTTCTAATTTGATTCAGTATGTTTATGGAACCATTATTCTTTGGCAACATCAAATTTCTCATTGTTAATCCTGATTACTTCCCATAGATAAAGATAGTGAAGAAAGTTGGTTGAATGTATTCAACCTGGTGCGATGTTATAAAATCACGAAAGAACTATGCTTATCCAGGGCACGATACAAGATGCACAGAAACTAATCAAATTGTTGTCCAAATTGCCTGGTGATGAAAGAAAGCAAAATAATCAATGACCACCACTTCTGGGACAAATGAATGTGAACATCAGACTGCAGTTTCTGAGCTGCTGTGTAGTAGAACAGAGAAGAAAATAGAATGAGATTTAAAATCCGAGAATCCGGCCTAGCAAATTCCTGGCTGTGACAAGTACATTAAGCCCGTTAAGCTTCAATTTCCTCAATGGTGAAGTAAGACTAGAAATGCTCTTCAAACTTCCTCTTGGGGTTGTTGTAAAGCTCAAAGAAGAAAGCCTAAGACAATATTTTTCATAAAAATATAAAGTGTACAATGTGAAAGTATACAAAAAAGCTGCTTGGTTATTTTTTCTATGGGAACTAATTTGACCTTATGGAAAATGAACTAGCAACTCCAGGTTCATCAGCACCACACTAAGGAATTAAGCTAAGTAGCAGAGGATACTCACATTTCAAAGTAAAATTTCAAGCACATTATAGGGCAGATGTTGAGGAAAATTTGCCTTCATTGGGTAATGTGAGCTTTTGTCTGTTTGCTTTTTGTTCCCTCACATGAGAGACTCCATGTGAGGTGATGGCTAGCCTCTTGGTTTGCTTTTTGTTCCCTTACATGAGATACTACATATGAGATGATGGTTAGCTTATTGGGTTGCTTTCTGTTCCCTCACATGAGAGAGAGACTACATGAGTGGTGATGGTTCGCTTTTGTCTGTTTCTTTGTTCCCTCACATGAGAGACCGCATGTGAGGTGATGGTTAAGTTTTGTCTGTTGACTCCTTGTTCTCTCATATAAGAGACTACATGTGATTACCAATAAATACAAAATTTGAAGCTGAATTGTCGGGTAGATGTTGAGGAAAATTTGGCTTCATTGGTTGATGTGAGCTTTTGTCTATTATTAGCTTTTATCTGTTCCCGCCTGTGAGGTGATTTTTGATCCCTGGTCAACGGTTGAGTAAATTCCCCCTTTGGTCTCATTTTCCGGAGCAGGGGAGATATGCGATGAGGTTGTTTTTCTGTTTGGTCTCATTCTTTTGAGTAGGGGAGATATGAAATGATGCTTGTTGTTCTGTCCGTGTTGTGATGTGATAGTTAGCTTAGGGTTAAAGAAATTCTTGATCAGGGGTTGAGAGAATTCCCTCTTTGTTCTGTCTGTTTTGTCCACATCAGCAGATGAAGGAAAGAAGTAGCTAAGTTATATCAGGATGACGTGACAGGCACGTTGCCAGGCTTTGGAGAACCTTGGGCTGATGGTCCCAAGCAAGGAGATATTGTTTATCTGGTTGAATTGCCTCGTGGGCCGGATGGGCAACATTCATATCAGTAACCGCCAGACCCTCCCGAAACTGGCCATTCCCAGAGGGGGAAACAGGAGCAAAAAGCCTGTCTCTAAGGTACATATTTTTTGAAAAAGATATATATATATATATGTATCTGTGTGTGTGTGTGTGTGTGTGTGTGTGTGTGTATATCTATAGATATCTATATATCTATATATAATCTATATATCTATAGATATATAGATTATATATAGATATATAGATATCTATAGATATATAGATATATATATATAGATAGATATATATAGATATATATAGACATATATATATATATATGTCTATATATATATGTCTATATATATATATATATATATAGACATATATATATATGACAGACCTCAATTGGCAGTGTAATTATTATTATTTCATCATTTGGTCATTTGTCATTGGTGATTTCTCATCATTCTAACATTTTGAAGACTTCCAGCAACATGCAGCTTACAACACCAGAGGATGTCCTAACATTCAGCCGTGAACCTGGTGAGGGCTGGCTGGTTCCCGGCCTCTCCAGTGTTGTTCCCTAGTGTTCTTCTTGAGAACTTGTTAGCATCTAGAAAACTTGTATGCAGCTTGTAGCTTACAGCATCAGAAGATGTCCTAACTTCTAACAACAACAACAACAACAGCAGCAGCAATGTTCTTCAGATTGTTAACACCTTGAAAACTTATACGCAGCTTGCAGCTTATAGCATCATAAGAAGCCTTGACTTCTAACAACACGAGCAGCATTCTTGGGAACTAACAAGCAGCGGCGTGTGAGACGCCTGAGTTTCTCTCAACTACAGACCTGGCAAGGTTTTGAATTATGGCTTTTCCAGTGCTGTTCTCCCCCAATTTGGTGAGTTTTTGACACCTACTGTAAGTTACTATCCTATAGAGCTTATTACTGCTTTTGGATACTCCTCACTGATGTTATTTGTGTATTTAGCCAAGTGATTTTCGATCAATAGTAAACATATGTTGGGATCTCATAAGTATGTGTACTCCTTTGACGTGACATTGGTATCAATGTATATAGTTTAGTCTTAAGCACCTTTACTTTCTGTCATTAGCACATTCTATTAATTGCCATTGTCTTTTGCTATTTCGTATTGCTGGATAAATTGATTAGATATTAAATAGATAAATTCATTAGCCCCATTCTAGCGTGTGTCCCTCCTCCTTTTCTCCACTCGTTGTTACATACATGAAACAGAGTAATGTTTTTGTAAGGTTAAATGAGGTGTTTCATAATTAATTTTAAATGGCAGGTATCATGCTTATACATTCCCTGGTCCTTCATGCTGTATAGTACCAATATGAAATTTAAAATAGCAAAATTAAAAAAAAACAAATACAAAAACAAACAAACAAACAAACAAACAAAAACCTAGTACACTGTGTAGAGAATGGTAAGGGCAAAACTGAAATGTCTCTACCTGGATTTTTTGGACCAATGTTATACACAGCCCAGATCTAAGGCTGTGATGTCACACCTTACCACAGGGGAGGTATGAGACCAGCTTTTCCAGGTGCTCTTGGCACCTGATAGCTCTACCTGGAGCAGCCAAAGCTTGGTGGTGCCTGCCCTACTAGAGTCACTGGACTACCTGAAGGCTTTGTTTGCCTACTCCCCAAAACCATTTCAGAAACAAATACACTGGTGGTCTCAAGTAAAAAAGAAAATGGACTTGGTGATTATAATAGTTCACTTTAGTGACTTGTAAAAGGATGGTAGTGACTTAAATAGATGATAAAGCATATTAAAATTTTTATTCATTGTAATAAGTCAATTTCAGAATATTGTTTGCTACCAGATATATGATGAATTTTCAATTAAGATACATTAATGATTTGATGTTCCAGAAAAGTCTTTGCCATCATTTTACAGCCTCTTATTGAATGGGGCAACTTATAAATATTTTATGATTTACTTTGTACTTCATGTAGACATATTATCTATGGCTCCTTCTAAAATTTGGGAATACTTGATGTTTTCAGATTGGATAACTCAGTTGAAAGTTTTAAATGCCACCTTTTTAATATATAATATTATTTATAATTCAATAAAATTTTTACCTAAACTACATAAGTTTATTAAGTGCCAATTAATTAGCAGGCACTGTTCTCAGATCTGGGGATAGGAAACTGAAGAAAACAATCCCCTAGTTGTCTCAATGACATTATAAAGAACGTAGGTCCTTTCTTTTTTCTGTCCTGCCATCCTCAACATGACACCTAAGTGACCAGAAAAGGTTATCCATTTTAATCTTTATAAAAATCCCTTAAAGTAGTGTATAGCACATTTAAATTTTTGAGGTGAAAAACTGAAAGTAGAGAGGAGGGTTGAAGTAATAAGCACAAATCATTTCATCCTCCAACAATAATTATTGAGTGTCCAAGATATTTAATAGCATTCTACTATAAAGAAGACAATTTCATTGATAAGGAACATATGACTTAACTGTGTAGATGAAACATATATGTAAAAAAATATAAATAACACTTCCAGGCAAATTATAAATAGTAGTAGTATTCATAGTTAAAGGAATTGAAAATATTAGGTTGGTGCAAAAGTAATTGTGTTTTTTGCAATTATTTTTGACCTTTTAAACCGCAATTACTTTTGCACTAACCTAATAGCATAGGTTGAAGAATTAAGGACTTCTAATAACTAATCTAGTGTTTTAATCACCACACCAATGGGATCCAGTAAAGATGGATCTATTAGCCTTGCTACACACCCAAAATGATTTTTAAATACAAGTGAAGTCCCAATTAAAATGATACCCCCTCATAAAATATTCATATAAATTCTTCATCCTGAGAAGGCACACAACTTCTTTGACAGGACTCATTTGAAAAGGAAAAAAAAAGGAAAATAAGTCATATGTTTAATATTTAAGTGGAAATACAAAAAATATGGTATTATATTCAGGGTTTACTGTATTTACTTTCGTAACTAGCAATAATCTTTTCATGGCTGGTAAAGAATAGAGCTAGATACCTTTGTCATGCCTGCCGGTAAGACAACTAAATCCCACTGATATTTACCTTGACATACTGCTATGGAACACTTAATAATGGTAAATGTGATTTTTGAGAGATAGATCACAGTTCAGAATTTAAAATCTAGACAATACCCCTTTGTCTCATTTTCAAAAGATGTTTAACAAAAGAATCTTGCAGATTAGTCTAACAAATAGAGATGTCTAAATACCAAATATTTCAAGTACTAAAGAATAGTCAACAGCTAAAATTGAATACACTTTCTGAAAGAAGTTGTTTTTAGATATATATTAGGTTGGTGCAAATGTAATTGTGGTTTTTGCAATTATTTTTAACCTTTTAAACCTCAATTACTTTTGCACCAACCTAATATAACTCTGAGTGTAGGAGATGCTGGCTATATGCCATCCAGTTTCTCCTTCAAAACTGAGATGCTTATTTCTCCCAGTTGCTCGGAATACTGGCAGCAGTTATCCAATTGGAAGCTGAATGTCCAAGGCTGGATCCCTGTCCTAGGAGCAACAGGTGTCCACTGCCTGGTTGGTGGCCAGGTATAAAGGCTCAACCTCCTTTGCCTCAAGGCTAGAAGGGCCATTCCAGCTTGAGTTCACTCCCTGGGATCAGTTGGGGCTATTGTTTTGACTGTACCACAGTTCAATTCCTCCTTCTGCCATCCTAGTTCCTTCACATCCTCCACAGGTGTTTATCCTGAGGATACGGCCCAATAAATGTACTGCAAGTATGTATGTTTTTATCTTATGAGCCTGTTTCCTGGGGAAGGCATCTTAAGATAAAGAGTTTGGAATACTCCTTTTACTCCTATCTGCCCATTGCTCCAGTAGTCTGCTCAGTGAATTAGCAATATTTGTAGCTGTTTCAGATAGTTAGTTATAAGCCAATAAAGCCAATATTTTCTAAACAAAATATACTAAAATGTTCTTCTCTAAATTATAACTGACTTAGAAAAAAATCAATACAATTAAGTGGCTGTCAAAAAGAGTACTAAAGTTAAAGTAAAAAGAAAATAGGAAAATGCATCTTTTAAGGATAGCACGGCTAAAAATCAATGAAACCTACAGCATATATCAATAGATGAAAGCAATAAAATATCTGGTTAGCAGCACAAGGCATCATGATATCTTTGGGTGATAACAAGTAAAAAGTTCAAGAAAATTAAACATTCTCTGGAATTTCCAAGTCACCTCACACTTTGAATATTTCTTGCCTTATGAAATACTTTTTTTTAAGATTGAGTGTTTTCTTTAAACTCTCCCAAAGACACATTGAAATCACCATGATAAACTACTAAATATCAATGTCTCATTAATTTCATGAACATATCTACCACTCTAGATAACATATGTAGACACATGAATTGAGTTCTCCTGGTCATACAATGAAGTTTATTTACTAGCACAGGACATCCAAATTGATTTCTGTATATCATTGCCTACAGGTTTATTGATGGCTCTCCTCATATCTTCTTTAATCAGTTTAGCAAGTAGGCATAAACTTTTACACAAAAATCCTATGTTGTACAGTTAAATTATCTATGAGAAGTAAATACTTTTCAAATAGCAGAAGTATCAAAAATTACCAAATGTCTTGTCTCTTTTCATATAAATACTGTAGGTTGTCAACTATCCATTACAATAGCTATAGATAAATTAATGTTAGTTTTTTAAGAGCCTATGCTTCTGGAATGACAAAATAGAGTATACTGCAGCACCAAAGACAGAAGAGTTAGGTTTCTTCACTACCACCTCATTCTGAATTATCTTCTTACATACTCACCAGAAAGAAAAGGACAGATAGGAACACCGTAACAGTCATGGAAGCTAAGCTACCAAAGATGAATGAATGAAACAACGTGGAGATAAGACAGAGAGAGTCTATCCCATTTCACACCATGACCACTGCCCAAATTCAAAACCTCATTATTTCTTACCTGAATTTTTGCAACTGCTGCTCAGTCACTCGCCCAGTCTGGCACCCTTTCAATCTGTCCAAGTTAATTATCCTCAAGTACAGCTCTTACTGTCTCACACCACTGATCAAAAACGTGTGATGGCTCCCTGTTGCCTGCAGTTAAACTTCTGAATAGGGTAGCAACAAATGGAGAACAGATATTGTAGATATCGATGTCTCAGTTGCTGTGGACATAAGGTAGGATCTGAGGCATCTAGGAAGGGCCTATATCAGTTGCCTTCAATTGACAGCAGTCTCTTCAATGACCACAGTGGACTATATAAACATTATCACTATCATTGGTGACACATTGCTTGGAAACTTTACTATGTGTCCTCAGTTCTCCAGCCTAGGCTTGTCAGACCCTCCGCAATCTCACTCAACTTCCATTTCAGTCAATCGCCATTAATTCCCTTCAGTGAGTCTGCATGCCAGCCAAACTCTTCTAACACTCTATCAGATTTCCCTGACTCTGTTTCCTCTCCTCAGAATCCGCTTAGTTTGCCAGGGCTGCTCTAACAGAGTCATAACAAACTATAGATTGGGTGGCTTAACCAATAGAAATTTATTGTCTCACTGTTCTAGAGGCTGGAAGTTGGAAATCAAGGTTTTGGCAAGGTTCCTTCTGTGGGCTATAACAGAAGAAAGGATATGTTCTAGGACCCACTCCTTGACTTGTAGGTGACTGTATTCTCCCTATGTCTCTTTATACCATCTTCTCTCTGGGTGTCTCTGTGTCCAAATTTCCCCTTTTTATAAGGACACCAGTCAAATTGCATTAATAACCACCTTGATGACCTCATTTTAACTTGATTATTTCAGTAAAAAGTCAATCCACAATAGCCCCCATTTGTATTTCTCCATATTTACATCCTACTCATCCTTCCAGGGCCCATCGGAGAACATAGTTTTCCTGATCCTCCATCTGGAAGTTACCTTCTATTTCTTGAGATGTCTGCACTATGGACGTAAATCACCATTTAACTTCTTATAATCATTACCTGTGTGCACTATCCTAGGGAACAGACTGTCTTGTTCATTTTGTTTTCTTTTTTTTAGTCAAACACCTAGCACAATAAAGTGGATATGATGTACACTCAGGGAATATTTGTGGAATTAATAAATCACCAACCATTTTAGTATGGCTTTGATCACATAATAAACTGCCAAGGTAAGAGGAATGTCAAATATTCAGAATGATCCTAAGACTATAGATTTTAGGGTTTCTGACTGGGGCATGCCTTTATTGATGAAATCATGATAGCTATACATAAATGCCACAATCAATTTGCTGTTGGCTTCAGTTTAGATACCAATACGTCTAGATAACCAGATGACCCTTGGAGATAATCCAGGTTGAAACTAACGTGAACAAACAAGACCGTTACATCATTCTAAAAATAAACAGTCTCTTCTTTTGGCATGTCTAGGTATGAACTCAGTAGCAAACTTTCCACTCTTTCAGAATAGTACACATTTAGTTCCATTCAGTTCCCTATAAATCAGCTTAATTGTGGCTATCACTCCATGGTCTATTGGCTATCATTTCTCTTGATGGATCTAAACTTCTGAATTTCCCATTATTGGCCCATAGGTCACTAGGCTGAATCGAGTATTTATCTACCATTAAAGGGAAATTTTCTCCTGGCTCCATTTAAGAAAAGAAAACCTCATAACATATAACATTTTAAAATTCTTCTTATTAATATCTATTCATATAGATATTACCCACTCCATTTGCATGGCATGAAACACTGAGTACAAAACAATTTTCTGAATTGCTTCCCCCAAAAAATATATTCATGAATAAAACATGGACATCAGAATGGAGCCCTTCAGGAGAGTGTAGAGAAACTTTGCCAGGACTGAGCTCTAATGTAGTCACCCTGTCTGAATGAAGCAAGAATCAGAAGACAGGGTAGAGATGACAGTACTGAAATTGGTCCAGTCAAGCCCCCTTCCTCTGGAGACAAGAGATGGACCCAGTAGACCCTGGGTGGACCCAGGTCATCCATTCCTTTCTGGTTCTGTTGTGTTCAGCCACTCAAAAAGCTTCCAAAACACAGTAAGAAGCTGTTCCATTGATTTCTGTTCCATCTTAAATCTCATGTGTGGGTCGTTTGCTATATATATATATAAAACTGGACATTTGGTATAAATAACAAATTCGAATATTGGTAGTTTGGAGCAGAATTTCCCAAAAGGTTACAGGTGAGTAGGAAGGATTTGTCCAACGACAGAGCCCAGATGATCAGGAAGTCTGCAAGAGAGAAGACGTGCTAAGCTCTGACTGCAGGGACCAGTCTCTACTGATGATGCTCAATTGTGTGGATGTTAGTTTCACTGGATACAATAGTATTATTAATCATAGTCTAAAACTTGAGTACTTCAGACATGCAATTAAATGCTGTCCTGACTTAGACCAAGTCAGGTAAACTGAGATTACTTCACAAACATGGCAGTTTTTACAACTATTCAATACGCATTTGTCATTTATCCTACAGCTATAGTTACCCATGTATTAATATATTATTGTAACAACAAAATGCTAGAAAATCTAAGTCTGCACCAAGAGTAGCTATAATATATCTAGAGAATGGAGTACTATGCATGTGTAAACAGGTATAAGAAAGCTTTCTATGCAGTAGTATGAAAAGACCTCTAAAAGATAATGGCCATGCTGTAAAAAGAAAAAAAAAATATCCAAGTGGTAAAAGGGTCTGCGTATAATACGGTATTTTTGGAAAACCAGAAAAAAGGCAGAAACCAAGAATATAGCTATATTTTCATATTTGCTGTCTATGCATAAAGGAACTGAAGGATACAAAAACAATATGGCTCCCTTTTTGAAGATAGTGACAGAAGGTACAGTAGAAACTGGACAATTTTTGAGCAGAGGTAGAAAAACTTTTCCCTTTAATCCTTTGATGTTTACTTTTTAAATTTTTGATCCATGTATATACATTGTCAAACAATAAATTATTGTCAAACAATAAATTGAAAAAGTAAAAAAAAAATATTTGGCTATATGACCACTATCTGTTTTATTTTATGAGACTTCTACTGTTCAGAGACTATGTAAGAAATAACATATTTTAAACAAATTATCTTACCCCAAGAAACAAGTTATCCCAGGCATGAGAATTTTAAAACTTGAATAGTATTATAGCCTTATCTCTTTGTTTTAATTCTTATAACTAGTCCTGTGTTATGCAATTAATCAAAGATGCTTTATTCGAGAGACTAAATGTGATGTACATAGCTGCCTCACCTTCTTCAGTTACTACTAATGACTTGTTTATACATTTTAAGCATGGGTTAGTCTCAACTGATTATTTCAGTGCTTAACTAATGTCACACTGTTCCGGGATTACCAATATCTTCAGTTATTTGGAGAACCCTTGAGCAATCATTATGTATTATTAATAACTTTATAAATGCTTAGCAGTACAAACAATGATCTTCTTTAGTCATTAACATTCATATATAACCTGAAAACCTGTTTTGTCCCCATAATCCAATTATGAGTGGCTAAGAATATACCACGCGTTTCCAATGTTGATCATCACCTAAAAAGACTGTTCACTACAGAGACAACTATACGTATAAGAAGAAAACCATAAAATTTAAATCATTCAAGTATTGAAACAAAAAAGACAGCATGAAAGGGAATGTTTTGTTCAGCATCTTGGAACCAATTATTGAATTCTCCTTTAAGTCTTCATCTCATTTCCCATTTCCAAATTACTAAGCCCATCGCCTCATTCTAGCACTCCATCACTTCTTGCCTAGAATACTAGAGTAGCGTCTCTGTATTTCTCTCCCATACATCTCTCACCTCAATACTAATGTTATTCTTCCACAAACAAAAGAAAACACACTTGAAGGAAAAGTGTTATCTTTATTTTAAACTAGGTTCCGCAAAAACTTCCCTGCTTATATACTAAAATCTGCAAATCAACTCCTTCTGTCTTGGGTTCCCTATAATCTCTCCCTTCTGCTGCTTCTATTCTCCAATCTAGATTTCCAGAATTTCCCATTATATATCCAACTTCTCCCAGGGTCCCCAGTATTGGTTCACTTTGTTCTCATGATCCGGAATGCCAACTTGACCTCTCCAAATCAAAGGTTTAGCGTAGGTAAGCCAAATACAACCAGCAGATAGATTTGGACAAAATACATAGAGCATGTTTCCTCAAAGGATATTTAATATAAATATCCTGATTTCAAAGTTCTCTTTTTAATTTGGGAGATCTGACAACGTTGGGACCCATTATATGAAGTGCATCATCCACTGGGTAGGGCTGTAAAGCTGCCCCAGTTATATCACACATGAGCTCCATACTTCTCAATGGCCCCTACCCTGTAAGGTTTTACCTCATCTGCTGAGAGCTCTTGTAGGTATTTGAATTTTCTACCCCTCCCCCAAACCCTGATGCCATTCCTTAAGGTCCAGCACAAGTCTTCATTAATTATTTCAACCTACAAAATCTTTTCAAATTTTATAGTACTAGAAATAGCATAATATTTAGAAAAAAATATTGAAAATCATTTGTATACAAAGAAATTAAACAGTTATGAGATGTAGTTTAGCCACTTTTGAATTGGTAAGATTTTGAAAGCATTCTAACTTCCAGTTTGGGTTACAATGGAGAATCAACACCTCTGTATGCTCTAAGTGATACTATAAATTGGCAGAAATATTCTGGGAGGAGGTAAGTTTGCAAATATGTTTAAACATCTTTTTTTAAATGGATGCACCCTTTGATATAATAAATGTATTTTTAGAAATAGATTTTGAGGTAATTATTCAACAAATGAGCTAAGATACATGCACAAGTTTTATCACAACACTCTTTTTAATAGCCTAGAGACTAGAAACAAATGAAATACCCAATAAGAGGAGTTGGGTTGAATTATGACACACCAATACAGTTACCTATTCTATAACAATTAAAATATAGCAATAGGGTGGCCGGTTCACTCAGTTGGTTAGAGCATGGTGCTGATAACACTGAGGTTGCTGGTTCGATACCCGTGTGGGCCACTGAGAACTGTGCCCTCATATATATATATATATATATATATATATATATATATATATATATACACACAGATATATAAATATATATACGTACATATATACTTATATACTTATATGTACATATATACGTATATATGTATATATACACACATATATGTGTATATATGTATATATGTATACATATATGTATGCATATGTATACATATGTATATATATGTATACATATATGTACATATAATACACAAACACACACACATACACACAAAGAGGACCACAGCACATTGTGAAGACTGGTATACAGAACAGTTTATAGCCCATAAGTGAGATGTGTGTGTAGTGTGTATACACGTGTCTGTGTGTCTCTGAATCTTAATCAATGTAAACTTAGAAACCAACTATTGCAGTTGTAGATGCTTACTTTTTTTAAATGAAATTTCTTGTCAATCTCTTTAATTGTATTCCCATCTCAAACTCAAAGATTATAATAAAAACCTTAAGTTGGGGACTTTAAGAGTTTAGAGAAGGCACTTGAGTTACATTAACAATAAAAAATGTTTTAAACAGATATTGCACAACAGAGCACAACTTATATAATAACCATTATTAATCTGTGCATGTTCACAGCTGTACTTGACTTGAATTTACCATTAGGACTATGGAAAGCTATCAATATGAGAGAACATTATACTTGAAATGAATCACAACCTTCCCTTCCTTTTAAAACATAAAATGCCAGCATTTGCATTTAAGTCCTAGGCTGGAAAAAAAAATTATATAAACCTACTGAGACTTTGGATTAATACCCATACCCAGATATAAAAACTACCCTACCCTGTCTTTCTTTGGAGGGAACATCTGACATGAAGCAGTCAAAAGTCGTTTAGTGACTGACATTGACATAACTTTGCCACAAGCAACTAAAGCAATTACCAGGGCTGGTTTGGGCACAGCTGAAACACCTTGATAAGGCGGCAGTGAAAAATGACACATCACACAACCTGAATGGTTTCATCAGTGCAACACTAAATCAGCATGTAGGTCTCCAACACTCTCATTCTGTCGATAATAGAATAATCAAACAGAAAGGAAGAGTGTTGCCTCCTATTTCTGCTGACAGACTGAAATGAAAATAAAGTGATACATGCCTGTGTTGTGTCTTTGAAATGTGTTTTAGCCATGATGGTTTCAATTTACTGTCCCATCAACCACTCCATGTTTTAAACCAATGTGGTTGGTAGTTAATAAGCACCAGATAAGAAGAGACTACATTTATTTGATTGCTTATTTCTCAGATAAAGTGATGTTTAATACACTTACAAAAACTAAATCCAAAGATAAGAAATAAAATTAGATCATCTAGAGTTTGTGAGAATCAATCTATTTTAGAAACTATACAATAAAACATGGTCCCAAAATAAAAATAAAAGATGATTTAGGGCTTCTATAAGACAACTCTATATAGAAATCTGGGTACAAGATTGTTTAAAGGCAATATTTACTCACACAATTTGTGTTTACTAAATGAAAGTGAAATCTTTTTTCTACCACAGCCTGAGGACCTACATCCTGATTTATTTATAGGTGACTACAATGTTTCATTACTTCCATTTTTCACCATTCACTTGGCTATCACTAATGCTGGTCTCTTCTTATGGCTTCCTGCCCAGTAGGGCCAGGTTTATCCCCTCCTCCACTCTTCCTACTCTGTAATTCACCTTCACAACAAACCCCATCCTCCTTCCTTAAGCACTGTATCTACAGTCACAGAAAAAAATTAAAAACAAGCAGACCATAAATGCCTACACATAACATTTTTGGAATTTAATGTACTCCAATATTGCCGAGTTCAAGTTGTAATCAAACTGCTCCCATGTTGTGCTGGAGAAACAAAGTTCTCGTGAAAATTAAAAAGTGAAAAGTCAAATATGTATTATTTGGAAAAAGTTAGAAGAAACTCTGACATGTTTTCTTAATTCGTTTTATATTTTGTTTATAGGTAATGTGGAGGAAACTTCCTCTTTTAAGTCATAACCACTATGCTAGAATTATAAAAAAAAAGTATGTATTCGATGAATACACACTTTACCTTGGACTAGTATAATAAAAATGGCAGCTATACGATGTGAAAGGAACTTTGGGTGGTCACTAAGTCACTCTCATCCAGGGGCAAGGTGGTGCTAAACAATGCAGGAGGAATATGAGTCTGGCCTCCTTTTAATCCCTTTCATGTATCCACCATTCTCTGTTTTATCAAGCTGAAAAATTAAAAGGCCAGGCACAATGTGGGGTTGGGAAATTTAAAAAAATGGTCCCAGCTTAGGAGAGAAATGACCTAGAATTCAAACTCCCATTCTCCATGCATTTTTCCTTAGAGAACTGAATTCTGACCCTTATGCCCAGTGTAATGACCCACTATCAATGGATCTTCCTGCCTGGTGAACTGGGGGTTTCTCCACCTAACTGCATCCTCAAACTCAGGGCCAGCTCTCCAGTCTACGCTCTATATCTTGACATTTGTTTTCCGTAAACATTTTCTATATTTGATTTTCAAAAGTACTTTCAAATTTTCAAGGCATAATATTATTTTAAAACCAAATTAATAAGTAACTACTGAAAGATCTACCATTTTTCCTAATACTTCTCACTGGGAATATCTGGGAGCAGACCCTAAAGAAGTAGGGAAGATGTCTAATGAATTTACCTCAATGAAAATATCTCAGGATCAACATTTTAGCAGAGAAAGCATTAATCAGGAGACTGTATGATTAATTTCTCCTAAAATACATTAACTGACATTAGTATTTGATATATCACCACCATCTATTAAGAAACTATAAACACACACACACACACACACACACACAGACACACACACACACACACACACACACACATATATATTTTTTCCAATTGTACAAATAATCCTCCAGGTAGTGCACCAAAAGAGTGGTTTATTTGGGGGGAAAAAATAAACAAAGCCACCAAGGAGGGCGTGAATGTACACTTCCTGTCCAGGGCTCTAACTGGCTGCCTACATGCAAAAAGAAGAGAGCCCCTTCCCGATATGGCCTCTACATATAAATGAATCCCTCCCACCCTCCCAGAAGTTACCACAAAGTTTAACAGGAAGTCAGCACTAGAGTTAACAAGGGGCCCTGATCCACCTATAGTCCTCCCAGCTCTATGGTTAATCATCTTAAGACGCCAGTTCATTTTTATCATATATTATATATATATGCCAGGATTGCCAAGAAAATGTATACATTGGGCACTTTGGTCAACGTTGCTCAAGCAGTAGTTTGCCATAATCAGAAGTGTCTGGATGCTGACGTCAACCACTTTGAACACCTCTTGTAATTGCAGAAGTCAAACGTGACTTTTGTTATCGGTATATATTGAGTACTACAATTTTAATAGTTTCTTCCTTTCTTAAAATGTGTACATTGTTCTGCCACCCTCTGTATATAGTGTGTTCTACATGTATATGCATAGATATATACACGCATACACACATATACACATATATGCATATATATGTATCTGACACTAAGCATGCTCTGTTTCAGAGAGGTCCCATTTCATTTTCATTTACAATTTTAATGTGCCACATAAAAAGAGGTGGATAACACTGAGAAACCTATACGTTATTTAGAGGGAAAATCTAATTTTCGTTCTCCTTATTTTACTTTCTCCTCATATCAAAAAGCATACTTTAATCTGTCTCTCAGTGAACTGACATACCTACTTAACTGAATAGCGGCTTTGCCAGCAGAGGAGAGATAACTAATATCCATGGTAAAATCATTTCCAGTGTTTCTTGGACTCATGAAAAAGCAGCCACAGACACTCCAAACCCACTAGTTATATTCAAATATTAGCTGGAATATATTTGAAGTTTCTCCTAAGCTCACATATCGCTGCTAAAATTTGCCTGCACTCCATCAGCCACTTTAAAATAAAAACAAGAACCCACTTCCATTAGCTAAATTGAAAAACAGTCTCTAACACTTTATCTTTTATAGTGTTTCTTCCTCGTTCTTCCCTTCAAGATATATTTTATCAGTTTCTTAAGGGTATTGCTAAATTAATCATTGAATCAATTAAACTAATTCATCAAACTAATCATAGTTCCACCTTGCCAGATCTCTTTTTGGTGAGCTGTGGATTAAATATCCATAGATCAGTGCAGAAACTCCATCGCCATGAAAATCATGCCATGTAGCCATGCAACTTTAAGGTGCACTTAACCTTTCCTCCCTCTGATAGATCTGTGGCTATTTCTTAAGCATTTCCAACATTAGGCAACATACTAATGATGATGCCTACTCCTGACTAAACGCTTATGGGGGTTTTGTAGGTGAGACTACAAGTTAAGGGGATGACAGTCAGTTTGCTAACAGCTCCTATGAGAGGTGAGGGTAGCACGCTATGGGTCATCATATGTGTCAGATAACATAGGAGAGGGGGAGAACAAAGGCTTCCTAGTGGTGACACCAGAGCTGAATCTGAGGCCAAGTAGGAGATAACCTAGCAAAGCAGGGGAAGTACCCCAGAGAGAGGACACAGCCAAACAACTTTCCAGAAAAATTTAGTTTAGTTGGTTATAACTATAATTTTGAGTCTAAATGTGGGACATTGAAATATGAAGTTGAACAAAAAGGCAGGAGATAAATTTTGAAGGAATAGTATGCTTAGAATTGTGGGCATTATTCTTCAAAGTAGCATTTGTCAAAGGATAAGGTAATCCTTGTATCACAAGTTTCATGAGGCCCTTTGACAAACAAAACAAAACAAAACAAAACAAAACAAAACAAAACAAAACAACTCCTGTGCCTAAACACATTTGGTCAACATTGTTTGCTAAAGGGATTGAGAGGTCCTGAAGAAAAGACAACCATTAGATTATGTTTAATCCAGCTCATCAAACACATATGATTATGGAATCCTCCTTTATTAGAATGCAAATTACAACAACAGGATAAACTAGCTGTTCATGGAAACACTTTGATAAATGCTGCTGTAGGAAATGAGAACAGATTGAAAGAGTTTAAGCAGAGAACTTTAAAAAAGCCCTTGCTTGGCCAGCAGAGTGAAAATGAATGGAAAGGGAGCAAGACCACAGGTAAGGAAGACAGGCAAAAGGCTTGCTCTTTAAAATTAGACATCCAGAGGGAAAGGTTACTAAGACTCTTCTAGTGGTAGCATACCATAATACTAAAAATAAAATCACTTAAAAATTGATTTCATAATTATTAGAAACAATTGCTGCAAATGGATAATAAACATTTTGATCTTTTATGTGCATTTAGTCCTTTTAAAGACACCCGTCACATTGAGCTGTTCTATTAATGAAGCAGAGGTTGTAAAACCATTACTGAAATACAGTGCTTTCAAGCATTTATTACATTTGGGGATACTTCCCTAAAAATCACTTAATCACACTTATCACAATACACTTAAAATATTAATGTTGAATTACCTTTGATACTGATTATTGTCACTGTTGTTTCATTTTACCTGTTCCAACCTGCTGAGTAATGTTATATCTCGCTAGCAAATATTATTCTCATTCCCAGACATAATTTTTATGACTGTTCAGTCAATTGGTTAGGGCTTAAATCATAGTTATATCTTCCAGCACATAAATATATTATGTCAGACGATTATTATTTTTGAACACAGATTTTAAAGTATTCAGCGACTTTCTTTCAATTCAAATAATGATTTAAATATTTTTAAAATTAATGTTATCTGCAAGAAAGTCCCTCAAATTAACCAAAACATGGCGTTGTATCATCTCCTTATTTCTGAATTCCATAAGGGTGTCTAGGAATAGGAATCTTATGCCTTTTTAAGAGGTTTCCAAGAGTCAATATTCAGGGTGGAAACCTAAGAGGACTGGCTCTACTGGGGGTCGCTCTGTTACATCATGAGGCTTTATTATTGTCAAGCTGAGCTGACTAGGAGCTAGTAAGGCCAGGTTTACTGGCTGTAAAAGTATACATCCCAAAGGAAGACTTAATTGCACTCAGGTCCTTAATGGATCACCTGTTGGTTACATTTGCAATTTCGTCTCCTTGTGTGAACTACAAGAGAGTGCTCAAACTACTGAAGCTGAGAGCAAGTCAGATAACCACAGGCTTCCCTCCGAAATGAAAAGCCTAACAGGCAAATATGTTGCTAAATACTTTTGAGTAGGTAGGAATCTCTTGCTAATTTTGAATTAACCTCTGTATCAACCTCTAAATACAGTAATCAATATATGCTTTTTTTTTTTCTTTCTGCTTGGGGCCCTCAATAATTTCACCTTAATCGGAATAGGCTTGGATAAATCTCACCACCACAGCGTTTTTTCCTACAAAACCTCCAGTTTCAATGACCCATTGCTTATTCTCTCTTCCTTGGATCTCAGACAATGCCCTTCCAACTCCGCCCCATCCCACAGGCCTTGCCATCACCATCACTTCCCCAGGGATGTTCTGCATGAACACTGGGCTCTGGTCAAACACTGGTCCAGACTTCCAGAGCACCATGCCCCCCTCCTCTGAGGCACAGCCACACTTAGAATCATGTAAATAGCTATGTTGAATGATTTGTACAATGCCTGTCTTCACGGTGCCTTGTGCACACAGGTACTAACTAGGTGAATACTTATTTGCTAATTGACAGCCTGCCTGCCTACAACTCCATGTACTATTGCTCTTCATTTTCCACACTATATATATAATATTGAACTGGGGGAAGCTGGTATTCATTCTAGATTCAGAGATTCTAGACAATAGTTGGAAATGCAAGGGATTTTTCAAAATACTACAAGTGAGAAAACACAGATTTATACAAGTCTCTTAATTGATCGAGTTCTAACTCCAGCAGTTGAGTATTTTCTGATAGCAAAGTATGTGGGGTTCATGAATTATTGTATAATTTCATCCATTTATGTGAATAGGTAGCAATGCTCAGAAAATGGTCAGAATAAAAATTCTACAATTTTTTTAAAAAAATCCAGTATTCAAGCAAAAGGGCAGAACTCACCTTTCATATATTGACATGTTGCTGTACAAAATGGAGATATTCCTAGACAACGTTTTTGGGTTTTTTTGTCCCTCTCTCTTTGAGTTAGGCTACCTGGAATTGACTGGGCTTCATCATTAATAACTCACGGTATTCCAAGCAGTCATTTTGCATCACATAGTTTTTGGAAAAAAAGTTCTAACTCTTTTATATGTATACCTGGTATATATTTCAATACCTCAAGGAGATAAGAAATGCTCAGTTATAATTACACAAGTAGCTTCTATGTAAGCTGCTCTTGAGTATATACTAAAATAGATGTGATACTTTGACCAAAAATGACTTTTAGCTAATTTTTTTTATGCTAGCTGTATCCACAAAATAGAAGCCAAAAGAGGAAGTAGGGATTGAGACATGTAAATTGTTTACATGTTATTCAAAGACAGCACTTACCAAAAAAAATATTTTAAATATTATGACTACATCATTCCATGTTTCTAATGTCTTTGAAAGGAAGTTACAGTACTATAGGTTATTAAAAGAAATGAGTATGAATAATTTAAGTCAGATTTGCACAAATAAATTTACAGAGTTAAAGATCAGCAGATAGCATAAACCCACAATGCACTAGCACTTTCTTTTGGGTCAGAGTTCCTCTAAAAATTTGTCATATGCCCATTCTTGGAAGTGTCTATTCTTTAACATAATGCTGATCTAACTCTGACATGCTGATTTTACTGGGAGAGAATTATTTAGTTTCTTATTTGGTTATAAATACAAATACAAACATATTAAAAGACTAGAAGACACTTTTTCATGATGTGTTTTCATGAATCAAAACACATTCATTTCAAAAATAATTATCATCCTACACTAGTCACCACTGTTTAAGTGTTTATGAGGGATTTTGCTAGATGCTTTATAGATACATGATACGATTGAAAGACACTGCCCCAATACAACAGCGAAGAAGGCATTTTTGCCTCCATTGATAAAACATATGCTAGGCGAGGATTTCAACTTTCCCAGTTAGACTTCAAATATAGCACTAAGGGATTCCAATGTTAGCTTT
The DNA here is from genome assembly GCF_964194185.1 of Rhinolophus hipposideros. Lineage (NCBI taxonomy): Eukaryota > Metazoa > Chordata > Mammalia > Chiroptera > Rhinolophidae > Rhinolophus > Rhinolophus hipposideros. The sequence continues at coordinate 66,987,084 of NC_138050.1, forward strand.
TCCACTTGGAATTCATTTGATGTAAACAAACAAAAAAAAAAAAGGAAAAAAAATTGCAGCTATAACCATAAATACTGTATGTAAACCGACTCTGCATTCAATACTAAAAGATCATGATATAAGTTTGAAATCAGATTTAAGGCTTGGAAAATCAAACTGTTAGACATAAAAAAAAATACTTATGCATTGGGAAATTTTGGCAGTATGAATCTTTAGATTCATGTAGAGATTTCCAACTTATAATGCCACTGAGGATTTATTTATATAAAGCACTTAGAAGTTGATCTCAAAAATTACAGTCAAAAAGCATCCAGTTCCTCTTAAGGATTTCAACGGCTAGTTGCACAATAAATGTTTTGATTTAAAAAAATAAAAAATTACAGTCAAGAAAATGTGCTCTCCAGCACTTGATCACTAACCCCAAATCCAGAGGTGTTCAAGGGAAGCCAACAATGATAACAGCTACAGCACATTCAACACATAGTGTATGCTGAACATGGTACTCTGCTTGTTTTTTCATTTTTTATTATTTAATCTTTACACTTAGAGAGTAAGCAACTTGCCTAATTACTTGGCAGAGTCTGACTTGAGGGCTTAGTACTGAGCAGTTAGTAGATTTTCAATACTTATTGAACAAACAAGCAAATGATCTTTAGCTACATGTGTGCATAACTGACTCATGTCCTGCACGTTTAAAATAGCTCAAGCAAGAGAGGAAGAAGTGACTTTGCCCCTTAGTTGTTGACTTATTCACATGACAGTATTTAAATCAGTACACCACAAGTGTAGCATCAGCCTTCGGGGATCCAAAATGGCTTAGACTATCTTTCCTAACCAATTTCCTCTACTTTAAGTTCTTATAGGACTATTTTTCTCTCATTAACAGTTACCTGGAATGCTGTTTTTTACTATAAGACAGTATTTTTCATTTGTATGCTATGTTCTATCTTAATTATTTCTGTCTCTTTCCATTATTATTAGAAAAACATACAAAACAAATATTAGGAAATCTAGAAAGTCCTCTACTAAACAAACACATGTTTGTATTTGTATTGTACACACACACACAAATGGTTTCTTCAGATCCTTCCAGAATTGTCTGTGTACACAAGCATACCTCTGAATATTTATCTATGAATACTACATATATGTAGATTATATGTAGTATTCATAGATAAATGTGTATATATATATATATATATATATATATATATATATATAAAATAACCACACATGAATGGAATTAAACATACTGTTTGAAAATGTATTTTCCTATTTATCAATATATTTTGAACCTCATTTCAAATCAGCACAATTCTTTTTGGAAGTTGCATATCATTATATGGATATACCAAAACTTATTTGTCATTCTCTCCATTGGTTAATCATTAGGTGTTTTTTAGCTTTTTGCTATGGCAAATAATAATGCAATAAACATACTTGTACTTAAATGCTTGCAAATTCATGCAAGTATATGCCTAGGATCCTAAAGTTGAATTTTTGAATCAAAGAGTATGTGTATAAAATCATAAGTGTGCGTTCCACCCTGATAGTAGTTTGGCCCTCTGAAAATAGTGACACTACTTTCACTCCAAAGACTACTACATAAAGGTCCTTGATTCATTCTTTCAACACTTAGAATAAAACTTTAAAAATTGTTGCCAACATGGTGAGTAAAAACATGAATATTACTGCTATTTTCATTTTAATTTATTTAATAACTTGAGGAGATTTAAAAAAAAGACACCTTTAATTCAGAATACCTGATATTACCTAATCCAAGTGAGAAGAAAAACTTTCAGAGAAGTGGCTGAGTATAGCCTGTAGTGACGGAAGATGGCAACAATGATAGAAACATTTGTCATTGCAATGTCATCTGAAATATTATGGGTGTGTTACTTATTTACTTATATCACATGGTAGTGTATTTCCATCTCTACTATATTTGCCAAATTATTCTCATAACAAGGGAAATATTCTGATCTCCAATAGCATTCAATAGTATACATGACAACAACACCTGCATATATTCGTAAATTAAAAAAAAAGTCTTAACTTAAAAAATATATAAATAAAAAAAGGGCTGAATCTTGTGCACGTTTTATAGGCCTGCACCTGGGCTTTGGGTTTTTTGTTTTGTTTTGTTTTGTTTTTTTCTGAAAGCATGACCTTCTTGAAAATAAATATACAGGCTATATACTGGAAAAAAATCATACAAGGTAATTCTTATATACTCTAGAGTTTGAGGATTGTTCCCTGAAATACTTTATTTTCGGAAAGTATTTTCATTTAGAATACATTAAAATACATAGATAGTTCCCAAAATACTTGTTATGTTTAAATGTTTAACAAAATAACTTCCATATGCTAAATGATTTACAAACATTTCAAGCAATCCTCAAAACAACCATATAAATACTGTCTGTTATTATTTCAATATTATTTGGAGGGATAACTGGTACTTAGAGAGAATGTGGCGTATTCAAGTCATAGATCTAGAAAGTGGCAAAGAGGACACGGAAACATTCCTTTTAGGGTGCTGGTTTTTTCTTGCTTTTTCTAGCTCTGGAATTTTAGAAAAATAAAATCTCAGTGCTGGTGAAGGACTTACAGTCTATTGGCTTCAACTGCTTTTATGGCAAATACAAATCACCTCATCCTATTTTTTTTTTGTCTATGCATGTAGCACAGTCCTTGCCTTTAATAGGCAATTGTATTTAATGGAAAGATGAAGTGACTTGTCCATACAACACTTGAGACTGATCTACACACGTTTCTACATCATGAAGCCAGTGTTTGAGTTTTCATTCTTGAAAAAAAGAAGGTGCCATTCAGTTTTACATTGAACAAAAACTGCTATTATTGCATTTCAAATCTCAAACATAAGAATGATTAAGGTTAACTTTAAAGTCCAATATTATTTAGAGGAAGATTTGTCTCAGAAGCAAATATATCTCATCAGACAGAGTTATATAGAAAGACTCAAAACAGAAAAAATTAAGTACATTTGTTTAATAGGCCTTTATCAATGTGTCTCAATATGTCAGATTACTATTAAAGAACTTGGTATGAAGAAAATCACTTCATGTACAGACATTCACTTGCCAAATAATTTGTAAATTCTTCTTCTGTGTAAGGTTCAATGCTAAGGACTACATGGGATTCCAATTCAAAGCAAAGACCCTACTATAAAGGAGTGATGAGATCTTGTGAGACAAACAGCTCCATGTTATAACCTATATCGCTTTATGAAACTTACCAAGTAAACCATTATTATAAGTCTCAGGCGCCTTTTCATGCACTTGCTTTCTATTCTGTACTGTAGTCTCTGAGTTCCTTAAAGACATAGTTTTTTTGTTTGTTTTTATAATGAGTCCCTGGCGTGGAGTACTTTCTAAGTAAACATTTTTTAATGTCTAGACTAATATTTCCTACCTAATATTGTACAGTTACAGGGATTCTCAACTCTGGATGTACATTAAAATCACCTGCTTAACCTTAAAAATAGCGATACCCTTACCTGATTCCCAAAGAATTCTGATTAACTCCATTTCATTAATCAGAGCATGTGGCCTAGGGTTTTATTTTTCTTGTTTTTTTTTTTGCCTGTTTGTTTATTTTTAATTTGCATTTAATCTATTACTTGATTATCCTAATGTTTCTTGAAGAGCTCTTATAAGAACATCAAATTCAAGATATTACAAACCACAAGCGAGTAAGGAATTGCTTCTGGGCGACATAACACTGGTGGTAAATATACTCCAATTGACATGTAAATTTAAACTTCAGAGTAGAAGTATTTTAATATCTTTCCTTCCTCCTCCCTTGCTCCCTTTCCATCATAAACTACCACTAGCTTTTAGGGATAACTCATTAGCCTGGGTGACTACGAGATATAAAGACAAATGTCATGTGTCATTCTTGATATTTATGTATGTATGAATAACCAAGGATTCAAGAAGGAATAAGAAAAAGAAACAAACATTAAACACAAAAGAACTGAGCACAGGCCGGGGGCCTAAGAACAGACACAGAATTGGATGGTTGACTTCTGCTTGCTATATGTGATAGCAGGCCAATAAGGAACCTATATAGAGATGGCTTTGTAAATAGCTTTGGGGACTAGCTGTATCCCCAATGGTTTTGGTAGGGCAAATCAAGGTTTGAGATTAGCAGATAACCACGGCCACTATCCACATCTCATTCTCAATGAAAAATGTTGAACTCAGATATGAAAGGACTCTGGGGTTATCTGAAATATACAGAATTCCCATCTTTCTCCATGCAAGGCTATTATTAAGCAACTCATTCCACTGCACACTTCTCCATGGCCAATCTGTGATAGCAGTCCACTCAATAGTCTCCTTTATAAGAAGATCCATCTATAGTAATGATTTCCAACTCCTGCCCCATAAATCCATGACAGGAAGATTCTTATGCCATTCACAAATTTGCTTACTACAAAGCACAATTCAGCACAATTCCTCCCAGAGATAGCATTTAAACTTGGACTCATTTCTCATTCAGTAGTTGAGAAAATGACACTCTTTCACCCACTCTTCCCTGGAGCCACATAGCAAAACTAAGGTCCCGATCCCTATTATGCTACTTCCTTTGGGTAAGGCATATAACTTTGGTGTTTCCCATTTTCCTCAGTTTCAAATGGAGCTGATCAAAGGAAAAGTAAGTTACTACAGCACATCAATGTTTTCAATACAAAACGTTTCTCACATGCTTTATCTCATAGCATCTTCTACCATTATTCCTTTTTGTGGATATTTTTGTTCATCCAGATTACAGGTGAGCTTACTAAATCTCAGAGAAGTTCAGTTATTTATTTCTGTATTTCTGTATGTATGTGTGTATGTATATATGTTTGTACATATCTATGCATGTATGTATGTATGTAAGTATTTATATATTTAGCTAGCAAGCCAGTATGCTGTAGAGTCAAGATCAAATCATAGTCTTTTCATGCACATATTGTGTTCTGTATTTCTGCCACTGAAACCCAACCCTTGCTCCCACAGGAGAAAGGGTGCTTTTTATTTTCATTTATCCCAGGTGGGTCATGAGCTATGTCATAGAACTAAACAGCCTGCTGCCACTGCTTCATTTTAAAGGAAACAAATAAATAGAAGTAGCACTTGTCAAGTTTCCAATGTAAATGAAGCTGCTCTCCTACAAGATTCTGTTTAATGAGTTCAAAGAGTTTTGTAATAATATTCCGATTTACATTCTTCTTTAGCATCTCTCACCCCAAGTCCAGACCTAGAGACAGATATAAAGAAGAGCTGAAGAGTATCCCAGAAGTGAATCATAAGATGTAAATTGTATGCAAAGACTACAAATTGTGAACAGACTGAAAAAAAACAGATTGACTCTCAAGGACAAAGCTTGAATTTACATATCCTTCCAGAATCATAGGACAATCGTTTTGTAAAACTAAGTTAATAAACTCTTAATTTTCTGTAAGTATTTTTATGTCATGTCTTAATGGATTTAGAGCAGACAATAACCAATTTAACACCTTAATCACTGCTATGCAATTAGAAACTCCATAAACACGTTAAGACCTGACTTACTGACCTTCACCAAGAATATCTAAATACCTACATGCAAAGGTCCTTAAAACATACATATGGAAGAAAGTTAAAGATTAAAAATAACTCTAACAGCATAGTGAATTACCATATAAGTAATTTAAAAGCTGCCTTTTACTTCCTAAATTGCCTTGGAAATGAGAACTTTTAACTCAAGTGTTTTTAAAAATATTAGATTTTGAATTTTTTTCCAGATCAGAAAAATTTATTTGGTATAATAAAAATAGTTATACTATTTTAATTCAAAAATAGTTATACTATTTTAATACTATAATAATTCAAGGGAATTATTATTTTTCATATTTATGTCCTTTGAATTACAAAAGTAATGTCATGCTCACTATAGGGATTTAAAGAGAACAATTTAAAGTTTCTATCATACAATGAATGAATGAATACCCCTACTCCAAAACTCCAACTCCAATACAATCTCACATGCTCACTATTAATCTGCATGGTCAACTGTCGACTCTCTCTCTCTCTCTTTCTCTCTATATATTAATTATATATATATATATATATATATATATATATATATATATATATATATATATATATATATATATATATATTTCTTACTTGAAAAATTGATTACAAATTTAAAAATGTAGTTTATTCTGAGACATTAGAGAAAGAACCAGATAATGAAACAGGTAATGAAAAAGGAATTCTAGCTTTTTTACTTCTCAGATTAGAGAGATCATGGTCAAATTATTTAATAACTCTGTGCCTCTACTCATTGACAAAATGAGGTTAAGTTTGTGTGAGAATTAAAAGGGGTATGTATTATATGTACTACATTGTCAGTAGAGCTTAGAGCATTATACACCCTTTGTAAGGTAAAATTATCAAATTAACCATTCTATAACATAAATTCAATTATCATACTAAAAGGCCAGCATTTCACATTTGCATGGAATTTTTGCTCTAAAAAGATAACTAAACTAATTAAAGAAAGCGAGTTCCCCTTTCTGTTGTTACATAAAGGCAAGCCTTACCAGTTTAACATAACATTTTCAGACTCCACTTGTAGCAGGTGTTCAAAAAATACTGACTTTACTAGATGCCAGTGTGTTTATTCCTCCCTCCAAATTTAGTTGATTTGTTAGTTTACACATAGATTTTCAAGGTAGCACTCATGTTCTTTCCCCTGTGCATAATTTCCTTGCTATAGAATTTCCACAACCATGGTTGTAAAAAATGTTTAAACAGAGAACATTTTGGTATGTTTGTAACTGGGATCCATCATTCACTGACATTCCACCAAGAGGCTATATTTAAACCTTTACATTGCCTTGACTTATCAAAGGAGCAGTTTGGCATTTGGTATTTGGAGACAGCTATAAAGCTGCGCCATCTGTACCACTCTGTTTCAAGAGGGACATCAATTTTTATCCTTGCTTGATCCTGCAGGAATACTCTGCTGAAACTCAGCACATGCATGACTCAGTTATAATTCAGTCATCTAACTGTGGCCAAGGGTATATGTGGCAGACGGAAGCACTTGTGTTTGTATATTTGGGTAAAAAAGAAACTCTTGCCTGATAATCACAGAGGCACAAGATTTCTGTTACATTGGCTGATAAAGTATCTCGTTAAGGTGTTGTCTCAGAATTCCTTTTGGCAGTTTGCCTTTAAGGAAATACTCCAGACTCCTTTTGACAATAAAAGCATGTTTCTTCATTGATGAGTTTTATTTGGAAGAGCAAAATGTAGACTTACTTACCCAAACTAACAAATTTGTAATGTGTAGAATTTAGAGGTGTTTCAACTATAGAATTATAAATTGACTTATATTTAACAAATAATAATTACTTACAGTACAAAAAAAAAACACAAAAAAATCAGGTGGATCAGAACATTAGAGAAAATCAGAGAATAATAAGTAGGGGAAAATAGTGCATCTGAGCAGAAAAAGCCATTAAAAAGTTAGTATCTCTAAACAAATGAAAATGAATAATACCAACTTAACTTTACTTCCTCTGAACACACCAACAGAAAACAACACCTCCAATAAGGGGCTAATATCCAAAATATATAAAGAACTCATACAACTCAAGAACAAAAAAACGAACAATCCAATTGAAAATTGGGCAGAGGACCTGAACAGACACTTCTCCCAAGAAGACATACAAACAGTCAACAGATATAGGCAAAATTGCTCAACTTCACTAGCTGTTAAAGAAATGAAAATCAAAACCACAATGTGGTATCACTTCACACCTGTTAGAATGGCTACCATCAAGACTAATAATAACAAGTTTTGGAAAGGCTGTGGACAAAAAGAAACCCTCATACACTGCTGGTGGGAATGTAAATTTGTCAGCCATTATGGAAAACACTATGGAAGTTCCTAAGAAAATTAAGAATAGTATTACCATATGAACAAGCATTCCCTCTTCTGGATATTCACCCTAAAAATCTGAAAACATTTTCATACATATATGTTATTTGTAGCATCATTCACAGTGGCTAAGACATGGAAACAATTAATATGTACTTCCATAGATGATTGGAAAAAGATGTGGTACATATACACAATGGAATACTACTCTGCCATAAGAAAAGATGAAATACTGCCATTTGTGACAACATGGATGGACCTTGACATTATTATGCTAAGTGAAATGAGTCAGACAGAAAAAGTCAAGAATCATATGACTTCACTCATGTGTGGGATATAAAACTGAAAGCAACAAAGGAATAAGACAAAGAAACAAAAACTCATAGACATAGACAATAGTTTAGTGGTTACCTGAGCGTAAGGGGGTGGGGGTAGCAGACGAGGGAAAAGGGGATCAAATATATGGTGACAGAGGAGAACTGACTCTGGTTAGTGAACACACAATGCAATATATAGATGATGTATTATAGAAACATACACTTGAAACCTATATAATTTTACTAAGAAATGTCACCGCAATAAATTTAATAATAATAAAAAATAAGTGAGAGCTGCAGCAAAATGGGAAATTCAAATTTTGCATTGGTAGTGCAGTTTCCTTGCTGTGAATGTTAACAAACATTGAAATGGATGACAGGGTAAAATAGATTTTCAATTCTCAAGACGGGAAAAAGCATGATGTTTCAGGAATAGAGTCATTTCTCAACAGCCTATCCAAACTTAAAATGCCTTAGCTTTATGAATTTCATTGAGATGAAATTATAAGTAATACTATTTTTATTCCTTGACAACATTTGATGCTCTGATGGTTTCTAGAGGAATTTGGATGATATCTTAAGGCTGAAGAGAATTTAACTTGGTGCTATGGGTTTAAATCTACTTAATACTATTTACTACTGACTGTTAACTTTAACTTTTTAACTTTGTTAACCTCGAGACTGTTGGAGCCTCAGAAAAACGTGTAAAAGTGTTTATACGTACACACACACACACACACATATATATATATATATATATATATATATATATATATACACATATATATATATATATGACATACGTCATAGAACTGAGAATAATAAGTTGACACAATACCTATGTTATTATTTAGAAGATGAAAACATGCATGTGAAATGACATGATGAGCTTCCAGAATCCAAGATTTATCTGTAACCTTGTGTTTTTTAGCGTTCGATTACGTTCTGGTGTTATTTATTCTTAATCATGACATATGTGCATCCTTATTTAGGGAAGAATATAATTGGCAATGCAATTTCTTTTAATTTTCAATATTTTTTCTAGAAGCCTAATATACTCTAGGATGCCACAGACACAAAACGGACACACTCACATAAGACACTGACAACTCTAGGACACTTTCAGAGAAAACAGTGGAACCCAAGGGAGAGGAATTGAGGTTAGCAAACCACTGACCTCATTCATCATATTCCGACAACTGCCTAAATAAAGTGTCTGATTCTCTCTCTAAAAGCTGCCGCTTTATGTATAAATGTGCCAGGTGCGTGGCCACGATTTCTAGATATCAGTGTGTCTTCTTGCAGCAGTATTATAGCATTTCCCCCTAAGAACTTGAATATTATGAGTTGCATACAAAGAAATATAAATGTTATATTTATATTTAAAAGTAGGCTATTCTAACCCAAATTTAAATTGTTTAACTGTTCCAAGTAAAATCATTCCTTTTGGCAGATGTATTTTTATACAGAAAGTCAAATAAAGTATTCTAGTACATACAAAAAAAATGTGACATTCAAATTCTTAGCAAATATCTCCTGAAAGAAACAAAAATACCCATATTGATACACATTCATTTATTGCCAACATATTGGACTCAGGCATAGGATGTGAACTGAAAAAGAGGGTTTAAGTGCTTAAAGTGGGAGGTGGAACAAATCAGTTCCGGAAGTTTAAACACAGTTTCTCCAAAGGAAATTGGTGGAGACAATAATGGGTCTCTCATTCCTCCAAGGATAGATGCAGAAGGAAGTTGCAAATTTACAAGCCACTACTCCATCTTCCACTCTACAGAAATGACACTTCCATGAGTGTGTTAATAAACATCACTTGAATACCAATAAACCATAACATACTGGCTGAGTTTGACATGCTCTACTTCAGTGTTTAGAGTTCAGTGATGGCTTTGAAGTTCTGGATGCAGGCTGGCAGTCAAGGAGCAAAGGGGAGGAAGTGGGGAAAGAGGTAAGACAAGTAGGCTGTGAAAACTAGAATGGGATTGTTGCTGAGTTTTCTGCATTAACATAACAATGTAAAAGAGATCAAAAAAATATTTAAATCTTACAAAGAAATTGACCACTTATCAATATGCATGGACTAGAACCCAAACAGGGAAATATATTAAGATGTTTCTATAAAATCTATAAATTAGACAAACAGCAAGAGGGAAATTGTATTTTTAATTTGTTTCTTGTGACCCAGGTATTGGAAAAAGTCAACTCTCACAGATTTAAAATGTCTGAGATCAATCAGGGCTTCTATATGGTTTTCCTATTCTTAAATTGGAGTTTGAACGGTGGTTATCTATTTTTCCTCCATTAAGTTTAAATTTATCATTCAGTGTAGTGGTTTTAAAACCTGACAGCACATTGCTATCACCTGGGGAACATTTAAAGGCTACTGGTGTCCAGGCCCCACCCAGGATTCTGATTTAATTAGTGTGGAAAGGAATATGGGCATCTGTGTCTGTTAATGACTCCCCAGGTAATTCTAATGGGCAGCCAGGTTTGAAAACCATTCATTTGACTCTTAGTTTGTAGGAATGTGCAGTGATGAGTCTGGTCCAAACAGGTAGAGCAAGGACACCATCCAGAGAGATTGGAGACTGAGGTTCCTTCCTTGCTTCCACATATAATGCCTACTCTCCAAAGAGCTGTATGTCTGTGGTTGTATGGATTATGTAAAGGGAATTCAGAATTAGGGTCTGCAAGAGACATTTGCCTCTCTCTGGTGACTGAACCTGTACAATTTAAGTCAGAAGGAATTTGCAGCCACAATTTACACACCATGAAGAAAGCCAGTTTGCAGAAAGGGAAAAAAAAGTGACATTTAAGTCCCTCATGGTTGCCTCCAAAGCGTAACATATATTACTCACCTTCCTGAAGTTTAGCTGTTTCTTTAAACAGACTAGCTTCTTTTTTTTCCCCAACAAATTCTGGTTTTGTTTAGAGAGAGAGAGAGAGAGAAAGAGAGAGAGAGAGAGAGAGAGAGAGAGAGAGAGAGAGAGAGAGAGAGAGAGAGAGAGAGAGAGAGACAGACAGACAGAGACAGACAGAGACAGAGAGACTGTACAAAGCAAAATTTCCAGAATCTATGAAGCACGTCTTTATTTCCTAAAATAACTTAATGGAAAAAAAAAAGACAATGCTACTGATAGTTTTTCAAACACTCAGGTGTTTGGATCTTTTTGAACAAAACAATTCGAATAATTTTCGGCACTTTAAATATTTCATCTGAATGGCCCAGGGTCGTACATAAAGAAACAGAAACATACAGTGTTCACTTATAAGTGGTTTAGAAGTGATCTTTCCTGATTTTGCACATGTATATTTATATGTAGAGTCTGAGTTAAGCTCTAATATTTATGGACTTCTTTGGTTTTTCTCATATATGTAACACTTCATGAACTCACATTTTTCAAGGAAGACTTAGAACAGGAACATCTGCTAACCTGAAATTATGAGTGCTGACAGTATATCATTAGAGTACACAGAAGCAGGTTCAAAAAATGTGATTTTGAAGGAAATGATGACAAGTCTGAGAACAGAATATGATCATCGAAAGGTACACTCATGCATATTTTATGTATTGAGGTATTTGGACTGAATTTGAGATAGTTAATGCCTCTAACCCTAACCAATTGCTGAAGTGACTAGGAATGTTAAAAAATAAAATAAAAAGCATTAGTATGTAGCCTTTTAGTCTAGTAGACACTGATGATCTGAGAAAAAATGAAATTGATCAAAAACTTCTGCTTCCCAAAATTATGGTCAGAATTTTGCTATATATAGTCCTTGATATTTATTTTTCCTACTGTCAAACTGAATACCATCTATATTTTTCTTCTCTGTCTTCTTGGTGTGTTAGAAACGGTGTGTGTGTGTGTGTGTGTGTGTGTGTGTGTGCATGTGTGTATTATTTATGTATTTATTTATAATTCACAGCTCTTTTTTTTCCAATTTCTTTGAGGAACACGATTACAGTGAAGGCTCACTCTAAGGATCTGCTGTATCAGAATGAGAACTTTTTGGACATCTCATTAATCAACTAGGATTTTCCAAGAAGTCTACAATAAATTTCCCTGAAACCCAGTTCCTTTCTAGAGCAAAGAGCCTGATGGTAAGGGTCTTTATTTTGGAAACCCAATTATGTATTTCTATCTGCAATATCTCTCACATCGCTTTATCAAAATTTACTTGGGAAAATCAAATCATATTTACAGGTCTGGGGTTAGAAAATTACCTTTCATCAATTCATATTCCTAAGATCTTACCCCAAAATCAAGATTTAGTATAGATAATTTGAAACATAGCAGCAAGAGTTTTGGGATCTAATTATTTGATAACTTGAAACTTCAGAATTATGAAAAGTATGAATTTTGCATCATATATTTTTTGTTTCTTTTTCTAGACAATAGCTTCACTGCAATATCTATTCCTGAAGGCTTCATTATTTCTTTTGAATAAAGGTAATATTATGCAACTCTTAAAATATGGGAATCTATTCACCAGAACTATATGTAGATACTGAATCATATAATGTCCTATGAAATAAAGTTACAAAAGACCTTGGATATTTGTAATATTGTATTTTAACCACATAACAGGAGTTGCTTTCCTTCTCTTCCTATAAGAGTAGATTTCTGGTCTACATAAACATAACTATCCAGGATTCTTTAACTGAAGTAGACAGCTGCCTTTAACTATATACATATGTGATACTTCATCTGCATTCTAGAATAATTCTGGTGTTCTCAAGAAAGAGAGGCAAATAGAAATGTCATGAAACATAACAGAAGCTAAATTGGCCTAAGAGTCTGACTATTATAAACAGCAAAGAATCCAAATCTCACCGTTTTTACATAGACCTTTTCATTATTTCTGAAAAGACAATCTATGGTTTTTGCATACTCACCCAAATGAAATAATACCATGAGCTGTGTTAGATTTAGAGTCTATTTCACAAAATGGGCTAGAATTCTTTTAAATCCCAGTGTTCAAAAAAAGGACGTTGAGGAACACAGCTGGACAAAATAATTTAAAATATATACTGTACTAAACCGCATGAGATAGCTGATATTTAATGTTTTGACCGACAAAAATAGTACATCCACACGGTTCAGCTTGATATTAGTTGATTATTGGATTATGTAGAAAAAATTACTAAAAGCCACTCATCTTATAATGATCCTATTACATACAAGTAGGCATCTATCAAAATTTTTGAAAGGAAAACTAAAGATACAAGAGTCAAAAACAAAATCATTTCTAGAACTTATTTTGCCATTTACATAGATCAAGCCTTAACATACTGTATTTTTCATCAATGAATAAATTCAAAAGAGGCTTGACAAATATTATGAGGGAGAAGAAAGTTTGGCATTCGATGCATGACGCCACTAGATAACTTTTAGGTACCTTCCAATCATGTGAGTCTGCATTTTGGGGTATAATAATTATATTATCTTGGTGCATACTGCCACGTAACATATGGGATATCTATTTAATACTAATGCTTGAACTAGAGTAATTGGGATACGAACCTGCTGTAACATAAAGTACCATGATCAGAGGCTTATGCAGTGATCTTATTTGCTAGACTGCTGTCCTACAAACATTTTTATCAATCTGTGGAATACCGCCTATGCAGTTCACAACCGTCCGTGTCAGATCATCAGTGTGGACATGATTAAGTGTCTGTGACTCAATTTAAAGAAAATAAAGTGACAGCTAAGTGAGGCCAAAGATATTCACAGATGATTGTAACACATCACTTCTATTCCAAGATGTACTAGTAAGATCACACTATAAGCTTGATAAAGAATTGTACACTTGAGGGGCAGCCAGATGGCTCAGTTGGTTAGAGCACAAGCTCTGAACAACAGGATTGCTGGTTTGTTTCCCACAGGGGCCAGTGAGCTGCGCCCTCCACAACTAGATTGAAGACAACGAGCTGCAGCTGAGCTTCTGGAAGGGCGGCCGGATGTCTCGGTTAGTTAGAACATAGGCTCTCAACAACTAGGTTGCCGGTTCAATTCCCACCTGGGATGGTGGGCTGCACCCCCTGCAACTAAAGATTGAAAACGGCAACTGGACTTGGAGCTGAGCTGTGCCCTCCACAACTAGATTGATGGACAATAACTTGAAGCTGGTGGGCCCTGGAGAAACACACTGTTTCCCAATATTCCCCAATAAAAATAAAAAATAAAATAATTGTACAGTTGAAACCTATGTAACTTTTCTAACCATTGTCACCCTGAGAAATTTTAATTAAAAAAAAGAAAATTATTCCTTACTTCCTATACAAATATGGTTAATAATGTTATCACTTCATTCTTGTAGGTTGGAAATTTCAACATCCAACAGTTGATCTCTTTTTATCTTTAGTAATTTTCTTTCAATAAAATACATGAGAAGCCTTATGTTTCTATCATATATGACTGCAAGTGTTCTCCATAAATTATCTTCATGGGTGGGGCTGTAGATTGTTAAAGATCATGCTTAATCTCCATTATGTTCTACCTCTAACATAGATCCTCCCAGGAATTCAAGAGAAGAAATAAATCCAATGATCAGGGGTTCTTATTGAAGAGTAGGAAATGGGCCCCAGGTCACAGGTGGAGGGGCTGGCCTTGCATTGTATGAGGGGTACCTCTACCATTTTAACAGGAGAAAAGGTAGAAAACAAGAGTACATGAGGGAAGCTCAGATATCTTTTCTTCCATAATGCCTGATAGGTGCCAATGTATCATCCACAGCGCCATTGGGATGAGGTCCTTCCCTAGAGTCCCTGACAAAGGAATGAGTCCCAAGTGTAGGCAGCAAGATATTTACTTTCATATTCCTGGCTGGAAGTGACTACGCCAGGGATGGGCATCTGATCCAAGGACACCAGTTGATAGTTTGCCCACTCAGGGTGGTGACCATTTGGTGCACGACATTGTCTCTCAGGACTTTGAAAAAAGAGACAACGAGAGCCAGGCTATTGGTTCTGGGAGTAAAAATTAAAACGTGAGCAAGAAAAAGCAATGAGTGAACTGAAACTGTGAATGAGCTGAAGTTTGAATAAACAAAAGATTTGTGATTTGAGACAAGTAATCTGAAGTAACAGTAATGGAAGAATCACAGATTAAAAGCACTTCGATGATGGCAATGACACATGTACCTTCATGACTCAGAGATGACCCAGGCACCAGAAGAATCTGATCCTGATCTAGATACAAAATTATATCTTGTCTTAGCAGGCCTCAGCATTCAGGGTATCACTGAGTTCCCATGAGTACTTTATAATAATCTTCCTCAGCTAAGACTCATCTCCTTTTCTTGAATACCTATGGCTCCATTTTATTCTTTAAATTTCTCACAAAACTCACCACTTCCTACCTTGTACCATGGATATTTCAGCAAGTGTCTTCTCTCTCCTACAGATGGTAACCAATGAAGACAGTTAAGTCTGGCCTATCCTTGAGCATATAGGTGCTTAATAAATATTTATTGAAGAAACATCCATATTACAAAAGAGTATTTATAATCGCATTTACTCACATAGGAGTGTTTTTCAACATTAAAGCAATAAATGCTTTAATGACATAAAATATAAATTTGCATAATTTGGGCACATAATTAACCCTGTTTTTTAGCTCCCACAAATGGAATTTAAAGATAGTTCAGCTTATTAAGTTTAGAAGGATAGTAAAAGAAATTCAAAGACCAAATCTTAATAACCCTATTAATGTCACAGAGAATCTATGAGTCAGTGGGTCTCTAGGGTAATCGAATACTTTTTAATGGGAGTGTCACATACACTTACGTTGATATGGTATTAGCCCTGTGTTTTGGCATAAATGCCATTAAAATGTCAAAGAGAGATTCACAGTTACTTTGCTTTTCAAGCATAAGTTTTGCTTTGTTTGTATGTTTGTTTGTTTGTTTTTTACATTGTGATTATAGGTAACCAAAAGGCCTGATTATTTGCCCATTTCATCAGACATCATGACACAAGATGCCTGGTATGCAGTTTAACTGATGGTGAGTCTATCTAATATTATAATGGTAACGAGTTCCTCCCAAATTATAAGGCCTAATTAATATTTTAGTGAAACAGCTTAACAAGGAAATATTAGCATTATAATTCATTATGGGAGAAAAATGAAAATAAATGTAAAAGACTACTAGATTCAAAACAGGATTTTAGTTTGATAGCCCAATAAGTAAAATCAGAGAGAGAAAAAGTAAATAAATTTAAAAAAAAACAACATATGGTCAATAAAACATGCAGGGACTACATCTGCATCTGCATTCTTTTAGCTTTCTTTCCTTAGTTTTATTTTTCATCCCAAACTGTTGATGACATCATTATGGAACAGATTTCTGGCAACGGATGACATTAAATATGAATTTGCCAAGAAAAATTTACTAAAGTACATTGCTGGCTAGTTTACAAACAATCCACAGTTTTCACTCTCCCAACGTGGAAAGGGTCTTCAATTTATACTTCTTAGTGAATAAACAGAATATAAACTAAAAGCATAGTTTGGGACTACTGTTTGTACAAATTTTACTAAATCCAAGCACGTTAACTCAGGTTATTAGTCAGTGTGATTAATGATCTTTAGTAAATTCAAAAGCTATTTTATTTAGTCTTATTACTTGACATGGCAGGAGCTATATCTGTATAATTTATAATTTGGCTCTTTTTTAATCCTTGACTTCCACAATACTAATAGAGGAAGGTTGCCTCTCAAAATTAAGTTTATATGCTTATAAATTTGCCGACTCTTTTAAAATTAAAATCATGATAAAACACTTGAAGACAAAACAGAATAAATAAATAAATAATAAATAAATAAATAAATAAATAAATAAATAAATAAATAAACTGTCTACAGGGGTTACCATTCCAAATAAAATAATTTACCTCATATTCTGGCATGCCTTCCCTTCTATAAATGTGTGGTGCAATTGGGAAGTGGGGCGCAGAGTAGTCTTTAATAGTGTTTTGCTTTTCTTTTAAATGGCCAGCAGATGTGTGCTTAAGTGTGGTGATAAAGAACTGTCATGTACAGACACTCTAAAGAATAGAAGTATACATCTCTTGTTACCATTTATCCAATACAAATTCAAAATCAAACATACCATTATTTATTTCCCAGCAACTAATTATCAATGTAGAAGTACTCTGCACAGAGAAATAAATCATTTTCTACATTGTAAACATATAGCCATGGATAGCATATTATTTTCCCCAGAATGTGAAGTGTGATAGATAAAAAACTGAAGACATTCTAAAACATGGCAGAGCAAGATGAGATTTGAGTCAAACATCCAATGAACGAACCTTCCTTGTTCCTTGTTGAGCAGGGTTGGCATAGGCATGTTAAGAGAGAAATGATAACCTCTTGGATTATTTAAAAACGACAAAACCTTCTCCAAGTATGACTCCCCTTTGCCAAAAGCATGGAGAGTTTTCTCTCAGTTTAGGAACAATGGTTCTTATTTATTTTCTGTTAGCTGGAACTCATTTTGGTACATAACCAACTACGTAACCTTTGGTTCAGATCCACTCACTCACAAAATTCCCAAAACAAATTTTTTAAGTCATTTTTATGCCTTCATGCATATTTAAAACATTGGTGCTCCACAAAACACCCAGAAAAAGAATACAATAAAATCTCACCATATTTTCATTTGGAAGCAATCATGGGTAATTAAGGTCAGAATATTTTCAGAAAAAGAATCTGAGTCATGTTCTGAGGTGAGTTTCTTTCCTTTGGCCCTTACCCACAGACCAGCCTCCGTGGCCATACTCTTCTCCATTGCCCAAATTGGCCCTAACTCTCAATCTCTCTCTCCACCCAAACGACCCTTGTACCTTCCAGTTCTGGTCTTCCCCCCAGTCCTACTGTAGCCCAACTACTGCACCACCTGCTTTTGTCTATTGCTTTGAAGTATTTTCAAATAAAATGCTGTGGCATTCTGAAAGAATGTTGGCTGTGTGTTTAGTCAGAGGGTTCACTGAATATGATTGCAATTGACTAAGTTCCACCAAACTCCTTAATTGGAGGAAAGAAATGTCAGTTTCTAGGCCACCATTTATTAATTAATTTATTTGCTCCTGATTACAAAAGTAATACATGTTGACAACACAGAAACACAGACACACACACACACACACACACACACACACACACACACACACATACTGTTACATATAAACACAACAGACTAAATTACCCATAATCTCACCACACCAATTTTTAAACATTGTTATTATTTTAATATACTTCATTCCCTTTAATTCCTCTCCTTATCCAGAGTCTTTAAAAAAATCCCATAATCCTACTGTTTACACAAATTATAATCTGCTTATTTATTTTAATAAAATACAGTGAACATGTTCCTATGCCATTAACTTTCCTTAAAACATAAACTTTGCTCTTCAGTTGCATGTCTGTTACATAATATGAATATATCATAATGTCTTTAAGTAGTGCCTATTTTTAGATACTTAGCCATTTCTAAATGATCACTCTTGCAAATAATGCTGTGAGTCTAGGACACAGATACATGGATGATTTCTCCAGATAGCTAAGAAGTGGCTTGCAGTAGAAAAGCTATATTAAGGTGAATGGGTATAATAGGAATTTATATGTGTTCTAGTGATAAGTCTCAAGAATTACCTTATTTGGTATTCTTAAAAATTACCTAGAAGAAGTTTAATTTCCAAATTTATACACAGTATAAACTTTTTTAAAATAATGAAGTAGCTAGATATAAAAGAAATGGAGTACAGACCAATTTCAAAAGGCTCACACTGAAAGTGGGAGGTAAGCTTCAATGAGGAAATGGACAGGATAATGTATTTAGCAAAAAGTGATATATTCCATATTTACAAGCTGATGGGGTTACATAGTTTAAAGTGATCAATTGCCACTCAGAACAAGGACGAAGACATCATTAATGCCTGTATTCTGAACACAGAAGTTCAGTGTAGCTCTGAGAGCAGGAAGATGTTGATGTATTGAATAATACTCAACTCTGGAATACTTAATGTCTGGAAAAGCTTCATGGCTTTGGAGTGAAGGAGAAGCCCAGCCAGCATGCTCCTGGGGATGCAGATATGCTGTGTGAGGCAACGTGTAACATTTAGAGGCTTAGAAAAAATCCGTTTGAAGTCTATTAAATGATGAATAGGCTTTCACACTAAATACTCAATGACGAGACTTTGGAATTCATAGATGAATGAATATATATATTAAACAATGAACACTAAATTCAAGGAACTCATTTCCTATGAACTTATACGGGCCAAGAATATAATCATCACCAAGAAACCATGACTATAATATCAAATAATCTTTTAATGAATAAAATAGTTCCAACCTACTTACCTTCCAAGTTCATTCTCTGATATTTTCCAGATTTGTAATGAAAACACATTTTATCTTTAAGTGAGGCTCACAGATCAAGTAAAAACAGGTGTGAACCTCTTTTAGTTGGCAAGTAAATATTTTCCTTAGAATTCTGTAATATCTCACCTTTCATGCTTTTCTCATAACATACTATAGCTGATGAAATCGCTGCTAGTGCTAAAATGCTGAGCAAAAAGGTAGAACACTGCTCCCTAACAAATTATGCCTTGCTTTATTTTTTCTTCCTTTTTGTGCTTTAATTGGTCAACTACAATTTGACAACAATAAGTAAAGAACATCAGTCCCTATTTCCCCCGCCCAGCACTGGAGCACACCAAATTTAAGAGTGAGAGGTAAGAATGACCTTAAATATTGGTTTTAGTAACAAGTTGTGGTTAGAGAAACATAAATAAAATACTTGAAAAATTAGATTATCAAAATGCCCACAAAGATGCCTTTGTGCCCTCTCTATAAAATATATATAATATAAATATGTATTATATCATTCCTGAAAACAAATCCATATATGCCATAGGGCTTGTATCATTTGTTTATTAAACAATATCTTGATGTACCTTGACATCTGAACGATGTCATCCTTTATAAAATGTAGAGAATGCTACTAATATTCCAGCATTGAAGGGACACTGCAAGTTCTTACTGGTTGTCTCCAGTCAACCAAGTACCACCTACACGTGACGGACCTATTATGGTGAGATGAAGAGTGCAGTATAGGACTGTGAGACAGCAACACAGCAATTATAGCTTCTAACTCTGAGCAGATACTCTTGTATCAACTTTTCAAGCAATGAGTCATTTAAGCCTCACAATCAATAGATGAGAAAAGAAAGACCTTGATGTGTGTAGTATGTTGACCAGTTAGATGCAAACACTGGTAAGTGGTGGAGCCATAAGTCAATCCCAGGCCGTCTGAATGGAGTGTGCCTGGCCCACTTTCTTATATGCTGATCCACACTTACTCTCAGTTGATGGTTGCCCAAATCCAACCTGTGCCCTTGACACAGCTTCCTGTGTAGGGGAGGACATGTGTTGGGTGAATAACATAGCTTCCCCTAAAAGTGGGGTTTGTGGACATGAGGAGTGGGATATAATTGTGAAGGCAGGATAGAAGGAAGGGGATAATATTCATTCTAAAAAACTATGCACTATCAGACCTCATTTATGTAAAATTATACATATGCATGTATGCATTAAAAAAGAGATGTGGTAAAGGGTAGTATCCAAAATGTTAACAGTGGTTACCTCTTAGGCTTGCTTTCCAATGTACCTTTTCCCTCTTCCTTACATCTTTATGAATGGTACACATGCTTTACAATGGACATGAATGGTTTAAAAAACTGGAAAAGAAACAATGCTATTATGATTGTGCACCCATCAGAAAAAAGGGAAAGAAATATTTTCTTGGCAACAAAAAAATATTTCCTTTGCTGCTTTTATGCTATTCCTTCTCCCCATCGAATGGATATCGAGTGCTTTGCTTCAGATGCACAGTTTCTACATGCTATTTTATATCATCATTTTTTATCCTTCCATGGTGGGAAAGAATATATTTTGGTGGTTAAGAGTATACCCTCAGGAAATGGACTTGAATTTTAATCTCTACTTAGGAGAGTTACTTATCCGTTCTAAGACTCACTTTTCTTCTCTATTAAGTGGGGATATCCTCTGCCTCATAGGTTTGCTATGGGAAATAAATTAAATAATGTACCTGGCACATGGTAAATACACAATAATTGGTCATTTTATTATTTATTATTATTCATATTACCTTTGAAAGTGCACACTGGTATACTCTCCAATGCTGTGTAGGACTGCATATGGCTAAAAAGAAAAACTTTTAACTTTCTTATGGACCCCATGAACCACTCTGGTATTCCCCTAAAGCCTCTAGAAAACTTCTTAGAATAATGTCAAACAAATGCCTAAAATAAAACATATAGTATTACAAAAGAAATAATTATGTTGAATTAAAGTTATCAAGATATTTTTAATTGTGACAGATGTGCTTCTTTAGTAACACATTAAATGATAAGGTCTGACAGCAGATCTACTTGCTAATAAGTATTGGAAAGTAGTGAGGAGTGCAACTGACATTCTGAGATATCTGCATCTACAAATGTAATGTGATATGAATATATGTGCAAATTCTATTAGTAGTAAAGGTACAGATACTGCTAATTTTACGGTTGTTTGTTGTCTACATTCATAATTAAAGAAAATGATAAATTTCTAAAAATAAATATAACAATGTCCCCATTCCGATTTCAGAATCTGTGAGTTCTATCTACAAATTCTCTCAGCTTAAGAAGCCTGGGATATGAGATCATTTGAAAGAGATCATTCATTTTGAATACACCATCTGAAAAATGAGTAACTATTTTAAACTTGGCATCATCCTTGTTGTTTCCTTCACACTTGAAAACTAAACTGTCAGCAAACCTTGTAGGCTGATCCTACAAGATCCAGACATAAGTAGAATCTAACAACTCATTACCTTCACGATCTCACCATGGTTCTAAACCACCTTCTTCTCCTGCCTTGGTTAATTCAACAGCCTCATGACTGCCCTGCTTCTACTCTTGACCCCAGATCCATAACTGATTCTCAAAACAAGTCAAATAACATTATGGTTCTCTTGAAATACTACTATAACTTCCTGTTTCATTTGGAAAAAAATTCAAAATTTCATTTTTCCACAAAGCTATACAAGATCTTTCCAGACTCATCAAAGGTTTTCATTTACTACTGCATTTCACCCCATGCCACCCAACCACGCTGGTATTCTTAAATCTCAAGGAATTCTCCAAGCATGCTCCTGCTTTAGGCATTTGCCCTGTCCTTTCTCTCACCACTCAGTCTCTCCTCCAGTGAGGCCTTGTCTAAGTGCCCAGGTGAAAACACCACCTCTTCCCCTTTTTATTCTCAATCCCCATCCTTGCTTTATGTTTTTCTATGTACCGGGTATCACCTGACAAAATCTTTTTCAGTTTCAAAAACATCTTATTTATTATATCTCACTAGAATATATCACCATGATGGCAGATCATTTTGCTGTTCACTCCTTTTTGTTATCTTTTCCGCTGTTATTATCCTTAGAATCTAGTATTTAGGGCCATAATAGGAGCTAAATAAATGTTGGCTGAGTAATTGAATATTTTAATATAAATGCATATGCTATTTTGTTATTAACTTATATAAATATTTGGAAATAATTTGTTATTAACTTATATAAATATTTGGAAATAATTGATTATATTAGGAAAACAAAACAGATCATTATGAACATTTATTTGAATACAGTATATACATAAAATGAACTTTACACCTTCCTCCATAATATCATATTAAAAAGCCCATTCTCAAGGTACAACTTGTCATTGTTGGGTTTACATATTGTTTTATAACTTGTTGTCTTCTTTAATGAACTTCAACTGTAACTTTGAGTCCTCTTTCCAACTATAAAGCCTGAAATGCCTACTAGTTTGGGGCACAGATGGCAATGAAAGGATTTTCTTAGAGTTGTTAAGCTAAAATGACAAGTGTATCTTGGAAAGAGAATACAGGTGCTACTGAAAGAAAGTTATTAATTCATGTCCCAGTATAGCTGATGGTGTGAGTGAGTGTGTGTGTGTGTGTGTGTGTGTGTGTGTGTGTGTGTTTGTATGTAATGAGACTCAAACATTTCAATAGTTTTTCCATTTGGAATGCATTTTGAAAATAAGTCTAAAATAAGTGAAAACATGGTTTTGGCTTAAAAAGTCACACTGACAAATGTTTGCTTTTGTCAAAACTTAGAGTTTTGAATATATATGTATACATATATATATATATGATATCTCTATATATAAAACAATCTGTCTATATTATCATCTATGTATTTGAAATATCGTCAATCAATTAACCTAAGTGTTGTGAATATCTGGAAACTTACAAAAGAATTATGTATTAAGCGAGAATGCTAGTCCAAGGGAGTTACATATCACAAAATGTCATTTCACTAAATGTTATGCACATTTTGTTGATCTATTTGACAACTTCAGTGCAATTTTTACAGTAGTGTGATAAGAACATTCTCATAAAAATCAAGCTCAGATTCATTTTAACTATAAGCTAAAATATAGCATTGTATTTCTCAAGTATAGATAAAGGTTACATGTTGACCTTATTATTGGATTTTTTTTGAAAGCTCAGCAATTTGTGAACTTTGAGAGTTTTTGTTTTGTTGTTGTTGTTTTTAAGGTGAGTACCCTGTCTCGCATAATACAATATGACTTGAGCAATCTGGACAGCATTGGAATGTTCTCATTTGTCATTTTTAATATGACAGCCAGATAGGGAGGTCATGTTGCCTGAATATTTTTCTTATATCAAGAGAATGTTCTTCAATCATAATCATCCTATTCTAGTAACTCATTTTTAGGTTGAGAATTACACTTTCAGGTAGCAAAACATGTTGGTGTTTGGCAGTCTCCCTTAAAACAGTACAAAGATTCATTCATAAATGCATTGTCTGCAAGGACCTTATCATGTAATTATAACTGTACATAAGACGCCGATGCTTAATTTCAGCATTTCTCCAGGAAGCACATTTCCTATTGAACTTTATGTGGGGTTTTTGCATTTGGAATGCTATCTGAAAATAATCTAAGCTATATTTCACCTTTATAACCTGAATGATAAATCCTCCCTCAAAAAATATGAAGGGAAAGTAAAGAAAGTTCCAAAGGGTCTATATCACAGCACGTATAAATTATTCTGACAAAACATCGTGGCAAGAGACCTCCAGTTATTCAACTCTGCTTTCCTAATCAGTTTCTCTGCAGTCAGCAATTACTTTAAAAGATTTTAGGGAATGAGGTGCTCAGGTAGCAGCCAAGGAGCACAAGCAATTATAAAATGTGCCACACAGAATAACATTCAAGTCCAAAAAGTCAATAACGGTTTATTACACCACAAAAGTAAATAAACTATGTATGCAATGTATTTTATAGATATCCTCCTTTCTCATATTGCAAAAGGTTAGTATAAAGCAGATGATCTTTGTTTTAGAGAATGTTGGCATTGCTTTCTTGATCATTGACACTTATGCCATGCACGACCCTCTCCCTCCAAATTAATTTTAACTTCAAGAATTTCCAGACATCATAAAGAGGAAAAGGCTCAACATTTTGCATTCGTTCAGCCCTCTTTAAGTTGCAACCAAAAATGTTTCTGTTCTGAGTGGTAGAGATATGGTCCATTAAGAGAAGGAAAAAACTATACTACTACTACTACTACCACTACTACTACTACTACTACTACTACTACTACTACTACTACTACTACTATTATTATTATTATTTTTTTATTATTATTATTATTGAAGCAGTGCAATGGAGAGAGGCACCCAGTTTTAAAATAAGAAAGCATTAAACGTTCCACAATAGTCAGTTTTGCTGCAATAACAAATAACACTAAAATCCCAGGACTTAAAACAATTAAAACGTATTTCTCACTAATGAACTTAGTTCTTTCTTATCAGTGTTACAGAATGACTGCTGTGAATTAATGGGTTCAGCTCTTCTCCACTCTCTTCTTATGCTGGGACTCAGGGTGAACAAACTGCTCTTCTTTATGACATGGCATTGTTGTAACAGAGAGAAAGAGCAAGAGAGATAGTGGGAACATGAAATGGTTCCTGAAGCTGATGGGACGTGGCATATATCCTGTCCTGTCACTTTTTTGGCCAAAACAAGTATCAGGCCGAGTCAAAGTCAACAAGGGAGGGATACATGCATATACACCTCTCAGAGAAGCATTGCCCCTCACGTATTAACAGACAGAAACATGTGAGAAGATATTCCACCACATTTCTGCAATTAATTCTGCCACTATAAGTACTGGTTTTCTTGCAAATTCTACAACTAGTTTGAAAAGCAGGGCCAATTTAAATTATTTTGTTTTTCCTTATTTATTCTTTGCTTCATCATGAGAATGCTCTGACCACTGGTGTAATAAATGCCCTCAAAACCCAACATTAATGGAGATCTATATCTCCTAGCAATTTAATTTGAATCTCACGTCATTAGTTTACTGTTATAACTTATAAAAAACCTCCATCATTTTTTAAATAAAACAAACTTTACAACACTCTTTTACCGTGTTTCCCTGAAAATAAGACCCAGGTGAACAATCAGCTCTAATGCATTTTGGGGAACAAAATTTAATATGATACCCAGTCTTATTTTACTATAATATAAGACTGGTATATAATATAATGTAATGTAATGTAATATAATATAATATATAGTACAATACAATATAATATAGTACTGGGTCTTATATTAATTTTTGCTCCAAAAGATGCATTAGAGCCGATTGTCCGGCTAGGTCTTATTTTGGGGGAAACATGGTAGCTTCTAGACTCCCATCATAGCCAAATTTCGTCAGAACATTGCCCATTTAATCCATCCTGGGACTTTGTCAATACGTTCTCTCTCTCTCTCTCTCTCTCTCTCTCTCTCTCTCTCTCTCTCTCTCTCTCTCTCTCTCATTATGCAATGTGGAGATGAAAGTTTAATAACTTTGTTGAAGGAAATTTGCACATTATTGAGTAGCTAGGGCTAGTCAATGTGGAGGTATGGGGTGGGGGTAGGGGCTGGATAAAAGGCAAGTAACTCTTTTCTGCACCTTAAACACTACAAAACATAGGCTCTGTTAACCCTGGAACTCTTCCCCATACAAGTAGTTAGCATGCGTCATTTGCAGGATGTAGCAAACAAGTGTGGTACTCTGAAAAGTCATGTTCTGCTCTTTCCCAGTGATATCATAGACGGAGTAATGTGCTTAGAGTGAATCTCAGCACACCGTGCCAGGAAAATATATGCCGGGCACATCTCACTGTGGGATTTCTTTGATACAAGACAGATTCCTCTAGTTCTCAGTACTGCTCTGAGAATGACTTTAATGAACAGAAGTTGCACATTTGGACTAACACTGACATAACAGCACCAAAACCTCTTAGGTCTCTTTTCTGGAAATGGATCTGAATCCATGTTTGCAATTATTATAATTTTTTCTAGGTTTACTTACTTTTTACACCTTACTTTTTACTTTCTTACTCTGGGTTTTCTTATTTTTCATACTGTTTGTGATGAACTTCAGAAATCCATCCTCTGCTCTAAATAAAAATTTCTACCATATCAACCCTGATCTCCTGGATTTATGGGTACATTTGTAAGGACCAGAAGCTCATGACTTCACAACGAAGTTTCTCTACCTTGGGAAACTCTGTGTATAATATATCCATATTATGAAAAGTCTTTAATTTCTGAGCTTACAGGAATATAGAATAATAGATTTCTCATAAAATAAGCATGTTTCTACAAATAGGTAATTCAAAATGGCCTAAGGTTTTTTTTATGCAATATGGGGTAATAAGATGAGGGTTAAGAGAGAATTAAGTAAAACATCCCCTTATGCTAAATTCATCTAGAGTCAGATTTGTGAGAAAACTGAACATTCCTCTCTATATACGAGGTCTAACTATTAAGTTCACGAACTTGTTGTAATGATATTGCTAAACTTTTTTGATATCAGACATATTATTCATTATGCATTTGTACCAACTGGCAGTTAACCAAGTTGACTATTTGGAAAGACTTCATGAAAAAGTTAGACGACCTGAACTTTTTGCCAACTATTCATGGCTCTTACATCATGACAATGCACTGGCTTACACAGCACTGTCTGTAAGGGAGTTTTTAGCCAGTAAGCAAATAACTGTGTTGGAACACCCTCCCTACTCACCTGCTCTGGCTCCAATGACTTCTTTCTTCACCCAAAGATAAAGGAAATATTGAAATGAAGCCATTTTGATAATATTCAGGACATCAAGGGTAATACGATGGCAGCTTTGATGGCCATACCAGTAAAAGGAGTTTCAACATTGCTTTGAAGGGTGGACTAGACACTGGTATCGAGACATAGTTTCCCAAGGGGAGGACTTTGAAGGTGACCATAGTGTTATTCTGTAATGAAGTATGTTGCAGTTTTTCTAGGATGCGTTCGTGAATTTAATTGTCAATCCTTGTATACATGTAGACATGTGTTTATCCTTGGATAAGCATTATTAGTATGATGGGAGAATTCTTACTGATCTAGCTGGCTCTGATCTCATGCAGCTTTCTTTAGCTCTATTCTTCATTATGCTCATGTAGTACAAACTCTGGGTTGGTCTCTGGCAGATTTTATAGTTTTGCTTACTCAAGGTTGTTCATACTCCTTCTTCTTTTGCCTTCCTTTTACTACAGAAAGCTAAAAACCTATTTCCCATAATCCATTGCCTAAGAGTGTGGTCACATGACACTGTTCCAGCCAATGAGGTGCAGGAAACAGTTTGCTAAAAAGTTTAGAGGAAGTTTTGTTTTCCTGATACAGATATTTCTACTTCCTTCTCCTTTCCTTTCCTACTTACTGTGTTTTACCTCCTCATACTTAGGAACTCAAATGTGATAGTAGATGCTCCAAGCAACCATGTTATATCCATGAAGTAAAAATCAAGAAAATTACAGACATATCCAGCAGACTTCCTTGAGCTACAAAACATCTGCCTGGAATTGGAAACATTCTAACTTCTTGTTAAAAAAGAAAAATAGAATGTAAAATTTGTTTAAGCCACCATTTAGCAGAGTTTTCTATAATTTGCATTCCAACACAAACTTTAACTGTTAAAAGATATAAGTGATTATGGGATGTTTGTCCATTCTCAACTTTTAAATAGTTACTTTGTTCCACCATGTTAGACTTGGGCTTCAGATGAGAACAGACAAGAGATTGTCAGACTGATAAAAGCACAGGTAATGTCTTTTTGGGAAGGATAATTAGGTGTCTTGATTTAATTCTTGAAACCCTAATCCAGTTACAAACATATCAAAACTCATTTCATTTTCTAAGGTCTTTCATGTCTGAAAACAGAAAGTGCACATTGAAGATCACACTTATTAATTAAAAAATTAAATTAAAACAGGAAAGCAGTCCTTGGTACCTTTGAATGAGAGTAAGAGAAGGTGAGGTGACTATATATAATACACCTTTACAAAATCATTTCAAAAAAGGTATACCAAGGAGTATGTTAAAGTTATCATCAACAAACAGTAATTTGCATCTTCATTTAAAAACTGCTCTTTTCCATCCAGCGCAAGCAGGAGGAAACACATGTTTAGTAATTTGAAATTATGGTTTCTTTCAACTACACAGTCCTAACTCTTGATTAAAGACTTCCTGGGATGCAATTCTTCTCTAATGCTATAGAAATCAGCAGGAGCATGGGCTGAAAATTTTCAAAACATGAACTTAAAATCCTCAAAGGAATGGAAATCATAACTTGATTTGCTGTTCTTTCATTTCCTACTCTCTGTCCTTCCCATTCCTGTGTTTTATTTTATTTAGTTTTGCAAGAAAAGGGGAAAAAAAAGACTTTGGATAATGGCAAAAAGAGCTATCTGGAAAAGTTATAAAACTTTGGTCAGAGAAATATGTGAAATCTACAATAGGCACATTGTCCCATGACCCTTAACCATAAAGGCTGTCTTTCATCTATAAAACTCAATTACCTCAAAGTAACATTTTTATTTACTTCTCCAAGTCAATTCACTGAGTAATCAGGTCTCACAGGTCTGACCCATGAGATCACATTAAATTCAGAGTGCAACAAATACATAAGAGAGGCTACTCACCAAATTATAGACTGGCAAAGGAAAATAACTTGGCAGTCATCAGCTTTGGAAAACCAAATTCTTGTGGAAAATTGTCAACACAAAGTTTACTCTGCTATCAAAAGTGTCTCTACTTGATATGACATGAAGAGCTTATTATATTTTTGTTCTCTGACATATCTAAACTCAGAACTAAATGTTTTTAGTGTTAATGTTTTTTATAAATAGTCCTTTGATGTTTGGCTGCTTAAATATGTAAATGACTTTGCATTTAGCCAAGGCAAATATGACGTGTTCAGGAAAAACACGCTTACTTCTGAGCGAGGTAAATGTACAGAGGTAGTATTGGGAGAATGTTGTTTGGTTGTGGGTATATCATTGTATATAGTGTACATATATGTGCACATATGCACACACACAAACACACAGGACTTGGCATTTTGGAAAACACTTCTTTTTCTCTTAATTCATTATTGTTGACAGTGAAAGACACTATAAATCTCATATCACGTGTTAATACCCATGATATCAAATGGGCCCAATGTTAAAACTTGGACATCCATAAAAAAATTTCAAATACATGGTAATTTCTAAATTGATACCTCTATTTGAGGCAACCAAATATTTTAAAACTTACAGTATCTTCATTTCTCTTTAATTTTCATGAAGGTAGACAAGACAAATACTTTGGAATCAGAGATGCTATGTCAATTTTCAATAGGCTCTCCAAATCACATTTCAGATTCTTATCCCTTTCCCTTCTCTCACTTCACACAATAATCAACCACAGCAGAGCTCTGCCAATGAGGCATGTGTGATAAAGAAACACAATTGATGATAATATTTGCCCAAGGAAATCCGAAAGAATTCATACTAAATGAATGTTTCATAAAATTGAAAATCAGTTGTATCTTTAATACACATCTATATATAGTATTTACAATCAGAATATTTATCAAATGTCTACTATTTTCTACATTTAAAGAAGTATACTAGATACTGTGGGGAACACATAGATGGGCATATATAGAAGCAGGCAAGGTGTAATATGTCCTCTTGGGACTGGTGCTCAGTTTGAAGAGATAAATTCATGAAAATTATAAACTGAAGTAAAAACACAAGATGACTGTAGACACCCAATAGACCAGAGTTATCAGGAAAAGTCTTAGAAAATATCGGATGTGTACTTATGTTTTGATGGGAATTGTTACTAGTTTGCTAGGGATACCATGGTAAAAAAGTACCGTAGACTGTGTGACATAACCAAAATTTATTTTCTCAGAGTTGAAGAAGCTGGAATTCTAAGGTCAAAGTGTTGGCCAGGTTGGTTCCTTCTGAAGGCTATCTTTTCCTTATATATCCTCTCAGCACCTCTGAATATCCTTTGCTTATATAGGTCATATTGGATTAGGCCCCACCTTAATGACCTCATTTTTAACTTAGGTAACTCCTTAAAGACTTTATCTCTAAATACAGTCACATTTTAGCTACTTGAGGTTAGGACTTCAACATACGAATTATGGGGGGGAGGGATACCACTCAGCCCATAAAAGGAAGAAAAGTCAGAAAGTCAGAAGGAATTTATGCTAAAAACAAGTATACAATTTAAAAAAAAGTAAAATAAAAGTGTATTGGTTTGTATTTACTGTAAGATTTTTATTTTAGTTACTGATAGAGATGATCCATTACCAGTCACACAAAATAGTTTTTCTAATTGTGTGGACCAAACCAAAAAGCATCAATTTTAATAACAAATAAATGAGTATTTCTTAGGTATGTAAGTAAATATTGTCTCCTGAAGAATTCTTACATATTATTTTTTTGTGGGATAGAAAAATAGGTTTTAGACCAAGAAGCATCATCATTGATTGAAAGGGCCCAACTTTTTATTCATTCAGCAAACATTTATTAAACATCTATTGTGTGCTTACCAATGTTCTCTATTAAAAGAATTGTGTTTCCCAGAAAATAAGACTGGGTCTTCTATTATTTTTTGCTCCAAAAGATGACTTAGGGCTTATGTTCAGGGGATGGCATCCGGAAAAATCATGCTAGGGATGATTTTCAGGTTAGCTCTTATTTTCAGGGAAACACGGTAGAGGAAGACACTAGTGTCCAGACAATGAGGGCAAGGCTGGAATTAACAACCAGTTCTGCAGTCTCAGCCCACAGCTTTCTTTACTCATTATGTAATGCTGACTCCTTGAGACTTGATTTCTATGTGGAAACCAGTTGAGAATTACTGAACTGGGAGACAGTCTGAACACCAAGTATCTTGAGTAATTAAGGTTGTGCCACATGCACAACCGATTAGGCTAATGGCCAGTTCAATCACTCAAAAGAACCCAGCAAATTACACATACACTAACGGTAATAAGACCTAACTTTTATTCTGTGCTGTGGCCAAAACTAGTATTGTCTCCTTTATACTCATCATTTGATTTATTTCTCACAATTATTTGTGGATTAGGTATAATTATCATTGACAAATTGATAGATAAGATCAAAGATCACCGAGGCTTACAAAATTAGGAAACATACCTCAGGTCACAGTAGCTGATATTTATACATCAGGTTCCATATTACTAAATGCAATAGAAGGCACATATATAAGAAATAAAGTAGTAATCTCTCCTCTTCCCAATCAAGGATGCAAAAAAGGGAGGGGCAGAAAGGGAGTGCTCTGAATTTGTGGTTGACTGTTGAACTTTCATGAACATATTAAGGGCACATCCATTCCGTATGTAGATGATTCAGCAGAGCAGCCTCATGTATTGTTATATTTAAATAGTGAAATTTATTGAATTTTATCAATTGAGGGTTTCAGACACAGACATAAAACAAGTTTTGTTATATCTTAACTCAATGTCAGAAAAATCGGCTACATGTCTAAGACAATATGTAGTGGCTCAAGCTAAGTTAATCTTGTCTATATTCCTATTAACTGAAGTAGACCAACTGTGTGACCTGAGTGTGAATCATGAAAATTAAAAAAAAATAGATTTAATTGATAATTAGACTATTTCAGTGGCTCATTTAAGCACAGCCTCTGTATCTTTTGAATAAAAAGATGCACTAGTGTGTTGCCATTTTCTGTTAGTGTTGTTGTTTATAAATATTATAAGCCTGATTATTCAAAATATATGTATATCTATTTTCCTAATAGACATAATAAGCTACAAGAGAAAGAAATGGGAATTTCCAAATAGTGGGAGAGATTTCAAAATGTCCAATTGTAGCAAGCAATGCTATCCCAGTTTTCAACATATTTACCAAACTTAAAATCTACCTAAACAGACTGTGTGTTTAACCTTTTGCTAGAGGCTTTCAACTCTGCTAAGCAAAATTCAGAGGCTATCTAGCCAGATTTAAAAAGTCAATTGAAGTAAATGGATTCTTGGTGATAAATAATGATGCCTTTTAAAGTAGGGTTCTGTTTTCTGGCTAGAAGTATGGTTTTACATCTTATTTTAAGTCCAGTGAATTTTTGTCACATTAACAATTTATTACAAGGAAAAACTTCTCCAAGTTAGGCCTGACTTACTTTGGTTCCTCAACCTCTGCTTCCTTCTTTTAAATGTACCAATAGTAGCCACCCTGGGTTCTATTTTATTATTATTATCCTTGTTTTACATGTTATTAATAAAAATTGCTTTAAATATTTTGAATGCTACGACTTTAAAAATTATATCACAAAATTAACTTGATAATGGACAAGGAAAAACTGCAAAACTATCTGTCCTGTCTATATGATGGCTAAAAGATTTCTTTAAAAACTTATATTGATATCCTCATTTAAACATGTTGATCTAAAATCTGACTGTCCTGCCTTTGGTCACAGGAAGGCATGGTGGCAAAATTCACCATAGCTCAGAACCCAGATGGAGTCATTGACAAGGATGTTTCCACACATGCCTTTACATAAACCCCAATGTAAATTTAAACACAAATAATGGACCACATACATCTGCTCCTGATTGCATAACCCTATCTCAGTGAATTGGGAAGACTCAGCACCAATCCTAGGCCCTCCAGCACTACAAAAATATTTGAAAAACATTGACATAGTTACCAAGTAAACCCCCCAGCTACAGCACCTGTGAAAGGGTGTACAATTGTAGATTGTATGCCCCCTGCCCCATTTACCATGGAATAGGAAATGCTCATGTGGGTCAAAGCATGAAGGAGAAGGAGGTAGTCTCTCCTTCCTGAAATTGCACTGGAAGTGCCATTGCCGTCTGAAATGGAACTGAACCTGAAAAACGACAACACAGAAAAAAGCTGGGGAGACACTTGAGCAGAAACAGAGGCAGAGGGAAGATACGTATACAGATGAGGAGGTGAGAAAGCTGGTTAATACTGGAAGAAAAACACATCCAGAAAGCACTAGGCCATGACTATGGTTGAGCATTTGGGTGAGGATGCATGCATGCCTCTGGCTGTGGTCCCCAGGGCCACCCTGGAGTTCCTCTGAGGCTGGACTCTGTGGCTCTCTCTTACCTCCTACTTGTTCACTGGAATGCCAGGAGTTCTCTTGGCTCAGTTCCATTTCAAATGCTGTTTCATTTGTCTGAAATGCTCTCTTCCCCAATTCCCCACATGATCACTCCTCCATCTCCTTCAGGTATTTATTCAAAAAGCATCAGCCCCTCCAGGCCTCCCCTAACCATCCTATCTAAAATCTCAGTTCCCATCTCATACTTCTTAGTCCCGTGTCTATTTTTGTTTTCTCTTTAGCAACTATCACTATCTAACATTTTATACAGTTTCTTTTGTTTGTTTTTTGTTTGTTTGCTTGTTTGCTTGTTCTTTGGTCTAAACCCTAAACCTGATTGTAAGCAGGGACTCGTCTATTTTATTCCCTGCCATATTTATATTTCTTAGCACGTTGAGGCATTGTCTTACTGTTTTTCGAATTAATAAGTAGATTTAAAGGCAAAGTATGGGCAATTTACAATTAACAATTTATTATCAAGGTCTAAGAGAATAAGAGTAAGCTTCTAAAACACAGATGTGTGTGTGTGTGTGTGTGTGTGTGTGTGTGCGTGTGTGTGTGTGTGTGAAGATTTGCAGTGTCAGCTTCATGGGTGTTTGGTCTGTGCAACAGTACAGATTCCCACACTTACATAGTTCCTCTGCTTTGCTTATTTAATGTTCAGTTGCCACAGTCTTGAAATTCTTAATAGATTTTCAACAAAGGGATCACATTTTCACTTTGCACTGAGCCGCACAAATTAGGCGACCAGTCCAAATGTATGTGAGCATCACAGCTGGGGTTCAAATCCTAAATGTTACTTAGCGTCATGTTTGCATGGATCATATACATTTATATGGAAAGCATCACAAGAGCCATTCCAAGGAAGTACAGAAAGGCAGCACCGGTATATTCCCAACACATAGTCTACAAGTCAGTAGAGTTGGGCTATGGTTCTAAATCAGCCTATGGCTAGCTGAGTAACCCCTAACCTCACTTCTTCCCTGACTTGTAGGAGAAGGTACCCGAGCTAAACAATCTCTAGGTTACCATCGAGCTCTTCTATTCGTCAATGTTTTTTCTAAATAAAATTATTTTACATCTGTAAAACATAGTAATTATTCCTCTCTTCTTTACCAAACTCTTTTATGCAAGTTGTTATGACGGAGATAATTAAGAAAGAGCAAACTCCTCATTTTACATTTTTGCAATATGAATTCTTGTTCTGATTTATTAGCCCCTATAAATGTTCAATTTTCAACATTTATTTCTGCACTTTCCAACTATGTACTCCCACTTAAACCCAAACAACCAGTACATGGGTTAAATGTACTCTCATTTCCTTGAATACATTCACATTACCAAATAATCCCAGCTATAGTCTAAGTTTTCTTAAACCAATCTACAATTCCATAGTGAAATTCAAACTCGGCTATAGGGAACAGGACCGCTCCATGGCCCAAGAACATTTTGATAGGCTGCAAAGCAGGTTATTTGAGGCAACTTCAGTGTAGATAATAAAACTGAAAACTCAGTTTTGCACATATGTCCCCAGAATTTTAAATTCTTAAAAACATCCATGCTCTTGTTATTCAATTAACAACAAAACTTACTTGTTGAGAGAAATATTTAATAAAAAGTATGCCTTTTTTCAACAATTACAGTCAATCTGCTGTAATATGAAATATGTGTTCAAAAAAAATTATATTTGCTGTGCAAAATTGTGTGATAAAAGCCGCAGAGCTTATGAGATTATGGAAAAAATACACAACATCCAAAAATTTTATCAGTGCCACATAGAAAATGATAGGAACCATATAACAGCAGCATAGTTTACACATGTTAAATGGTTAAGAATTCCATAAATACTACAATAAATATGGTACTTTATTCTGAAATAGTGCTGGAGTTTGTCTGTGTATGGGCTCAGAAGAAGGGGTGCGGCTTGTGAGCTATTGTGAAGTGGTAGAAGGAGGCTTACCTGAAATTGGAGAAGTTGAAACAGGACAATGGATGGGATATGGCTCATACACAACAGCAAACTGAGGTAGCTGGTTGATGGTTGAGGCAGGGCCGGCTTCATGGGTTTATGAATGGTGCAGTCACAGGCGCCCATGCTTAGACAGGTGCCACAATTGATATAATGCTCTGCTGTGGCATCTCGAAATTCTCAATAATTTTGGAATGACGAGTCTCACATTTACATTTTTCACTGAGTCTGGCAAACTATATAGTCTGTCCAGATTTGAGGTGCAGGTGTGTGTGAGTATGTGTGTGGGTACGTGCTCATGAATTTTGTGTATTTTTACGGGGTATCGTTCAGCCAGGTGCAGTTTTCTGCATTAAGGTCAATGTTTCTAGCAAATGAAATTGTGCGTAAGCAAACTCAAAATTCTCATTATGTTCCAATTTCCCCCGATACATCAATCATGTTGGAACAACAACAACAACAAAGTCATGTTTTGAAAACAAGTGTTATAGAGGATCAGACTGTATTTAAATTTTAGGAAACTATTATTAATCTGAGGTGAAGTGAAGGAGACGGGTCCCAGAATAAAGGAAGCAATGCATTCCCTATAAATCCAGGGTTGTCACACCAGTTTACTCTTTCACTTACACATTTTAGCCCAAGGCCTTGAAACCACAAGTAGAAGGAGGGTATTTTTTTTAACTTACCAATACAAATTGCTAGAGCATGTGGAGGAGCAGTGAGGGAGGGTATTTCCCATCTGGACAGAAGCCTAGGTGCAGGGAAGGAGGAGACCAGCCTCCCTAGATTGATACTGGGAAACAAAGAAGCAAGAGGAAAGTTTCTAAACTGAAAGAGGAGAAGGCCATAAGACAAGGACTTGGTAGTTTGAAGACCTGAGAATGCAACAGAGGTGGACTGTACCCCCAGCACAGGGCTTTTTATTCCAGCAGGATTTTAGACAGTTTGAGAGTCCCCGTTTTCCATAGATAGTGGCTGAGCTAGGAAAGTACTCTTTAATTTTTTTTTGTAATCCTCAAGATCATATTGCAGATATAATAACACTATTTTGAAATTTCTACTCTTTAATGGGAAATAGGAAAGAAATGAAGGACAGTAGATTAACTTGTATATCTTGTTTGCCATAGAAGAAATAATATGCATCATTTTTTATTACATTTGTCACACTGTACCACTTACAGTGAAATAAAAAGTTATAGTTCAATACTGGTAGATGAAATTTTATAGTCCTCCTAAAACTTTCACCCAATGTATTTTATTTTTTACAGAATAAGGAAAATTCTGAGAAGGATGTAAAAGTTATTTAACTATAAACCACAAAGAATAAATAATGTTATAGAAAACATTCTGCCAAAATCACTGTCCCTCCAAGCTAGAGTATCCTTCCATCCATGCATTATTTAGCTACTTAACTTCTATCACCTAATCTCAGCCCGAGGATTAAATTTTCACTCTTGAAATTCCTAGCTTTTCCTTATTCCTTATGAATAGGTTTATCTCCCCTTATATATAGCCAACTGTTAGCCTTTGGTTTATTTAAAAGCTATTCACTACTTTGTGAAGGTAACAGTTACTGATGTGTTGATTTACATCTTTTGTTAAGCCTTTTATGGTGAAGTTTGGCTGGTTTTCTACACATCTGGTTATCAGGTGCTATTAAGAGGCTCATTATCATAATTTATTATTTATGTGAGTATGGCTTTACACATGTGGTTTTTCTCTAAGTGCTACACACCTGCTATTTTGTTTTGTTTTTATGAAAGATTACTTTTGTACTTTTAGAGGAAAAACAGGAGGATGCTGGTTTTTATCCTCCTTTCTTAAGCTTGCATTTTTATTCACAATGAAATAATAGCTCTTAGTCGTTCTGTGGTGAAACGAAGTTCAAGATAACACAGATGGAAATCCAGACCTACAAAGTTATCCTTTTGAAATGAAAACGTTCTTTAGTAATACTACAGTCTCCTCAAGCTCACAGTGTTTCAAATGTACTTTAAAATGAGGCAATCTGCTTCTTCCCCTGAGATGTATTATTTTAAGAGAGCTCCTCACATTTGCTGTGTGTCAAGTTATTGGGACTCCCATTAGCTCATCCACTGCCAGCTTGCAGATCCTACAAGGCCAATGGGAGAAAAGTCACTATACTGGCAATTTCCCACATTTATGCTCAGAGAAGCTATACCTATGTCTGCAAGACAGTACATAGGAAAACAAAAACAACAACAACAACAAAAGTTAAATTTATTGTACTCAGGCACTAACTCAAAAATAAAATACTAAATATGAGAATGCATTTCTTCTAATAAATTAATAAAAACCCTCAGTCACTGGGCTTGGTGGATGGCGTAGGGAGGTTATTCAGAAAAAAATATGCAGCACTGTCTGATTTGGGAAGGGTCAGTATGTGTGTGTGTGTGTGTGTGTGTGTGTGTGTGTGTGTGAGAGAGAGAGAGAGAGAGAGAGAGAGAGAGAGAGAGAGAGAGAGAGAGAGAGAGAGAGAGAGGGCTACATGTATTTCTTTAACATAAAGCTTATCAATTTCTCCTTCCTGTCCCCTTGAACAAGTTTTACTTTCCCATTTTATAGCTTCAGATCTCTCACCTATTAAGTAGCAGTCATCATAGGACCCATTTTGTGAGATGTTAAACATCAAGAACCTGAGCACAATGCCTAGTACATGGTAACAGATATTAGGAATTAATGTTGTTTTAAATATCTGTGAGCGTTCTATCATAATGTGACACGTGAAACTTTGTGACACCAGCAAGGAGCGTGTACAAGTGCATCGCTTAGTTTCAGAGTTTGACAAGTTCTCCAATCTTAATGTTGTTTGCAATTATTGAAGTGTTTGTTTCATTAACTCTGGTACTGTCTTTTCAGCATGCTAATACTGCTTTTCCAAATTTGAAGTTTAATAACATTCAGATGGGTAACTTGTTAATCCAGATTACCACCCAGAAGATTATGATTTGGTAAATTGGGGCATGTGCAAGGATGCTCATTCTTAGGGACACACCCAAGCTGTGCTTATTACAACTAAGTTCGGGAAACATGGCTATCACAAGATTAAATAAGGAAGAAGTCCATGTTTATGTGTTTATTGTAATAAAGTTCAAGGAATGTATCAAAGACAGAATGGTTCAGAAAAACATTCCATGTACCCCTACTTTTCTCAGCCGCCCTTCTGTTAAAGTAAAGGCCATGCCAGTAATTGTAATCTATGGCTGTGAATAAATTGCCACACTACAGTGAAAGACACAGGTATCCCTTCATTGTTCTCTTCTCTTCTTGAGATGAACCATGCAAGTGTTAAAATAGTAATATCACATTGATGGAGGCCTCTGGCATTCTGGTTCTGAAGTAATTATATAGAGCACAGCATCATCCTGTTCATGTAGAATAAGCAAGAAATAAATCTTTGTTAAAATTAATCACCACCCGAACTATTGCAATGAGGGACTACTCTACTCATAATTAGAGCCTGAAACAAAGGAATAGGAATAGAGAAACTAACTATTCAATAAACACTTATTGATTACACATGGGAAAAAAAATATCACAGAGGAATACAGCCCAGTGGGATGAAAAACAATATTGACTCATGCAAATAGGTGAAGGATGTGCGACTGTCAGCAGTATATGAAGAAAAGGCCTAAGGTGATAGCAGAGCGGTGGCAGTGGGGAGACTGGTTATTTCCAAAGAAAATAGAAACTAACCCCCTCTCTGCACTCTGACCAACCCTTTACTCATCAAAGGAACTTCTGCTTCGAGTAATCAACAGTTGTTTTGGAAAACCACAATAACATGAAGGATCTACTAGATTTTTAGAATTTAGATAGTGTCTGGTTTCCAGAGAACAGCTTCAAGTATTTAAGCTGCTAACATTAGACCAACAATGAACTTAATGGTAATTGAAAACATCTTTTCAATAAATAAAAACACATTTTGCACACTTTATTTTAAAAAGTTTACTCATGACTTGGACTAACACAGATGTGGTTTAGAGACATTCACTAGCTTAAAAAATGGAACTTGATGGGAAAGGAAAATACCAAAGAGGAAATGAACTGATAGAATTTAAAGTGTGATATTACTATCATCGTAAATTATGTCAGCCACGGCTGCCTCAAGCAGAACTTTACTTGATTTAAAGCCAAATAAGGCCACTGGATTATTTTCAGTTAATTATGAGTCAGCCATATTTTGCAATGAGAGCAATGTATTAATCAGTTAATATTAACTCAATAGTGAGTATTAAAATGATTGGTTTTTATCCTGTTGGACAAAGGTTATCTCAGCAATAGAAGAATATGAATGTATAATATTTTGGTAGAGACAATCTTATTAACTGATTTGGGAAATTTAAAAAAAAAATTAAAGTTTGGCTATGTAAGCAATTATCCACAGAAAATCATGCTTTAAAAAAAGTTTTAACATTGGCAGTCTTAGCCACAGCAATCAGACAAGAAATAAAAGGTATCCAAATTGGAAAGGAAGAAGATGTCATTATTTGCAGATGATGAGAAACTATATATAAAGAACCCTGAAGATTCCACCAAAAAGTTATTAGAACAGATAAATGAATTCAATTATTTTATTTGTGTACTTTACAGTTACTTTACAGGATACAAAATTAATATTCAGAAGTTGGTTGCATTTTTATATACCAATAATGAACTATCAGAAAGAGTAATAAAAAGAAAATCCCTTTTACAATTGCATCAAAAAAATAAAATACCTAGGAATTTACAATACAAGTAGGCAAAAGACCTGTACTTGGAAAATTATAAGATATTGAAGAAAGAAACTGAAGACGATACAAATAACTGGACGTATATACTGTGCTCATAGGTAGGAAGAATTAACATTATTAAAATGTCCATACTAACCCAAGCAGTCTGCAGAGTCAATGCAATCCCTATCAAAATACCAATGGCATTTTTCACAGAACTGGAACAAATAATCTTAAAATTTACATGGAACCACAAATGACCATGGATAGTCTTGAAAATAACAATCCTGAAAGAGAACAAAGGTGGAGGTATCACACTACCAGATATCAAACTATACTGCAAGGCTATAGTAATCAAACCAGCATGGTACTATCATAAAAACTCACCCATAGACCAATGGAACAGAATAGAGAGACCAGAAATAAACACACACTTTTATGGTCAATTGATCTATGACAAAGGAGGCAGGAATATACAAAGATAAT
The DNA here is from genome assembly GCF_964194185.1 of Rhinolophus hipposideros. Taxonomy (NCBI): domain Eukaryota; kingdom Metazoa; phylum Chordata; class Mammalia; order Chiroptera; family Rhinolophidae; genus Rhinolophus; species Rhinolophus hipposideros. Next base: position 67,028,155 of record NC_138050.1, read on the forward strand.
GACAGTCTATTCAATAAATGGTCTTGGGAAAACTGGACAAGTACATGCTAAAAAAAAAAAAATGAAACTAGAACACCTTCTTAAATCATATACAAGAATAAACTGAAACTGGATTAAAGACTTAAACGTAAGACCCAAAACCATAAAACTCCTAGAAGAAACCATAGCTGACCTTACTTTTAGTAATATTTTTTTTTCCTGATATATCTCCTCAGGTAAGGAAAACAAAAGGAAAAAAAAAAATGGGACTACATCAAACTAAAAAGTTTTTGCCCAGCAAAGGAAAACATTAACAAAATGAAAAGACAATCTACTGAATGAGAGAAGATATTCGCCAGTAATACATCCGATAAGGAGGTAATATTCAAAACTTATAAAGAACTCACACAACTCAACATCAAAAAGCTAACAATCCAATTAAAACAAGTGAGTAGAGGACCTGAATAGACACTTCTCAAAAGAGGACATACAGATGGCCAATAGACATATGAAAAGATGCTCAATGTTATTACTCATCAGAGAAATGCTAATTAAAATCACAAAGAGATATCACTTCACATTTGTCAGAATGGCTATCATCAACAAATCAACAAACAACAGATGTTGGAGAGGATGCAGAGAAAAGGGAACCCTCATGTACTGTTGGTGGGATTACAAATTGGTGCAGCCCCTATGGAAGTTCCTCAAAAAAATAAAACTAGAACATCCTTATGACCCACCAATTCCACTTCTAGGCATTTATCTGAAGAAATCTAAAACACTAATTCAAAAGATATGTGCACGTCTATGCTCACTGCAGCATTATTTACAATGGCCAAGATATGGAAACAACCTAAGTGCCCATCAATAGGTGACTGGATAAAGAAGTGGTACATACATACAATGGATTATTACTTGGACATAAAAAGAAATGAAATCTTACCATTTGCGACAACATGGATGGACCTAGGGGATGTTTTGCTAAGTGAAATAAGCCAGACTGAGTAAGACAAATACCACATGATCTCACTCATATGTGGAATCTAAAGTACAAAATAAATGAACAAACAAAGCATAAACAGACTCTTAGATACAGAGAATAAACTGATAGTGGCCTGATGGAAGGGGGATTGAGGGGCTGAATGAAAAAGGTGAAGGGATTAAGAAGTACAAGTTGGTAATTACAAAATACTCATGGGGTGTAAAGTACAGCATAGGGAATAGAGTCAATAATGTTGTAATGACTATGTATGGTGTCAAGTGGGTACTAGACTTATGGGGAGGAGTGGGATCACTTTGTAATTTATGTAAATGTCTAACCGCTATTCTATACACCTGACACTAGCACAAAATAATATTGAATGTCAACTGTCATTGAAAAAGAAAAAGAAAAGAAAAAGGTTTAACATCCTTCAGAATGACATGAAAAGTTAGCAGGTTAGGAAATCTTTAAGTGTGGAACTCATCCCTTATGCAGAAGTAAACTTACCATCTGTTCTATATCATGGACATAATGCAGATATTTAGGAAGTATTTAATATACAATTGAGAATCATATAAAGCAATGCCATATTCAAGCTCTATATTAGAAGAAAGAACACTCTGTTATACTATGAAAATATAAAATAGAATATAAATTTTAATAAAACACACACACACACATACACACATACACATCAACAATGTTCTGTATTTATAACCAAAAGATACAAGCATTACAAAGTTGTAAGATGGAGTTGAATAAAAACATTTAAGGGACACAGACTTTTCCTTAGATCTGCAGTTACCTCCTATGTGCATTCAGTTTTATATAAAATCAAAACTTTCTTCATTTTTAATATAAGCCATGTAGTCACTGTCTGAAGTGATAGAGGAAAAACAGGGAGCAGGATGACTTATCCATATATTTGGTGCATTTAGGCAATTCCTCAGATGATGGGATATCGCAATTGAACTCATATACCTACAGTGTAAGCTCTACATGTCACCCTGTAAACACACTACAAAAAACAGCCATCTTTCAAAACAGCAGTGTGTATAATTAATGGCTTGTTACTACTGAAACACATAAATCCTTGTATACTTTCATTTTAAAACATATTGTGATGTGTCCCAGCTTTTGGTGCTAATATTGAAACATTTTCAAAAAATCCTAGTACAGTTCATTAAACTATCTGAAGCATGATGAATTTGCCAAGTCATTTTAAAACTAAAATGGACCCCAAAAGCAGTGCCAAGCGTGGATTCTCAACCTTCTTCCAGCCAAAGTGTAATTAGACACAGTTGGGCTTACTGAGGCTCCTTGGACATCTGTTTTGCTAAGCCCTCTCTTTAAAGCCTTGATCTCTGCCTCCCTAATTACACATTTTATCAAAGTACTTTTGCTTTTCTTTCGTAAGCCCTATACAATGTAGGCCATTCTGACTGAGAAGAGTACTGTGTTTCCCAGAAAATAAGACAAGGACTTATACCGTATTTCCCCCAAAATAAGACCAGGTCTAATATTAATTTTTGCTCCAAAAGTTGCATTAGGGCGTATTTTCAGGGGATGTCTTATTTTTTTCATGTACAACAATCTACATTTATTCAAATACAGTCATGTCATCTTCTGGAACATCGTCATAACATACTAAATGCGTCCGTCTGGCTGACGATCTTAACTAGGGCTTATTTTCGGGGAAACACGGTATGTGAGGCTTATTAACTTCATTGAGAAATTCCTATCAGAGCAGAATTCAGCTGTACAATTCTTGATTTATATTAGTTTTATGATTAATTCATTAACCTATCACTTTCCTAGCCAAAAGCCTATCATTTGTATTTATTTTACTAAGATATATACATGCATATGAATAACATATATATGTATATATACATATATATTTATATGGATGCACACAGATATACATACATATATAAATGTTCATATATAATAAACTCTATGCTCAATAAAATGAAAAAAAATTGGTGACTACGGAAGTAAATCAATCAAAATAAATAATTTATAAATATCAGTCATCTTACTATTAGATGGAGAAAAGATAAATGTTAACTTTTCCATAATACATTTTCTGTGCATGTGTATTCTTTTGATTTTTCCTCCTTAGGGAACTAGAATAAGTTTAAAAGTTGTGTGTAAAATAAAAATCTCATTTTAACAGTAGAGGGGAATCAAGTAATTTCCTATGTTTAATTACAATATCAGGAAAAATACCTATATGCAAAGAATAAGCAAACTTAATGTTAAAAAGTATCATATATTCATTTTTAATACATAAATTATCATAGCATGTATAATAACCATAAAGATTTCCAGTAAACAGGTTGCAGGTCATCCTTTTATATCATTTATATGCCTAGAATAATTTCCCTGAAAATAAAATGACCCATAGGAATATCCTACAATGTTCTTTTGCAACTCCCGTAAACATATGCTACCTGGGTACAAAAAATATATTGAGACTAGGGATCCCACAAGACTTAAGATCCATTTCTTCTACATAAAATGAGAGGATTAAACTCAGTGATTTTCAGGTGGCATTGCAGAGCCAAGAAGCCAATTCATGTGTATCACTGGTACTTCTCAAGGACCGAGATGTTTGCTGAGCCCGTTAGTGCTGCTTTTTATCTGTTTCTTAATTTATGTCTCCCCTTTCATTTTTTTTTTCAGTTCATAATTTTTTAGCACTTTCTTGTGCCCAGCACTTTTCTGGTTGCTGAAGGCACAGCGATGAGTAAGGCATACCAGAACTCCCTCACATAGCTCACTGAGCTAATATTAAAAGGGTTTATGTACCTAAATAAAGACATTTGGAAGCTCCTAGACTATATATCTAATCTTTCTTCTAACTCTAACATTTCCTTAAGTAAACATTGAGTGCTAATTATTTAGCAAGCCATTATAAACAGTCACGTTTCTTCACTAAGATTCTCAAAAGGATTTTTTTGCCCTTTGTATCTTCCTCTCGTCAGTCCGCAATGTGCTCTTCTGTTGGGGCCTAAGTCTGATTTTAACTCCAGTATGGCTTTTAAACAGATCCCATTCTGAACATAAGATTATTATAAAAATTTTAAGTGAACACAATTTAAAGGAGGTTAAATCTTTCAAGCCATCTAAGGTAAAAAAAAAAATGCTATGGAAGTTGACAATGATGTGTTATTTCCTTTTGGTTAAGTGATCACGCACTAGAGAATAATCATAGGTATTTTAGTAAAGTTAATAATTACTTATGATTCAGGAAAAAAAAAGAGGGAGCAAGTTAATAGGGTTGCAAGTTCATGAATAGTCAGTTCTACATACCTCATAAACGTGTTCTCAGATTGGTTGTGGGAATTGTGGTTTGTGTTTCTTTAATCTCTGGGTATTCATAAAATGATGTATTAAGGGAACACTTGTTATTTCAAGAAATGACTGATATATTATTTAGTATGGTTCCTGCCTGTTCATTTGCTAGTTATATTTGAAAGATCCATCTAACAATGTATATTATTAACAAGAAGCACTTTTTCTTACCTTCTGTAATGTTTCTTTGACTCTCACAACGTGAAAAAAATATTTAGTCATCTAATCACAACCTTAACCTTTAAAACTAAGTTGGTTTTTCTGCTACATATTTTCCCCCAGAGTAAAGTTTTAGGCAATTGTTTCTGTTTTAAAAATACAGAATTTATTTATTCTATATATTTTGGTTGGTAAATACTATTACTTTTTTTTTTTTTTTTTTTTTTTAAGGAGGGCTCAGCTCACAGTGGCCCAGGTGCGGATCAACCAGCAACCTTGGTGTTCTTAGCACCATGCTCTAACCAACGGAGCTAACTGGCCGCCCCCACTATTACTTTTATAATTGCTCACTTCTGATAAATTTTCATTAAAGTTTTTAATACAACTACTTCTCCCAAAAAATTCATTATATTCCCCCTAATAAGAATTTAGATTCTGAATTACAGAACTCAAATTATTATTATTATTAATATTAACTATTATTACCAATTTATTTAAAATGGGCCAATTAGCTGCATTTGTGCTTTGAAAAGGAAGGAGAAATAGAAAAGTTTTTCTGACAGGAATTTTAATACACATTCTTAACTATTTCACAAAACAAAGTAAAACTTAAAAGACAACAGAGAAAAATTGCTTAGGTGAGAAACAATTAAAATACATGATGTATGTTTATATACATACACACATATTTATACTGAAATGGTCCTTTTTCAAATACCCAGGTATGCCTGTATAGAAATCAGTATTTTGCTGTTTCCCCTTTTGGATTTCTGTTAGTATAGTTGCTATGCATTGAGCCTGACACCACACACCATGTACGTTGGTTCATTTAGTCATTGCAACCATCGTATAAAGTATTTTTATTCTCCTTTCCTCATTTCACAGATGAAGAAATTGATTATCGGATTAAAAAAAAAAATCAACAGACTTAGAGAGAAGATGGAGGGGACCCTTATGGAACCCAAGGCTGTCATTATACTCAGAACATCCCTCTGTTAATACCGCCACGACACACAGGTGATCCTGCAGGTGCATGGACTAAGGATATAAAATGTTCTAGAAATTTCAGAGGAGACTCCATATGATAAACTGTTAGGTGTTCTTCTCGAGGGTAACTGTTGGATGGCATGTCATCTACCTAAGAGCATTTGTGTGGCTACTGCTCAAATAGCCCACTAACAACCCAATAGTTAGGGATAAACAAAAAAAATGACACAGAAGAATTGGTGAATACATAAAGTTCCTGGCATCAGTTACCTTTTTCATTAAACGTCTTAGGGAGAATGTGATAAAAATGATGGCATTAATCTTCTCAACAAAAGGGATCAACATAGAAATCAACAGATGTTGCAATTCAGAATTTCTTAATAGGATTAAGTGCTTTTCCAGCAGGATGAAATGCTAAGTTTGGGCAACACTCAGTTATGCTAATTTTAAGGCTATTTGATAATTCACATGATTGTTTTTCCTGTACAAAATGACTCTTGATAGTTTGCAAGAAATCCTGGGTGGGGTTAAATTCTAAGAAGCATACCAACCAGATTCCAACATGGGAACCTTTTATTGGCCTACATTGATCTCTTAGGAAACGAAGTTTTGAGAAGATTTTTAAAATAAACAAAAATAACATAAAATCTTATTAAACATCTAAACAGAATCTACACTCTGTTTTCAGCCAGAGTCTGCAAATGGAAATACATGAGGAATTGGTGACCGTATTCACAATCCTGATATCATGATAGATAATACGTTATTAAATTGTAAATGGTAAATAATGAAGCAATTGTATGCATAGAAAACAGATCATCAAGCCAAGTATATGCAGAGGAAAAAATAAAATGATAAGCAAGACAAAAGAGAAAACAAAACAAATAGGACAAGCTTCTTCACCCTGTTTAGGAAAATGTTCTGTCTTTTGTAACTATTGTAATTTTATAAACAAAATGTATCATGCTTCAATAAACACATTTTTCTTTGCTTTCAATGTTTTAACAAGAGATATTCTACAGTACTCCTTACCTTAGGGTAAATAAATAAGGGATTAAAAAATCAAACAATTACATTATTTTCTTTGAAAACTAAATTATGAATTGACTGATATATTGCTGCCAGTATTTGGGAAAACTGGCTGCAACTATTTAATACTGACAACAACCACAGCCCCCATGGAAGTCTTACTATGTGTTAGTCATTGTATTCCTGGTCACTTCATTTAATATTCACCACAGCCCAAGGAGCTTTTACCATTAAACTCCTCATTTTGAAGACAAGAAAAACAGAGATATTTGGAAGTCAAGTAATTTGTTCAAGTGAATCGTAGAGGAGTTTGTACCTAGACTTCTGAACCTATGTCCCCAACCACTGGGCAAAACTGATCATGTTCATTTTATCTGAATCATTTTGAGATTACATATATCACATTTTTGACAGATATACAGAAAGTCTCTAACAGTGCAATGCTACATTTTTCCGGGTTATTATGTTGTAGCTTAGTTTTACGATATTTTCTGAGAAATAGACACAGTGATTCACTATGTCTAAGAAAATACCATTCATGTTAATGTGGAAGTAGAGAATATTGAAGTTCTGACATAGTTTCTGATAATTTGCTATCTAATCAAAACTAAAAAATTGAGAAGGGAATAAAGCCTATTACGCCTTAAACATAAATGTACAAAGAGATTGACAGCTATATAGTATTTGAGGATTTTAGCCACAATAAGGCCAAATCAGATTGATGTGTGAGCTAGTCAGTTACCCACCAATTGTTCCAAATTGACTAGGACTCAGGCAATTTCTACATTTTATAGGCCACAATGAAAAGAAATACCATTTCTGCATTCTACTTGAGAAGAAGGAGTGAAGCCTTTATTTTAAGGAATATATGAAGTTAGATACAAGGGATTGGAAACCCAAAACACCAGAGTAGAGAAGTGAGGCTTAGAAATGAGTGCATAACAAATTCCCTCCCTTAAATTTCTTCTGCAAGGATTTACTCACCAATGGCTCTAGGGTGGAGTAAGAAGCAAGTTCATACTGTGAACTCTTTAAATAATAATGACAAAGCCATTAACATAAAAAGAACGTGGCCTTTCTAGAGACATGTTGACAATTTGAAAACCAAAAGTAACCTCAATGGCCTGTGTGTATGTCTGTTTCTCAGTCATAGAGATTGACAGAAAGAGGTAACCGATATGTCAAAATTCCATATAAAGCATCTTAAAATAAGTCACTATACAACAGAGTATTTTCAATATTCAGATGGCTGGTTCCCCGTTTCTTTGACCGCTTTGTCCCATACGTAGGGTCTATACTTCCCACCTTTAGCTCTAATAACCCACAGAAATCACTTAGCCTAGCTTCAGGTACAAACTAAGAATTTACTATAGAGGACCTGATATTAATGTTGCAGTTTTATTTATATTCTTGTGCAATATATACAGTTCTCAAATATTACAAGTTCAACCAAGGGAGTGGTGACTAGTTGTAAAGGATGAAAGAGGGAACAACGGGACATAGGCAACTTTGGGTCTTAGTTTTGGTAGACCTCTTTTCTTGTCCACTCTTTCAGCATGTCAATGGCAGCTTCTTTGAAGGTATTGCTAATAAACATATATGAAATAGCAAGGAGATTTAAAGGAAACAGAGGTCTACACTTCACAACGAACAGGTCATACCTGGAAGGTCAAGCAGTTGGAATGAATTTAAGAATTATTACCATTCAGGATATGTATAGACTAGGATATTTAAGAAATTTTCCCTTATCCCTTTTGCCTTCAACTACTCCAACTATTTCCAATGAAAAAGATGCTGTCAAACTCATAGCCAATCAAGTTCAACACATGTACACAAATCCGCACACCCCTTCCGTCTAAGCATGTATTGCATAAATGATGGAAAAAATACTATTTTTTTTCAGATTATGTCCTTGGAAATAAATGGACAAAGCAAACATGTTTTCTTCCTTCATCTACCATATTTATAATAGTTCTGCACTTTCTAATTTATCCCCAGTTTGGAGCAGAGACTTGGATACTTGAGTCCCTCTATTTTAACCTCTAATTTACAACAAATAGTTATTATAGCAGAATTTTTACCTAAAGTGCACAGTCAAATGCATATAAAGTATTTAAAATCTGTTTTAATCTATAGTACAGAATCACAGCAACACTTTATGCTTTAAAACATTGCCATTTTTTTTTTCTCAGAGGCATCATCATATAATTAGACTTTAACTAAAAGACACATTTTGGTTATGAAATAACAAAATCAGATATTCACTATCCTTAGTGAGCAGTTTGGATATTATGTTAAATTTTGAAGATGATGTTTGTAGCTATTCTGATAATTATGTGTCACTTTAATGATGGTAAGTATGAGTTCAATTTCATTAACTATCTGGTTTATCAATAAATAAATTTGCCATATGTAACCTCATAAAAGATAAATCTAAATATTCATGTCAGAAATTAATCTATTCTTACAGTTAGCCTTACATCTTTTATTATTATAGTTGAAAGCACTCATATGTATGTGTATATATATATATATATAAAACTTTATTATTCTTATGAATAAACATAAGAACAGAATTATGTACTATTTATAAATTTCCACTGAATGAGATAAAAGATAACTTTTAAAGCAAAAATACTTCTTTATTCTATATAATTAATGATTCACTTTCTTGATTAGATTGTTTTTTATTTCAATTAAAAAAAACACACAACTCTCATCCCAATTCACATAATCATGGATTGCAGTGGAGTACCCATAATACTTTAGAATTATCAAAGCATTTCAAACTTTTCCCTAGAAGGCTAAAATGATTTGTGGCTCTGCATTGAGTGCTTTAAAAGATACGAGTGTATCTGTGATTTCAATATGGAAAATATGAGGAAAAATATACATCTTTTCTAATTAATCTTTAGGTGACATATACTCAATAAACTTCAATGGGAGGTACTATACAAGAAGAAACAAGAGCAAGATTTTATGCAGTTTCAATATGCTATAATAAAGATATGAAACAAAGTTGTAGCAATGGCACATGACACAGTCTTGAATAAGAAATCAACGTCATTGTCTAAATCTTACCATTGATTTAATCTCAAGAATTGAGCCAGAATTTCATCCTATGGAAAGTATTCCAAAGTTTAAACCGCACTTGATTGAGTAATTTCTTACATAATTATACTGACAAAAAATATTCATTTCATTTGCAAGTGGTGAAATTTTAGACTCTTTTACACAACTAGTAATTGATGAATATTATGAAATTAAGTTCATCCAAGTTTGAATGAGAAGTTTGATAAAATATGTACATTTCATAGTATAGCTACTTATTAATTATGCAGAAATAATCATAGTATTCTGAAGTCTCTCTCTACTAAATCATAAAGATATTGACTACCTGTGATAACACACTTTTTACTTACTAACCCAGTATTTTTCTCACTATAAGACTCAATGCACCAGTGTGTCATGAAATCAATCCAATGAGTTGCAACCAACATTTTTTAAAAATGAAATAAAACGGAAAATAGTAAAAGAAAAAAAAATATTCAAGCATATCACACACAGTTAAGCTAAACGTTTTATGAAGATCTTTTCAATTATATATGTATGCTGTATGACCAAAAACTACGGTGAATGTTTATATTAAAAAAAATTATTACAGTAAAAACATTGCCATTAATCCCTCTAAAAATACTCCTTTAAACACACTTATCCCATCGTTCTTGTCACTTGCTGAAGCAGTTCTGGAAGTCATCTTCCGTGAGTTGCGCGGTCATGGCTGCCTCAATCTCCTGAATCAATTCAAAACATTTATCTTTTGTGGTCATTTTGACTTTGGGGAAGAGCCAGAAGTCATGTGGTGCCAGATCCAGTGAATAAGGTGGATGAGGACACACTGTAATATTTTTATTTGACAGAAATCATTGTACACGTGTGACGGTGTGTGACACAGATCATTGTTATGATTGAGGATAAAGTAAAGACACTCATGAAAGAGGACTTCCAGCACTGCTTCAGAAAGTGGCAAAAACCATGGAATAAATGTGTTTGAAGCAAGGGGGAGTACTTTGAGGGAGATTAATGGCAATGTGTCTTTTTACTGTAACACATTTTTTAAATTAGAAAATTCACCATTGTTTTCGATCACACCTCATGTGTACATATGCATATATAAGTTATATAAGATAGGATACACAAACACACAGGTGCAGAGTATAGATGTTTGTGTACGCGTGCGTGTGTGTGTATATACATTATGATTATAGTATACATGATCATTGTATCATAGCAAGGATTATAGGGAGTGAAGTGAATATGTATCAAATAAATGAATTCATGACTATACACACCTGCATACACACACACATTTCTGGGTTGTGAAAATGTATTTCTTTGTACAAATGGTAGCAAAAAAAGCTAGCAATATCACTGATCAGAACCAAACTCTGTTCTTCAGAAGAGTCAGTTTTATTTCAAATAGACCTCCACTTTCCCTTTACCACTACTGTCCTCCCCTTCATCTACCTAAAATCGAAACTTAAAAAGTTTCTTCCCCAAAATCTACAATAACACACTGCAAAGAAATATTCAAAGGGGACTCTCCACAGGAAGAGATCTGTTCCCATAAAACTGGTGGCCAAGCAGGGCCATCAAAATGTAAATGACTCACCTCATCGATTCACATATTCATTCAATAGTCATATTATTGAGCAGGATTGACAGTAGATAATTACAAGAGATAAAGACTTCAGGACATATGACTTCAGTCATATGTGGGATATAAAACTGCAAGCAAAGAACAAACAAGACAAAGAAACAAAAACTCATAGACACAGACAACAGTTTAGTGGTTACCAGAGGCTAAGGGGGGTAAGAGGTGGTAGAAGAGAAAAAAGGAGTCAAAATACATGGTGATGGAAGGAGAATTAAATGGGTGGTAAACACACAATGCAATATATAGATGATGTATTATAGAAATGTACGCTTGAAACCTACATAATTTTAACTAACCAATGGCAACTGAATAAATGTAATGAAAATTAAAAAACAACAGCAACAACAACAAAAAAACACTTCAGGTCAGAAGAGATAACTAGGAAAAGTCAGGGAAGTTTAGGATAGAATCCACCATACCTTAAGAAATAAAAATCAAAACCAGGTTTGTGTTTTTGGTAACTATATCAGAAGACAGTTTTGTGAGTAAGGACAAAATAGGAGTTGACACAACTTTGTTTGGAGTACTCCAAATGCAAAGAAAGACATGATCAGAGGGAAGATAAGCAGAGGATGAGGCAGAAAGAAATGAGATACTGAATAGCAAAGTGAAAGAAGAAAAGGAGCTCCTTGTGGAAGCAGGGGGAGGAGCAGAAAGGAGCTATAGGATTTATGCAGGAAAGGGACACAATCAGGGTTGTTAGAAAAGATCAGGCAGAGAAACCAAGAGTATGCGGGAAGGTTTTCAACCTATTGCCAAGTAGACCAGTAAGGTGAGGAGGGAATGAAGGGATAATGAGAAAAACAATAATGAACGGCTTTGGGAGATATTAAAAATGAGGACCATAAGGACTTGGGGCCTGATTGGATGGATGTGCGGTTGATAACGAGAGTAGAAGTCAATAGGAGGAGACTAGGATAATGCTTTAATTTGTAGCTTGAGAAAGTAGCCAGTATTTGTATCTACCTTCACCAATAGACTATAGTAAAAATCAAACTACAGCATCTTTCCCTAGTTAGATACTTAACCTATTACAAAATCTGTTATGTAGTAACGAGTCCATAAATGTTGAGCTGAACTGAACTGAGAAAGTAGAAGGAAGTAAGCTGACTTGCAAAGACCCATGTGAGATATTAGGGACAATTGCAGAGCCTACTTCATTGCCCTTACTTAATGTTCTTTCTTACCTCTATTTTTTGATAACACTCTTACACATTACCTCCTATCTTCTCTTTGACCCTGACAGGCCTGACATGGCTCTCCTCAATTAAGACTAAATCTTTTGTCTAGGACTTGCCTTCATTTCTCGTACTATTTATGTGAAAAGTGCCATTTGACTATTGTCTTCAGATGGAGAAGGGAAGGCATTGTGATTGGGAATTCTGTTGAATTATTTTTCATAAAAGAAGCTTACTGGGGAGGCCCTCAAATAGTTTGTGACAACATGGCAAGATAGAAAGTGAATTTCAACACTAATTTGAGAAAATTTCTTAAAAAAATAGAATGGAGAAAATGTGCTGCGTAAAAATACTTTATATTTTAAAACAGTTCTGAATACATGAGAAAAAATAAAGAATAAAGATGCTAATTTACCTTATTTCCCTTCCTTTGAAACACACAGTAAATACATATTCATTGCTTTTGCAATGTGAAAATATGGGAACTAAGTCAAAAGGAAGAAAAAATAATTTATCAATCATTGAATGGTGAATGTGAATATATTCCATAAATATCAATTCGCAAGATAAATCTCTCCCATTCAAAAAATATTTTCTGAAGACATGGTACATTCAAGTCAATATGCTAGACACTTCAGTGGGTTCAAAAAAAGGCAACTCTGGCTCAGTCTTCTTAGGCCAATAGGCTAGTATGTGAAATAAGTCACAAACATCACTAATCATAATAAAATATGTAACATCATAAGTGATGCCAGAAGAAAAGCTCCAAGTGCTACAGGAGTACACCAAAGAAAGAAAAGAATGAATATAGTAGGGAGACCAAATAAGGCTCTATAGAGAAGGTAAAATTTGCATGGATTGGGAAGGAAAACAGGATGCTGGCAAGGGCTCCAGACAGGTAATACTGCAGCTAAAGTGTCAGAGTTAAAGCATAGGTGGGAACATGAGCACATTCCAGTGATGTTATGGGAGATGAGATTTAAAAGGAGTTTGAGGGCACACATAGCAGGATGGATTAGGGCTATGAAATTTGAACATTGCTCTATAGCCCAGGGCATTATGGGCTCCAAAGGGAGTGCAAATGGCTGGTTGGAGGATTTTCCTACTACAACATGCATTGAACATTTTCACCACTACCATCTCTATTCTGGCATGCCTCTCGCTAAGGATTTACCCACCGCCTGCTAAACACAGATGTTCAGTAACTATGGGGGTACTATACATGCTGCAGCAATACTAGGAAGGAAAATCCTCTCCACGTGGGTGAGAACCTGCAAGAGGATTTGGGGCAAAACCATTCACAAGTTGTCTACAATTCATAGACTGTATGAGCTTAGGTTGCAGTGCCAGAATATTAGGCACTCAATAAATAAATAAAGAGCTCACAAACAAAGCATTTCTCCAACTGAAAAGTATTGGTGCCTGAATACAGTGAAGGCAATAAAAGTAGAAAAGAAAACATCCTCCTCATTTTTTATAAAACCTAGATTATTTGTAAACAATCACTAAGTTTATTAAATATAACCATTAGTCCTAAAGTATATTTCTAGTAATGTATAGCTGATTTTCTCTATTGACATTTTTTGTTTTGTTTTGTTTTGTTTTCCATCCAGTTATTTTAGTTTCAAATGCAAGTTCTGAACACAGTCACATAAAAGTAGACATTTTATTTAAGTCTCTCATCCAAATAACACTTTGTGGTACAGATGTAGCAAATTTAAAAACTGTCTGTATCAATAAGAGGATAAGACATAGGTTAACAATTCATTCAGATTATATCATGGATTTCAAGGGCATTCAGTCTGAGGAGGTATAATAAACATATCTTTTAGTATTTGGCTTTTTCCCCCTGAAATTGTTAAAAAAAATGAACAAGAGGTCAAGCAGAAACTATTAGAGTCCCTGTTTCAAAATATATTCTATTTTCATTCAAGAGCTATGAAAAATAAAAGCTATGTCAAAATATTAGGACAAATCTCCAATGTGTTCAGGCTTTTCTGAAGTTTGATTTATTTATAAAATGGGTCATTTAGAGAATTGATAGCTGGCTTAATGTACTGTAAATTCAGAGTTAATATATATATATTTTAACAGAGAAGCAGCAGGTAGATCACAAAAGACACTATTTAGGAACTGTGGTCAATTAGATTACACGTAATTGATGTAACAATGTACATCTAGTCTAACTTCCAATCCAGTAAATGAATCATCCCTAACACTGAATCATTGTCCTGTAACAAATTGAATATATCCAGTAACATCAATTCATAACTTCAAAGGGCAGCCTATTTTATCATTCAAGACCTCAAATACTTAGTGCATTTATCCAATGGTTGATTTAAATGTACTTCTGCACCACTACATATTTAACCTAGCTGTGGGGTAACCATATAACTTCATGTCTGGACAGGAACACTTTTATAATTTAAAAACTAATTGATTATTACACAGACATAAACCGTGACTGCCCAGAGAAACCTGAACACGTGATCATCCACTTTAGCTGTATCCCCCGAATATCAACCACAAGTTTCTCTGGTTTTCTACATGACCAATCTTGAACTACTCGAAAACTTACTGACCATGTGTCTTAGCCCCCTCCATCCATGTAACAATTTTGAGTGAATGTCTATAATGCCCTGCACATGCTGTGACAGGAAGTGGAGGCCAATGGAGTCCATGGCCTAAACAGGTCACATTCTATATTATTAATGTTCACTAGAAGACAATGTATTCCCATTATGGCCTGGTGAGTGCAGAGTGAAGTAGAATTTTACATCCTATGATCTAATGATAACAAGTAATAATAGCTAATATTTATTGGGTACTTATATATGTCAGGCATTGTCCTAAGCTATAGTTATACCTGTATCCATATCTATCTCTCTATTTAACTAATTATAATATATAGAATTACATATTTGTGTATTTAAGTGTGTGTATTTACATATTTATCTATAACTATATGTATATAGAAAGGGTAGAAGAGGGAAAGAGAGTTGCATTAACATATTTTTCCTTCATGACTTTTCAACAAGTTACTCAACTTTTCACTGCCTCAGTTTTTTCATCTGTAGAAGGATAATCATAGAGTTAAAAGGGTTACAGTCATACCTTGGAGATATTTCAGGTTAGGTTCCAGATCACTGCAATAAAGTGAGTACCACAATAAAAGTGAGTCATAATCTTTAGGCTGATGGAGGGTGTTGCCTTTAATTTGTAAAAAAACAACAACACATATTTGTGAAGTTCAATAAATCAAAAAACAATAAAACAAGGTATGCCTTCATATATGTGTATGTGTGTGTGTGTGTGTGTGCATGTATATGTATAACTTCTCTCACTCTCTTTCTCCTATACTCTTTCAGTCAATAAGCATGTATTGCACACCCACTAAAGGCCAGAGTCTGCTCTTAAACTTGGAAGCATGTAAGAAAAATACATTCCAAATTCCTATCTGGAACATACAGGTATATATACTTGGGAGATAATAACTTTTCTTTTCTGCTGTTTATTTTTTTTATTTTAATCTGATAATTCTCTAATTTACTCTTCTTTAAAACCATTCAAATATGGAATACACTCTTATTAATAGCCAATTATTATAAGTACACTGGTCCTCATTATCTGCAGGGGATATTGTTCCAAGAAACATCCCCTCCCCCAGTGGATACCTGAACATGCAAATACTATTGAACCTTACATATACGCATACAATTTTTTTCCCTGTGTGGTTTCTTTTGGGCATATCAGAATTACCAGTATCACTATTCTCGTGCCTTGGGACCATTATGAAGTAAAATAAAGGTTATTTGAACACAAGCACTGTGATATCTCCATAGTCGATCCCCAGACAGCTACTACCATAAGTGACTAACACGTGGGAAAAACACAAAGAATGGAATCACTGAACTAAGAGATAATTCATGTCCGGGGCAGGACATATTGGAATGGCTTGAGATTTCATCATGCGACTCAGAATGGCACATATTTGAAAACTTATAAAGTATTTCTAAAAATTTTGATGTAATATTTGTGTATTATAGGTAACTGAAAGAACCGGGAATGAAAGGGTAGATAAGGAGGGACTACTGTAGTGCTTCTCAAAGGTGGGGCAGGATGGGGTGATCCTCACAGGCAGTGACCTTCAGATTGTGTGTGTGTGTGCAGCAGGGGGTAGTGTGACTGGGCAACCACCCAGGATGTTAAATTGCATTTGGGGAAAGAATGTAGAGATCAGTTTAAAAAGGTAGCCAAGTGATTGTGCTGCAACTGCACACCCTTTATTGTAATTAGCAGGTCTATTGGATTAAAAAAAAATCTATCAAAGTTCATCTGAGGTAAATTTGGTGTCATTTATTTTTGGATAATCTACAGAGAACTCAGGATATCATCATTTTTTTCTTCAAAGATTTTATTATTCCATTTGAGTTTTCTGCAAGGAATTGACAGTAAACTTACCTGTCTACACTTTAGGAAGTTTGCACCCCACTCCACTGAGTATCACAGATTTTGTGTCTTTATTCTCCTGACATGTCTCTATTTTTTTTTTTTTTTTGGCAAAGATTGAGTAATGGTTGTGTTATCAGATTGGTTTAAGTATGTTTTCATATAAGCGCATAGATAATAAAATAGTCCGCGGGGGAGTTCCTCTTCTGCTCACTTCATCTACGTTTAAGATATTTATTTTTTATTTTTTAATAAACTGCTTGATTTTTTTAGTAACAGAAGGATAGCTACTTTCCCTTTTATAATAATTATCCATCTGTTGATACTTAAGATACAAGTTGTATGTAGGCATGAAGGGCGTGCTTAAGAGTGAAAATCAGTCCTGAAATTCTTAATCCTATTTCACAATTAGTTTTATCCAACTGAGAGACAGAGTAGTGTAATGCTTAAAGACAAGACTCTGGAGCCACACTGTATGAAGATAAGTAATTTCAGAAAAACTACTTATCTTCCCTGTGACTCTGTAAAATTGAGAAACAATACCTAGCTAGTTAAATGTAATGAAGATCATATGAGTTAACATATGGAAAGCTCTTAGAACAGCGCCTTAACATATCATAAACACCAAATGTGTTAAAGCATCAAATATTTAGAGCAATTCATTATAATATTAAAATATATGTATGCATGTCTAAAAGTTTTCTGAGTCAGTGATGCAATGTGTTTCACAAGAAATAGTCCTTATTCAGTCCTTATTCCATTTTGGCCAATGGAAGATAATTTTTAACAAAGAGTTATATACTTGCACTGATTTAGTTATCATTGGGGGCAGTTCCAAATTTTAGAATGAGAATTATCAGAAATTGAAAATATAGGCTTACTTGCATATCTTGACATATAGAATGTGTGTACCAATTATTCTTTGTGTCTTCCTTTGGCAGTAAGAGAGAAAGTACTATATTATGGCATTTAAATAGTGACTAAAAATAAAACAATGAAAAAAGTAGGCCATATGTATATTTAGGTAGAATATTCATATTATATACTTTGTATGATTTCATTAATACCACACAAAAATAATTTTATACAGAGACTGGTGTATTCTTCACAAATCATTCTATCCTCTCATCTATCCTCAAAATTACTTGAGAAATCATTTAAGTTTTCCAGTTTTCCTTACAGAGCATGTCAGAAAGTGGTTACAGAAGAATAACCTGGAAAATAACAGCACTCAGAAATTAGACTTGCCTAGGGTCTTTGCACAGTCAAAGTTAATACCAAACTAATTATCTTTCCACTGAAAATAGCAATGAAGGATGATCAAATGTAATTCAGTTATCTTTCTTTTAACGTTTCAGGATAGCTCAGCAAAGGGTCCCAGAAAATGATATTTCCTCTATTCATATGAAAAACAATATTTGTATTGGTTGAAAAATTTAAAAGTATTCTCCAGAGCCGATGTGGAGTTTTTTTTTTTTTTTTTTCTGACAGTAAGAGTCTAGTTTTGCCTGAGAGTTTAAAGCTATTAGTTTTGAATATTTTATTCTTCTCAAATAGCCTAGGAGTATAATCATGATTTGAATTGATTTCTATACACAGAATAAGGTATGACAATGTACTTTTTTTCCTTTCCAACTATATGTTTTTTAAACGAGGACACATTTTATTTCATAGAAAACCTAGCATGGGTGACTCATAATGGCTGAAGCTATCACCTTTTCCAAACCTTACAATCTCAGGATGTAGAGAAAAACGTACCAAGCAGTCCTTATTAATAAGTCTCTCCAAAGAAAAAAATAGGGAAATAAGATGTTAGGCAGAGTACAAGAGCCAAGGAAATGACAAAGAGTTGAAATGTGGACAAAATTTAAAAAATTCACTTCAGTAAGTTTCCTCCATTACCAATCTTTTTGACAGCAATTAATTGATACAGGAGTTTCCTCTTCTAAAAGAACAAGAAGCCAGATACATATGTGTATATCTGTATCTCTCAGTTATTTCACCTGCTGGGACATCCTGATGTCCAGGTCCCCAACTCCACATTAGGTACGCCATGCATAACAGCTGAATAAAAAACTCTCTAAGTTTACCATCAGCCACATGTGAACTGTGACAATCTTTAGCCCAGGAGTGATAAGAGTGATAATGTGAGATGATTTTGTCAGATGTTCAACAGGGGTTGTTATGAAGAAGAAAGAAGGGACTGAATATTTTCCTGTTAGTAGAACAGACAGTGGAGAATAGATTGACTATACACTATTCGGATATGTAAAGTAAGTGTTCAATGTGTACTTTATGACCAAGTTTTACTTATGTTAAGCTCCTTGTTTTTCTCTAGTCTTTGCTTCTAGTGAAGACCATATTTGTTTGACACTGAACTTCCCTCTGATGTCAGACATCTGGATGCAATATATGATATATGATATTATGATATTATATCACATATCTATATCTATATCACATATCTATATCTATACCTATATCTATCTATCTATCTGTCTATCTATCTGGAGAAAGGGAAAAAGGAGAGCAGAAGAAACTTGCTGGACGCACATTTTTAATTCACCCACTCACTCACGGACCTTTCTCTCCAGGTCAGGGTTCCTTCTACAACCAGACTCTGTAAATCCTCTGTAACTTCTTTCCTGAGACTTTTTATTTTTTTATTTTATTTCTATTTTTCATATTGGGGAACAGTCATCACTGGCCCATGTGGGAATCGAACCAGCAACCCTGTTGTTCAGAGCTCCTGCTCTGACCAGCTGAGCCATCCAGCCACACTTACCTGAGACTTTTTAAGTAGGCCATTTCCCTTTAAAAAGTTTAACATGATTGGGCAGTTTCACAGGATGTAAGCTAAGATGCACCCAAAACCATTCCCATCTTTTCTCCACAAACACTTAAATAAATGCTTTGAGCTGTAGTGAATTTACTGTTCTCAGCTGTAATTATGGTAACAACATGACACTTGGCATCAATCGCTTAGCATGTTGTAAAGTTCCTCTACTAGAATGGAGCTCCTATGATACGTAGTGCTAGCAGTACATATGTTCCATTTCTTCTTTCTGCCAAGCCCAGTGCCTGATAAATAACTGCATTTACTTAATTTAACACTTAGTTACTTATTGTAAATTACTATGTTTCCCTGCATATAAGGTAAAAAATACCTGCTCTACTGTTTAAGAATAAGAAAGAATAATTAAGGAATTTACCAAAAAAGGCCTATTATGATTCTTTCAAATGACTTGTCTCAGAAAACTCAATCTTACAAAGGTAGTTTTAAGGTGATTGATTCCTAAAAGATGCTATTTATTTATTTATTTTTAAGGAGGGCACAGCTCACAGTGGCCCATGTGGGGAGCAAACAGGCAATCTTGGTGCACATTCTAACCAATTGAGCTAACCGGCACCCCTAACAGATGCTTTTTAAAAATAATTTTTTACACACATTCAGGTGAAAATGAAATGAGCTACTCTGTAGATGAACTGAATTTGCTATGTAGTAATTTGTGAAGTGTTATCTTTCTCTTGATTCTGCCTTCCATTTCCTCTTCTTCTGTTGACATTCTGTGGTTATTATTTTAAAAATGGATTGAAGTGATTAAATAAGAAGAGTGCTAAATATGTTGTCTCTTAAATTAATTCATTAATTGTGGCATTTTTATTTTTATTAGTCAAACATTAAAAATCAATACAAAAAAACAAACAAACACCAACAACAGCAAACACTTCTGAAGACAGACATTTTTTAATCTTGTCTACACAGGGCTGGAATGTGTTTCTGCTCTCCACTTCCTCCCTCACCAGGCCATCTTTGAAGCTACAGTCTACGAGCTGCCATCATAGCCTTCAAAGATCTCAGGCAGGACCGTGTAATGCATGCTTCTTGAACTCATTCTATTTCCCCATTTTTTAGACAAATCACAAAAGCAGGATCATCAAGAATAAGCAGAGTGTAGTGACTTCAATTCCAGTGAGCCCTCAAAATGCTCTCAATTTCATGCTTCCCTGATCAGTTTCATTTATAAGAAAATAGATCTCTATGAGAAAACACTTGGACTTGATCTGCTAAAAAAAAATCTCAGCATTATTATTTTGGGTCACTTGATAAAAATTTTGGTGACTCTTTTTGTACCAATATTTTGGGAACAATCTAAGTGAAACCTCAAAATGTAGCTTAAAAAATCAATAAACTATGTATTTCTGTAACTCAAGGGCTCATTTTTCCAAAATGTATTCATATTCAGCAAAGATTGCTAAAAGTTATGTCAGAGGTTTATTGTATAATTTCAAGTGAATAATTGTAAATATAATCACAAGAAAATCATAGTTGCAGCCTTCCATGATGTAATGATAATTCTCTGTTATGAACAATTTCTAAAGCTTTCAGAATTGTAAAAAAAAAAAAAAAAAGTGTAAGAAGAGATAGGAAAAGTAGAACTGTTGTGAATCTAGGTATTCAAATACAAGGTGACCACAAATTAACCTGATTTCCGTGTTTCCCATGTTTAGTCTTTATTAGTGAGGAAAAACAAAAATGGGAATTATGCTAGAAGGAAAATGATAAAAAGCTTTGAAATCTACAGTTTTTTAGCCATTAAAATCCCAGATTAATTCCATCCTATTGTAATTAGCATTTACTTGTATTGGGAAGATATAAATGATTTCCTGATTAGCTCTGCTACAAAAAAAAAAAAATCTATGATTCTTAAAAAAAAAAAAAGAAAATCACATTAGCTTCGAGGCTCACTTTCTTGTATCTCAAATGTAGGTTTAATAATGATAAATCTAATCATATGAAATTATTGATTTTGTGAATCAACAGTGATCAAATATGAGCAGTTTTTATGGTTCAACCTATATCTCGCCAAGTGATTAAATGAGGCAATATATTTGAAAGTGCTCATTATTTGTAAAGCTCCAGCCAGGCACTTGAAATTTGAAGTGATGCTTACCCACATAAGTGAATCCCACCCCTTATTAGTGGAACTTAAGGCATGTTAGGGTAGCAGTGCTTAGGACATATTTTTAAGGCAGAGATAATTTGAGGATAGAATACATACCGAATATTCACAACACAAATATCATGATATGGACATATATAATAAAAAGCCTGGGCTACCATGTATAAACATAATTGTTTCATTATTCATAAATGTGTGTCTTCTCAAAGGTCGATGGCAAGAGGACCGGATTCTAGTCAGAAAGCATCCTCAACTTCTTGATTTCTTTCAACTATCTTATCTAATAAAGGAGGAGTATAACTATAAAGGTGCAGTGACTTTCATAGTATTAATTTCTGAAACTTCACTCTACCCATATATAAAGGCAGATAGGATCAGAAGATCCTATCTGTGGCATGTATTAGTGGGTCTGCTTTGATCTCCCTACGATGATACCCTAGGATGGTTAATTTTATGTGTCAGTTTGTGCCATGGAGTACCCAGACATTTTGTCGAACATTATTCTTAGTGTGTCTGTAAGGTTGTTTCTCGATGAGATTAACAATTGAATTGATAAACTGAGTAAAGCAAATTCTTCTCCCTAATAGGGGTGGACCCCATTCAATCATTTGAAGGCCTGATTAGAACAAAATGACTAAGCCTCCCAAAGTAAGAGGGACTACTCCTACCTAACTGTGGAGCTGAAACATCAGGATTTTCCTGGTTTCGGACCCGAATTGAAACATTGGCTCTTCTTGGGTCTCCAGACTGCCACCTTTCAGAATGGAACTTATACCATCAGCTCTCTTGGTTTTCAGGCCTTTGGACTGAGACTGGAGCTACACCATTGGCTCTTCTGGGTCTCCAGGTTGGTGACTGCAGATCTTGGGACTTCTCAGCCTCCGTAATCACATGAACCTATTTCTTACAACAAATATCTTGCTTTCTCTATGTATGCGTCCTCTTGATTCTGTTTCTCTGGAGAACCCTAAATAATACTTACCTATAGGGCCAAGGAATCAACATTATGTTGGCAAAGGTTGTCTGTTCTACCATTGCTCTTCAAGAGCCAGGGGACATATACCTCTTGAATCACACCTTTGACAGCCCAAACACTAGCTGTTACTAAACAATCACTCAATAGCCTCCCTTATTTATCCCATTATCCCATTTTTCCTGCCTGGCTAATGGTCTCCATAGCACTTGTTCTAAACTCCCTGGTCCCTATTCCTTCTTTGCCACATCTGTATTTGCCTCTGGCCCTCCTGGGTTTTGTCAGCACACAAAAACTCTCCTAATATGTTGGACTTTGGTACTCACTAAATGGTCTCCTCCATTGCTCCTCTCTATGAGGGTCATGTGTCTAAACCTCAGGGCTCTGATCCACTCGGAGAATTGGAAAAACATCATCCCTTGCTAGAGAGCTGAATAACTAGTTCTTATTAGCCTTAGGTTATAGGATGGGTAAAATAAGATGGTAGATGGTGCTCCTATATCTCTATGTTCCCAAAAGATTATGCCATATAGTGAATGTGCATATTAGCAGAGAGATAAGTTTTTGATTATATTAAATATATATTTTTTAATTGAGGAAGAATTGCAATACCAACCATTAGAGTATACACTTTGTCGGAAGACACAATAAATCTACTGTATAATTAACATAGACATATGGAATCATTTAACATTCTTTGTACTATGCCAGTCAATCATATGTTTTAAAATTATGTGATACTGAAGAACAAAGCAATGCATACATTGCTTTATGTTTCCAGTTTGAGGAAGAACATAGTTTCATTCAGATTGCTCATCCCCTGTATATGCACAACTAGCAGAAATAAGATTTTATTAGGAAGATGACTATACATTCTTTCATACATTGACAGGAAAAATTAACGCATATAAGCCCTAGAAGCAGTTATCCAATAGAAATTCCCATCTATACTATACTTCACTGAAATTGAAAAAGAAAATACTATGTTAAATGTCAAACTAGATTTACAATTTAAAACTACAATTTAAAACAATACTTTAAATTTACATTGGGTAGAATTATTTCCAAAAGATTATTTTGTTGTTAAAAAAAACAACCACAGACTTCTGTTCATTTAAAATGATTAATGTCAATCCATCCCAAGGTTCTAGTATAAGACATTTAAAGGAAATGGACTCTGTCCCTTTGATTATTCCATTTGTTACATCTTGTTGTATAAGTTTCTAAACTCTTGATTGCCAGATTATATAAATTATCCATAAGATGTTCCAACATTAGTTTTATTCGCAAGTGAGATATACTTAAATGCTTTCATGGTAGTTGACTTGGTTAATACATTAAAGAAATTACAAAAACTTTGGAAGACAAGTTACTCTGTATGTAGAAAATGCTCATAAAGATTGACTTTCAGTTATAAAGATATTTTTTTTAAATATTATATTTATTCAATTATATTGTCCAATGCAAAGTTCAAAAAGACTCAACCATTGATAAACTAACTTGGATCATTTTACCACATAGGATTGGGCACAAAGGCATTTTAAAAAACAGTTTTTTCTAATTTGTATAATATTTTAAGATTCTTAACTTCTTTGGTTTATTTTTAGCTCATCCATCCTAATGAAATCCTTTCATATTCATGTAGAAATATACATGTCATCATCAGTTTTAATTTCTATCATCCAAATTAAAAAAGGATGGTTTACTCTTATGCAGATTGTAAATCTAAGCAGACTCACAGCAAATTACCTAGTTTGAATGCCAAAATTATGGAATATTATTAATTCACATCTTGCTTGATTAAAAAATAAAAACCCATATTGATCTTTCCCTTTTTCAGCTCATAAGAGCATTCTCCTTAGCTGTCCTATAGCCCACACCATAATAGAAACACAGAAAGGTAAGCTCTAAATAATTAATTTTCTTAACGAAGAAGTGGGGAAATCAGGCACAATGCTGTTTTTTAAAGGTTCATTATAAAAATGAATAACAATAATATAATCACAAGGTATGCATCAAAAAGTCCATAATGGTATATAGTGAAAAGTGTCATTCCCACTTCTATATCTATGCAAAGATCTCATCCTTTCCAATTGGTAAACATTGTAATTTCCTATTTTGCCTCCCCAGAGCAATTCTGTTCATATAAAAGCCAAAACAGATGTACACACATTTACATACCCAAACATATATATTTTCCACCTTCCATCTTTACATGAACGGTATCATAATATACATATTTTTCTGCATCTAGATTTTTCCATTTAACATTTCAGTATAAGAATGGTTTTGAATATTTTTAGTGCTATATAGAATTCCATTGTATGAATACAGCATAATTAATTTAATCATCCCCCAAAATATGGTCATGGAGGCTGCTTCAGATATTTTGATACTATAAGCACGTCTATAATAAATAAATAACACTTATGCAAGCATAGCTCCAAAATAAATTCTAAGGAGTGGGATTTTGTGTTCAAAGAGTATTTGAATTTGTAATTTTGATATATACGCTGAATAATCAGGATATTTTCTACCTGGCAGCATCTAGCTTAATGTTTGAAGAAATAAGTATTCATATATGTGATATTGTGATGTATAATAAGTAATATATATTTGATCTTCCCAGTTCTGGCTTGCAATTCCTAAAACCCTTTGAATTTCCTATGTTGCATAGTGATAGAGGTACATTTTTTGTTATGTGAATGTGGTGACCTCAGGAAGCACCTAAGGATGGAGGCTAGTTGCCAGGAGACTCAAGGAAGTGATAACAGGGTTGGAATTTCATTCCCAACTTCAGAGAAGGGAGAGGAGCTGGAAATTGAATCAATGGCCAATGGCCAATGATTTAATCAATCATAACTGTGTTAGGAAGCCCCTTAAAAAATCCATAAGGACACGATTTAAGAGCTTTCAGGTTGGTGAGTACAATGAGGTGCTGGGAGAGTAGCATGCCTGGAGAGAGTAGAGAAGCTCCACACTCTTTCCCACATGTTTTACCCTATGCATCTTGTCCATTTGACTATTCTTGGGGTGTATCTTTTATAATAAACTAGTGATATAGTAAGTTCAGTATGTAAATTGTTTCTCTGAGTTCAATGAGCCACTCTGGTAAATCAATCAAACCCCAAAAGAAGATATTGGGAACCTCTAATTTATAGCCAGTGAGAAGTACAGGAGACAACCTGGAGTAGCTATTGGCTTTCTAAGTTGGAGGGGTTCCGTAAAACCTCCAATCTGTAGTCAGTTGGTTAGAGGCCTGCATAACTATCCGGTTTTGAGACCTGTGTCTTAAGCAGGAAGGGGCCCAGTCTTAAGGGACTAGGCTCTTACCCTGTAGAATCTGATGCTATCTCCTGGTAGACAGCATCAGAACTGAGTTGAATTCTTGGACACCTTGCTAGTATCTGAGAAATGTTTATTGTTGTGGGGAACTTCCCCTACCCCATGTATTCATGGAAATTGAGTCCAGGAACTCATTTAATATACAATTATTTTAGAGTGTCTGATGAACATGTACATGATAATAACCTAGATCTAGGTTATTATTTATTATAGATCTAGGTTATTATCAAAAAAGAGCTCTGAAAATTTAGATTTTAATATTATCTTCTTTGTCAGTTGCAGTAAAAATAATTTGCATTCAAAAAATAACTAAAGTGTGAAATACTAGTTTTGCATGAAATGAAATAAAAATAAGTTTATATAGTGATTCGACGTTTCCAGAGAAACACAAAATGTCACTTAACTGTCTTTAGTCATATATCCACCCACAAATATTTACTAAGTATTCTGCATGCATTTTATCATATCTTTGAGATTGATTCTATTTTAATAAATCAATAAATCAAATATGTGATATATAAGACATATGCATCACTTAAAAATAGTTATATTAGCATGTTCCTTCAGACTTATATAAGTTAAATCTATTTAAACAGCCCTGATTTTCTTCAACTGAATTCAAAGAAAGTTTCACAGGCATTTATGTCCCCTTGGCTCAGACATTCTGCTCTTTCTTTTTCTGAAAAGGCTAAGAACAAAAACCAAGGCTGAACTATTGCACTCTTCTGCATTAAACAGGTAGGATGATCTGTTTAATATTATTTATTCGACCTTAATGAGTTATAATCAAATCAATACATTTTAAGGTATTTTACCTCATTTCAATGAAAGTTTTGTAGGGACTATTTGAATATTCCTAACTTATTACAACTCTTTGAATGATACTCATTTTTCAAATAACCAACAGTTCTATTTAGTAAAAGATTGCCAATTTTTTTTTTTTTATACTTACTAAATATGGATGTCAGGTCCTACAGCTGGTACATGTCTATCTATGTTTATGCCTTTGGTTTAATAAACATTTAGTTCAAAAGAATATCAGGTAAATTCCTCATAGGAAAAAAGAAAGCAAATATTTATTTTAAATAATAATATTAATTTACTATATTGCTATTTTTAAGCATGTAAACAACTAGTTTACAGAAAATTTGCAGGAATTTCCAGATATTTTGTATTGAATTGAATTTTAGGAAAGAAAAAAATTTAGGGCAAGGACGCAAATATATTAATGAACAAAGCTGTGGGATATGTTTATTTTAACTGTCATTTTGAAAGTAGTTCATATTTCCATAAGAAATATATGTACATGAATCCTGTTAAAAATAAACTGTTTCCTTACATTTAACTTTTGATGTACAAAGAATACAGTTCTTTGAAATAATCATGATCTTTGAATGATCATGAAATAATCAGTTATTTTATTTAAGTCCTTAATTCTTATCTGTAATTTTACAACTTTGAAAACCAAAATCACTTCCATTAATCCAAACTGTGTTATTTAACCAATGACTAACTTCCGAACTGATAGGAAGTTACTTAGAATCTAAGGATCTCTCACAAAGAAGGAATATCCCTATGTTTTATTGCAGAAATATTAATATGCTGGCCCATTTCCACTTATGGGTGTTCTATTATATATTACATAAGCACTGAATTAACTTTCTAAAATAATAAAAATAAATTCTGCCTTCTAAAACATATCTACATATCTAATTCTTGAGGCTTCAGATGAGTAGCTGTTAACCTCATATTAAACCAGATATGTGAATTCATAGATTATTATTATTATCAGATATAATGTTTTATATATAATATTGATATAAAACAAGGTAATGTTCTTTTTAAAAAACATTATTAATCAGGAAAG
This sequence comes from Rhinolophus hipposideros, assembly GCF_964194185.1. Taxonomy (NCBI): domain Eukaryota; kingdom Metazoa; phylum Chordata; class Mammalia; order Chiroptera; family Rhinolophidae; genus Rhinolophus; species Rhinolophus hipposideros. Next base: position 67,056,144 of record NC_138050.1, read on the forward strand.
CAACAGATTTTCACATACAAATCAATATCATAAATTATAGAACTCTGAATAATTGCTACCAGAAATTCGTTCAAGTATTGTGAAGTTTAAAGAAAGCAAAATAAAGCCTTCTTGGTAAATTTTATCTGTCTATTAGTCGTCTACTTTTTGGCTTACCTATGAGTAATATCCAAAATTATGTATGAACATTTCTTTAAAACAATTGGTATTAGTAAGAATAGTCTTTTTAAAATCTTTGGCTACATGTTTATCTGAAAAAAATGCATAATTTTAAAAAAGTCAATTCAGATACTGTTGCAGTTGAGATACCGTATGTAATAGAGGATGGAATGTTACTTTTCAGGTGCAATAAGAAAAACAATATTGCTGGAATATATGAAAAAAAACATGACGTTACTTATCTAGGACGCTATTATTCATAATCACACTTCTTTAAAATGTAAGCTTTTGTAATAACATTCCCCTTTTCATGCAAAAGAAAACCATATTTTAAATAAATGGGAAAACTCCTGAGGTAAACATCTTAGGTCCTGCTTTCATTAGATAAGACGAACATGAACTATTTAGCTAATAGTTCTTTGCTAACAGCTCGGGTATTATAACAAGGCACACAAAACTATTAATGAAAAACTCAGAGCTCTATACCTCATATTTAGCAAACTCCCATCTCTTAACTATAAATTACTAACTCTAGTATAATTGCAAATCTAAAATAAATTCCCTGGTGATTACAGATTACACTCATGAATCGAAAAAGCTACAACACAATGTAGCTTTCTCCAGGAAAATTAATTATTCCAATTCTAGGCAGCTCAATAGTCAGAATTCAGCCACCAGCTGGCTAATATGTACAGTCTGAGCATTTACCAGCAGGCTTCTGCATTAGTAACAGCACGATTCCATTTCACAGAAGAATACTGCAAATGCTATGTATAAATGATTCCCTCTCGAAGAATCCTTAAGGAACAAGTGTTTATCCCCTTAAATGTTCAGGCTAACTTGCTCCACATGATGTCATCAGGATTGATTCTGAAGAAAACAAACAAAAGGTTGTAATGTAGTATTCTGAGCAGAGTAATGAGAAACAGGGATCCTAAAGTTCAGTATTTCTGAATTGTAGAGATACAAGAAATTCATTGGTCAAAGGGTCAAATGGCCTCCGTTCATAATTCCTAAACTGAGATTCAGAGAGAGGAAGTTGATTTTCTGATACTCGAAGCAATAGAAACAGGTCCTGGATTATATAGATCAGTATCCCTGAGATCAGTCTGCTTTTACAAGATGAGAGAAACTAACGCCCAGAAATGGGCTGCTTTGTTAGAATTTACCAAAGACACTATGATTTCCCGTAATTTGGATATGGATTAAAATTATTTGATGGATGAATTTTTGATTTGTAAATTACATTTCAATAAAGCTGTTCAAAAATCAATGGGATGAATAGATGGATGGATGAATACATAAGTAGATAACAGACGTAATGAAACAACTACAGTAAAATGTTAATAAAATAATTTAGGCAGTTGGTTTAGAGGTATTAAAATTCTTTCACATTTTCTATATGTTTGAAATTTTCATTGATAAAATGTTGGGGAGAAATAAAAAGATAATTGGCCTTATGTCTGCAACTTATTCTAAAAAAATATCAGGAAAAAAAGGGAATCTGGGTGAAGGATATAAAGGAACTCTTTGTACTATTTCTGTAACTTTTCTGTGAACTTGAAGTTGTGTCAAAATAAAAGTTAACAAGGGGAAGATATTTGGCAGAAGTTATTAGGTTGGTGCAAAAGTAACTGTGGTTTAAAAGATTAAAAATAAATGCAAAAAGCACAATTACTTTTGCACCAACCTAATAGTATTTTAAGGGTCTTTATTTTTCAAGGGAATTATATTAACTTAAAGTCTTTCTGAGCTATCTGATCTCATGCTCTCCACACCATACCCACTCCCTGCTCCCTTCCTCTAAACACAGACAGTGGACTTCTGGTTATAAAATAATAAAAACAACAACAATAACAACAACAACAATAATAGCAATAATAATAACCTTCACAAATCCATGGTTGAATGGTAGGTTTTTATGGCCAATTTCTATGGCCAAAATTTTGAATGAAATGTGTTAAGTGACTATAAAATACACAATCTCAATAGTCATCCTTTTTTAAAAAAACAGCCACCATCAGTTATGTTTCATTTGTTGTTTTGTTTTTTCTTTTGTGTAGAGATGGAGAAACGTAATTTTCCCTTGAGGGCAGTTTGTATTGGCTTAAAATGCAAACAAACAAAAACCACTTTTAATTAACTTGTTAAGCAAGACTGAAGCAAAAATCCTTTTCAGGAATCCAGAGATTAGAAACAAAGAAGAGTGCTACAACATAATGCAAAAGAATCTCTAGGCTAGGGGTGGAGACTCACCTTCTTACTCTAAATTTTCTGGGGCTATTAGGAACACCTGCTGTTTTCCTATCTGTCTGCTTAGAGGAAGGGATACTGAAATCCCAGTAGGGGAGAGATGCTCAAAGAAGTTCTTTTAATGGTGGCTTTACTACTCTGCCTGGGTGTGGTGGGATATATGCTCTGGAGACAGCTAAGTAGTAAATAAATTTCTGAGAAGAAAGAGCCTGTGGGCTATCAACCTGCACCGATTTTAAAGGCGGAAATGTGTTTTGAAAACTTCTGTTAAGCTGTATAAAGCATTTAAGCCTGGACTTAGCTGTGTAGGAGACACCTATCTGTGCCTGTGCCCACCCTGGGTTGAGGAAGCTCTGGGAAGCCTTCTCAGCCTGAGGGAAACCTTAGATGAAGCAACAAGATGGGGCCTCAAAAGGTGGGATTTTGCATGTACATTTTCCCGGAAACCAGAGGAAAGGAGCTTCCAGAGGTCAGGGAGCAGGGGGAAAGTGGCCCCTGAGTACAGGCTAAGTCTGGAGTATCTGGATGGGTTATGCACAACTAGTAACATAGAAACCATAACTAATGCATCCAGGCCAACACAACAATTGATGTGGTTTTCCACAAAAGAAATATGTCACTATTAGTTTGTCTTTAAAGCCATTCAGTGAAATAAAATTATTAGAGCCAGAAGTCACAGAACTTATCTAGAAAATCTTCTCACTTTGCGTTATAATAATACCAGATAAGATGTTTAAAGTGCTTATATGCCAGGCATTGTTCTATGCACTTTACATATGTCAACTCTCACAACCCATCCAATAACCCTGTGATATAAGAAGTCCAGTATGGCCATTACATAGATGACAAAACTGAGACACAGGATAAGTTCCTTGCTCAAGATTGCACACCTAGTAAATCAAAGCTAAGAAAGTGAGGCAAAAGTAGGTTCAATGACTTATGTAAGTATGCACACTCAGCTTCCTATTAAGGATCCAGGAAAAAATAACCAGGTCTACAGGCCATGAGTGGGATTCTGTCTCAAATACCCCATGTCATCTACTGATCACATTATGAAAACCAAATTAATTCACTTCATATATGTAAACCAAAAACATTTCACCGTGAAATGTACACACTAATAAATGCCCATTTCACAGGATCTCCAATATTCAGTACTGGTAATTTTTGTCTGAATGAAGATAATCTGTAACATTTAGTACATTAGTACTAGAGAATATTGGTGTAATATGTAAATTACAAAATTCATCTTTTATTGTGGTAAGATCGTGGAAATTTCACAACGTTCTTATTCCTACAGCTTGGCAATTACTATAATTAGTTGATACAGAGGAAGAAATAAGGAAAATTGAAGACATAAATATTCATTCTATATTGTTCCTGCTTTGCCTAAGATTCTGGTATAGTGGTAAGAGAAGAGGACTTCTTTTCCTAGAACAAATGATATATAGTTTCCCATCTCTTCTTTCAAAATGAACTGCTAACATGGCTTGCTCGAGGTGCTATGCATTGGCTGACATCATGTCCACTGAATCCCCAGTGGAATTTTATTTAGTAAAATAAAAAAAAATATTTAGTAAAATAAATTTAGTAAAATAAAATTTTACTAAATTTAGTAAAATAAAAAAAATTAATAAAATAAAAAACAATTTGGAAGTACTCAAAGTCTTACAAAGTAATGGCTGCATCTGTGTTTTTCAACAAAGGGATTCATGAATCTCCATAGAAGAAATTACTGAAGGAAACCAAAAATATTAAGAAACAGAAATACTAGGAATATCAGAGTCAAGGTCAAAATTTACTTCATTATACAGTTTCCTAAAAGGGTGAACGATTCTCAAACGTCTCAGATAGCACTTAAAATGTAATTTTACCATTTACAACATTGCTGACATACTGAAAGTCTGGGTCAAAATGAAAATTTAACTCTTTATGTCTAACTGAACGACTTCCTTTTGTCAAGCTGAGAAAAATCTTGAAAATTCTGAAGTTAACTTGTCACTATAGAATATCACAGTGTTTTTTCTAGTTTGTTTTTATCCATAACATACAAGGTAGAGTGAAAGAATATTCATACCTTAAGCTTCTCTGTAAATATTTTTCCTTGCCAATAAAGAGATTATTTTCTTAAAAGTAGAAAAGATGGAAAGCAATCATCTTTTTCTATTCATGATTTGATTTTGAGCACCCCTAAGAATGCTAAAAATGTGCTGCCCCAAAATGGTATCATATAGTGGAAGAAAAAACAACATAGATAGTTTTCCTCGCAGCATAAACAAATTCTTGCAGAGTTTAGGTGCTAAACTCAGAGATAGATAAACATCTTCATTAAAGAACTAGGTTTGATTTTAAAGTCTAAAATTAAATGCATTGTACTTTGGTACAGCAATTTTCAAGCTTTATGGCTATGGGATCACTTTCTGATTTTAAAACTTATCAAGTACCCCAGAAAGATTTTCTTTATCTAGGCTATATTGTATTAGAAATTACAACTGAGAAAAATTTAAACAGATGACTAGACAAGCACACATTCCATTATCCTTCAGAGTTATGATATCACACACATCGCATGCAGAGCCTCTAGAAAACTCCACTGCACATTCGTGAGAGAATGAGAATAAGAAAGAGCAAATGATGTCTTAGAATTAGTATGAAAATAGCTTTGATCTTGCAGAACCCCTGAAAAATGGTCTCTCGAACCCCCAAAGGTCCCAGGAGAAGTCTTTGAAAACAGTTGCTTTGGTAAATAATATCATTTCCCACTCAAAGTCAAAGTATTGAAAAATGAATATATTTGTCGAATACATCTCCCCAAAATAATCCCACCCCATTTTATCTTCATTTTTTTGATGCTGTTGTCATCTCAAAATAATCACTGGCAATAAATACTCAACACTTGAGAAGAAAGGTAATCAGCAAATGGTTGTCTAGCAATATTCATTCTCCCCTTGCATAATAGAACTTCTCAATATTATTAGCTAGGGACATACCCACACAGCACAAGGCTGGATTTCCCAGAACTCTTTGGAATTTAGTGTGGTCACATGACTAAGATGTGGATGACTGGAATTTAAAAAGATGCACACATTCTGGAATTATGCTTTTTGAAAGGACTGGGAGGTTTTCCCTGGCTTTTTCCTCTTTACCCACTGCTTGAAAGATAGCAATATGGTGACCATAGGTTTAGGATGTCAGAACTGCCCCCTCAGTTCTCAAACGCTAACTACTGGGGTTATTAGGCTATAAAATAATTAGTCTCATTTTATTTTAGCCTCTTGTGTCTTCCTACTAACTACTATAAGAGTGTCCACAGTATTGAAAAGAGGTGTCCTGCATTAGGAAGGCAGATTTATTACACACACACGCACACACACACACACACACACACACACAGTACATTACATTTAAAACAAATTCAGAACAAATAAAAAGGGAAAAGATACAGAAGATTGAATCTCCAGAGGAAGAAGAAGATATGATTTACTGCTCAGAGTTAGTAGTGCATATTTGTTGTTTAGGTAGTTAATATCTATGTTCTAACTACTGCACTATATACCCGAAACTAATATAAAATAATATTGAATGTCAACTATAATTATATATATATATATATATATATATATATATATATATATATATATATAATATCATAGATATATAAATATATCTATGGAGAGACAGAGAGAGACAGAGAGAGAGAAGCAAACAAATATATACACATTTTAAGAAAGGAAAAAACTGCATTAAAATTACGCTGATGGTAACCACTCTGAGCACCTCTTGTAATTGCAGAAGTCAAATGTGACTTGCATTCATCTTTTGTTATCAGTATATGTTGAGTATTACAATTTTAATAGTCTTTTCTTAAAAATCTGTACACATTTTTTTAATATATATATATATATATATATATAGTCAGTAGTATTGTAAAAGCCATGTACAATGTTAGATGGGTAGTAGACTTGGTGGGGTTATCACTTGGTGAGGGGTGTAACTATGTAATCATTATGTTGTTTTGTACACCTGAAACTAATACAAAAGGTATCTTCATTTGGCAACAGAAGTACTGTATCAGTGGGACAACACTTAATCAGTTCACTAAGATTTATCTTATTTTGTAAATGGGGGTACCCTTCACCATTCAATAAAATAAAAGCACCTGTTAAGGTGTGACTCTATTAGAGCCCCTTAATGTTGTGTTAAAGGACCTTAAAAATGTGTTATGTTTTATGGTCTCCAGGTTCTTTTTTGAACATCTGCACAAACTCAGAAATACTCTCCAAAAAAAAAAAGGCATAGCCTTATGTAGACATAAGCTTCAGTCCTCCTCTATGAGAAAGCTGGCTACCTACCCTCAAGGGCTGACAAGTTTGTCTCCAACTGTTCCTTGGACAGGGGACTGAGCCTCCACCTTCCTGAAGCCACAATAATGTAGCTCTGCTCTGAGGTGAACATGACCTAGAAGGAGCTACTCCAATAGAGCAAAGCCTCTGGGGTACAGTAGAGGTTCCCAGACACCACACTGTCAATTCATGCCAAAGTATCCAGCTGCCTTAGAAAACAGAAAAATAAAGATAAATGTAACGAGTATTTTATCAAACTAAATATGTTCAATTTGTAGCTCTGTTCTTTAGTTTGAGATTATATCCTTCCTGTGAAATGGAGCTGAGAATCAATGTAGTAACCTTTTTAAAAAAATGTTATTTCCTTAACAAAATTAAATAATGGGCAGTCAAATGCCAGTTTCCAGATTTTGAAATTGAATCCTTTGGTCCCTTAAGTCTAAACATTTAGGAAACACTGCTCTAGGGTCCAAAGTTTGTTTCTCTGCTTGTTTTCTTATTTTTAATATTTGCACTGTCTTACAACGACCTCAGTCTAGGATTAAACAATCTAAGTAAACATGGCATTCAGGGAAATAGTGGTGATTAACATTTGCATAGCACTTTATTATTGGCAAAAGAATTTCACGTGTATTCTGTTGTTTAAAACTCAAAGCAACAGTAAGAGTCCTTTCAGGAATGATGCTAATCATTGATTCTTGATCACCAGATAATCAGAAAGCTGCACACGTGTGAGCCCTCTCTGGACACCTAGAAACACTTCTTTAACTTCAGTGTAGCAGTAAGCCCTCCAATTCCACTGGTATCTTAAAGACATCCATTGGGGTGGTGGTGGAAAATACTAATAAGAAAAACAGTCTCTATTCTGTTAGTTTTGTTTCGTGATACTTTCTTTCAAAGACATGCCTCTCCTCATGAATTAATATGCCTATTACCATCGAAAGAGGAAAAAAAAATGTTGTGAAACTCTATGTGTCTTTTTTTTTTTTTTCCAAACTTGTAATAGCACAAGGAAGTTAGGGATACAGTTTCTGTGGCTCTCCCTTGAAAGACATTTTTAATAGTATTATATTTTTTATTTCCGCCTTACCATTGAGATTTTTCGCTTTTATTACACATTAAGTTGCTTTTGTTGATGAAATTATTTGTCTAGCTAATCCTAATTCTGCCTTTGCTACTTATTCAGAATAAAATTTACAGAAGCAATGTTTTTCTGATTTCAATGTCCTTATCTATTGAAAGGTATAGCGATAGCAGTACTAGGAGAGACAGTATCAAGGGGATATTGGAGTAGTCCCAGTGTTTACTCACATAATACACACTCTTCTTTCATGAAACATAGAACCTGAATATTGCTATCAGTAGGAAAGCATGATTTCAATTTATGGACTTGGGAATCGGTCTCATTACTACATAGTGTGTGACCTTCAATATCTTGCAAAATACATCTTTTAGAAATTAAATCTTTACAAAGCAATTGCAATGCCTCAAAATTGCTATTTTTTTTCTTATTCACATTGCTCAATACTTTCAATGTGACACATCCTCTTGCTTCCCTAAGTGATTTCAAAATCTAAAACACTTGTATATTTCATTGTATAGTAAGCTATATATTCAGAAAAAATATCCTTTTTATTTTCGTGCTATGCCTTAGATGCTAGCTGGAACACTTCCTATTTAAATGCAGATTATTGTTGTAATTTAAAGCCACTCTGACATAACGATGAATAGGAATTAAAATACATTTAATACTTACATTTAATTATAAATGAAAATTTCCACCCTGCTAATAAACTCATTTTAAAATCAAATGACTGCCAGATAACCAAGAATAAAATGACAATGTTTTGTCTTCAGAACAAAAATATACACGAGAATATAAATCTCCAGAAATCTACAGATGTTTGTCTGTTTTGCTCACAGATGCACCCATAACACCTAGCATATAATAAGCAGTCAGTAAATATCTATTAAATGAATACAGGTTAAAAAAAAAAGATAATGACAATATTGTGACTCCAGTCATGTGTACAATATAGTCTTCAGGTGGCTGCATGTGCTCTTTCTGGTTGGTAAATACATCTGGGGCAGATTTTTTTAAGAAAAATTTATTGTTCATATAATAAATACAGAAGGAAAAAAAAACAAGGTTAAATTTTTACTTTTAGAGCTTCTAAAATACTTAGGTAGTCGAAGAAAAGGCTCCGAGTTTAAAAAAAAAAAACATATTTTGAGGCAAAGCTTTATAGTGGTTTATAGACAATGAGACAGTTAGGAAATCCAAGATTTACTTTTAATCTATTATAAGAAAGATGAGAATCACCTTTCCAAGTCACTGTTTTAATCATACCCTATCTCCTCTCATAAACTGTTGTGAACTGAATGAACCCGCATCAAATTTACTGTTGAAGCCCTAATAACTAATGTGATGGTGTTTGGACATTGGCCCTTTGGGAGGTAATTAAAGTTTAATGAGGTCTTAAGGGTAGGGCCCTAATTTAATATGATTGTGGTCATAGTAGAAGAGAAAGAGAGAGAGAGATCTTTCTCTTCACCATGTGAGGACACAGAGAAAAGGCTGCCACATGCAAGTGAGGTTTCACCAGGAACCAATCACTGTCAAACCTTAATTGTGGATTTTCCAGCCTCTGGAAGTGTGAGAAAATAAATGTCTGTTTTTTAAGTCACTAGTATATGGTATTTTGTTATGGTAGCCCAAGCTGATTAAGACATAAGTCTTCAACGATCTTAAATTGCCTCTTAAAATCAAATGAAATTTAATCATAGACTTCAAAGGTCGTAATCAAGTCGCATTTCTCATCTATGCCTCCCCAATCATTCTCAAAACACATACCAGCATAAGACAAATCACAGAAAGACCTATATCTCTGATTGTAATTTCAAGTCTAGTCAGGACAACTTTATAAAAGAAATAAGAATTAACCCCTCTCTCACAGTTTACACACATTATTGCACATTATTTCTTCCTCCTGACAAATCTTCTATTCTTGTTTTTTTTTAATAAAAAATGGATGCTCTTCCTCTCCATTTAGATACCTTTCAGAACTCATAAAACTTAAATCTACCACTTCACAAATGATCTATTTTCACTGTATTTTTTTTAAATTAATACTATTTAGAACATGCATTTACTTTTACTACCACACAAATCTATAAATGTGTCTGTGAGTACACAACACATTAAACAGAAGAGACAATATAATTCAGTTATTCTTTCAGTAAGGCTATAGGTAAAGGGGGAAAATACATACAGGGAAAGCTAAATTAATGGCACGTTTATAATTCCAAGAAAATACTGTTTGTTACTGATTCCATGAAGACTTTGACCAATATGTGTGCATTTAATCAACTGGGTATCAATCTAATGTGTTGGTTAAAAAAAAAAAAAAAAGCTAACAATTCTCAGCAGTTTTATGGCTCTGGGACTTCCTTAAAATAGGGCAAGTGACTTTGAGCTCAAGAAGATATGCAACACAGAGATGACATTAAACCGACTGATTTTTAAAATTTATCCTGCAAACCAACAGAACCTCTCATGCACTATTCTGTGAGATGCATTATTTCACAGAAGCCGTGGATGATAGTTATCAAAACTTGAATGCAGCTTTCAAACATGTACAAGGACTAGACGCCACTCTAAGGTAAGAAGCAATAATCTCGTCTACTTATTATTAAGACACTGAGAAGAAGGCAAAAATTGATGGGGATAAAAAATAAAAGAGTCTTACCATTACTAAATGTGATTTTTGGTCAAAGCAGACATTCTCAAAGGATGTTCCATGGACCAACAGCATTATCTGGGAACATGATAGGGATGCAAATTCCCAGCACAGGCCAACTGAATTAGAAACTCTAAGAGCGAGGCCCAACTGTCTGTATTTTAACCAATCCTCAAAGTGATTGTGATATATAGGCAAGTTTGAGAACCACTGAATATTTAAAGACATGGGATAATGTCTTCTTGGATACCCCACCAATAGAGTTTTACTTGTAAGTCCTGTCATAACAGACAATTCACGTTTTTTTCCAATACTTCCTTTTTGGCCAAAATGTATACTAAGTCCTTCCAGGGTTTGCAATTAAACGTAGATTGCTTTTGGGGAAAACTAATTTGATACTAAAGAATAAAACTATACCACATGGATGAACCCACAAAATATTATGCTATTTTAAATAAACCAGATGCAAATCTTATATGGTTTATTATTCCATTTATAGGAAATGTTCAGGAAACGCAAATCTATGGAGACAGAAAGTGGATTTGTAGTTGGCTGAGGCTGGAGGTGGAGAAGAACAGAAATTGACTGCAAACCAACATGAGGGATCTTTCTAGGGTAATGCAAGTGTTATACAACTGGATTGTGGTGATGGTTGCACACATCCATAAGTGACTAAGAATCATTGAATTATGTACATAAAATCATTAAATTTTATAGTACGTTAATTAGTTTCCTGGGATTGCTGTAACAAAGTACAACAAACTGGGTGGCTTAAACATACAGAAATTTGCAATCTCTATTTTGGAGGCTAGATATCTGAAATCAAGATGACAACAGGGCTACATTCCCTCTGAAATCTATAGGGATCATTCTTCCATCTCTTTTAGCTTCTGGTGTTTACCTGCATTCCTTGGCATTCCTTGCTGATAGATTCGTCACTCCAATCTCTGCCTTCGTTGTCACATGACCACATTTTCCATGTCCATCTTTATGTTTTCTTATACGGTTATCAATCATATTGCATTAAGAGACCTGACTCTATTATGTCCTCAACTTAACTAATTACATCTGCAACAAACCCATTGCCAATTAAGATTACATTCTGAGGTACTGGGGGTTATGACTTCAACATATTTTTTGGGGGAAGGGCACAACTCAACCTAAATAGTATAGAAATTATGCCTCAATAAATCTGTTTAGAAAGAAAAAAAAAAGGCAATGTCCACACACAAGTTCATATGATACTTGAAGATGTGCTGTTAAAAATATTTCAACAATCAAACAAACAAACAATATTCTTGGCGATCAGTGTGTTACTACCTATTTCCTACAAAGACACACCATGGTGCTTCTTATCCCTAAACTCAATCCTGCTAGATAAGAACATGTACCACCTAAAAAACAATAGATAAGACATCAACAGATAAAGTTTAGATCTCACAGTTAACAGTAGAAAAGAATGAGCAGAGAAAGAAGAAAATAGCAAAGAACAGAATACTTTTTGAACATTACTGTTCAGCATCCATTGGTGTATACAGGTGTGTTGGGAAGTTCCTATTAAAACACAGCCACATTTTGCAGCAGGAGGCATAAATTACGTAAAGAAAGAATCTCTCTAAACTATTGATGAATTAGGTCCAGACTGCTCAATTTAAGCCAGTCCCCAACCCTTTATTTTCTCATTTCATTCATTTAAAAGCTATCTTGGGTATTTGTTTAATTTTTGTTGTTATTGCTAGTTTGGTTGTTTTTTTTTTTTTTAATTCCTGCCTTGTAACTGATCTATTCCCATTAAAAGAAAATTTAAACTTGGATTTTCTCTTTACATTTTTTGAAATGATAAATTCCTTCTTTGGGGAGTACTGGTAAGTGGAGACCCACCATACCCTCCATAAAAACAGTTGTTGCTAAATAATTCAATGTTATTGAAGGTTGGCCTATCTCATGTGACTGGACACATTATCCATAACATCTCTATTACAACTGTAGTACCCTGTCTTCTTTAACAGGTTCTTTAAAAAGAAAAAAAAAATCAATAATACTATCAATTTCTAACATATTTTATAATTTACTTACTTAAAATTTTATTACACACCCTATCATCTGTTTCCCTGAACATAATATAACCTAGTACAATAGTAATCTTCACCTATTTTTTTCCACTGACAAATGTCTGAAGTGCTGACAAAAGTGAATCGCATACAATGTACACTCAAGAAAAATCTATTGATTTTATTGAATAGTTTTTGTATTATGAGTTGAATACCCTAACCTTTTGTCCTGCCTCCTCCACCACGTCAGGTAAATCTGACTTTGACCTGATAGGCCCAGGACAACTTCATCCTAACTGATCTGCTCTCTTTAACATTGTGAGCTTTCTATTAGTATGAGGTTCTAAGCACAATTTATTTTCCCTTCTATAATCATGAGATATAAGGACTTTAACATAAAAGGAAGGGCAAAAAACTTTTTTGAGGTCTCATAGTTCAGTATAGAGCAAAATTGTTCTGAAAATGAAGTTTGCGCTTAACAAAGCTTTTGCTGAGATCTAAAGGTTCCTTCTGAAAAATCAAATACAAAAGACTGTCTATTCAACTAATCTTCACAAACCAATTATATTTAATATCTCTTAGAATTTATATTTTTCTACACTTTTATTTCTCTGTGAAGTAACACTAATTTCTAAATATTCTTTGAAGCCTAAGATCATAAAGCAGTGATTCTCAAAACTGTCACCTGCGCCAAACTCATCAGAAGGGCTTGTTAAAACACTCATGCGGGGCCAGCCCGGTAGCTCAGGCGGTTAGAAGCTCCACGCTCCTAACTCCGAAGGAAGGCTGCCAATTCGATTCCCACATGGGCCAGTGGGCTCTCAACCACAAGGCTGCCAGTTTAATTCCTCGAGTCCCGCAAGGGATGGCGGGCTCTGCCCCCTGCAACTAAGATTGAACACGGCACCTTGAGCTGAGCTGCCTCCGGATGGCTCAGTTGGTTGGAGTGCATCCCCTCAACCACAAGGTTGCTGGTTCGACTCCCGCAACGGATGGTGGGCTGCGCCCCCTGCAACTAGCAATGGCAACTGGACCTGGAGCTGAGCTACGCCCTCCATAACTAAGACTGAAAGAACAACTTGAAGCTGAATGGCACACTCCACAACCAAGATTGAAAGGACAATAACTTGACTTGGAAAAAAGTCCTGGAAGTACACACTGTTCCCCAATTAAGTCCTGTTCCACTTCCTCAATAAAATCTTAAAAAAAAAAAAAAAACCACTCATGGCTGGGTCTTACCTCTAGAATATCTGATTGAATTTGTCTGGAGAGTGGGACCAAGCTCTGGGTTACCTAGTGATGCTAATGCAGATGGTCCTGGAACCCCATTTTGTGACGCACTACTAAACATCATTCCCAAGTTTTCATTTGTTTTCTTTTTCCTCCTGGAGTCTGTAAGATTTCCCATGTGAAAGAGCACATCCATGATGGTTCAGAAGCATGAGTTAAGCAACCCTCCAAAAATAAAAAAGAAAAAGCTCTACAAATGCATAAGAGTCATCAATTCCTCACCCAAATCCCTTGAGAGTACACATAAAATCCCTTAAGGGGCTTCTTGAAAGTCAACATGTATCTCTTCAGGCTCTTTTATTTGAACTTGGACCACACTTATGATGAACATCAAATATCTGAGCAGCTGCAAACCAGTGAAAGAAATCCTAGTAGTCGATGCTGATTGAGATTCTTGGCCCAGCTCTAGCTTGAAGTCTCAATTATACCAATTTCAAAATGACAGTGATAATGCCAACTTTTCAGTTTTACCTTCATGAAGGTAAAAGTTTTACCTTCATGAAGGTAAAACTAGATCAGGCAAAATGTATGCATATATATATATATATATATATATATATATATATATATATATATGTATATATATACACACACACATAAACATACGTGCATGTGTGTGTGTGTGTGTGTGTGTATTATATATATCTTTTATTTTGAAATGTAGATACAGATGAGACCCATAAATCAACAATTTTCTGTAGTTCTATTTCTGAATAAAATGGATCATCTGCCAGTTGGCTCACGAGAAATTATCTCATCACCTAAATCCTTTGTTCCCTTCCTTATCTACAGTAGAACCATTGTTGAAAGATTATCATGCACTCCTTACATTTTATGCCACCTGATTAGCTTAAATTTAAAAAAAAATGAGTTGATCAATAAGTTAAAACTTCCAACACTTCCTTTGATTTTAAACAATACATTTGTCACTTTATTAATTCAAAATACTTAAATGCTGCCCCATCTGCTTATTTTCTCAGTGCAGATTCTGATACCAACTACACTATCACATCCTGAAACATTCATTGGAAAGTCAATGGATTTCTGGAAGGTATAAAGTTGTAAGAGGTATAAAATTTTATAAAACGAGTTATTAATATTGATTTTCTGGTATATTAAAATCTTAAGTGAACCAATTTCAACTCAGATAATGAAAACAAGATTTTCCTCCATGCAAATTTACCAGAAATCAAAACATTCTCGTATATGGATAGCTAATCAGTAGAATTAGAATTTTCAAATTGAGGCAGCAACAAGAATAGAGAGAGAGAGAGAGAAAGTGAGAGAGAGAAAATGAGTTTTAAAGGTGGAGAGATCTGCATTATGAGGAGGAATTTGGAGAAAGGTGGCAGTGATAAGCTAAACTCTAGATCAGCTATTTTTATTATTGGACAGAGCAGTGATCATAAAATCATATCATTATTTTCTCTGAAAGAGATAGGGTATTTTTACAAATTTAATGCATTAAAATTTACATAAAGTAAGATTTGTAAATCCTAAGTATCTGATACTATAAACTCAACCATAAACACAACTAAATAGATAGATAATCTCACCCATATATAGAAACTTTTAATCACCCAGAAAGATCTCCAGAGCCTCTTTCCCTGTCAATAGCTACTCCTCCAACAAAACACCAGAGGCAAATCATGACTCCCTGTTGAATTTCCCACTCAATACAGCACAAGAATTTTCTCTCCAGTTCTCATAGTAAAACTACATTTCAGGGCTTCATAGGTGACTCAAATCGTTGATTCATATTTCACAATTTAAAAAAAAAAACAACTGCAGTGAAACAAACTCTATACACACAGAAAAATGTTAAATCCTAAATTTTAACATACTGGAGACAATCAGGACACTCATTAAGCCAACAAATGACTTATGAGTTAATAATTACCATTAATTTAATTACAAAATAAATTTATATTTACGGCTAATTGTTTCTCTCTGATTTATATATTGGGTTTTTGTGCAATATTCCATTTGAAAGAATTGATCCCTTTTGCAAATAATTTTAAAACTACTGCTCTACAATATACCTGAAAGAAAGGAAAAAATGAAACAGAACAAAAGAGCTTCTTTGTAATTATGTCCACTGTTGGCAAATTCAAAATTACAAGAGGCAACTCTAACTGTGAAAATCTTCCTTGTTGTGTGTAGAAATCTTACTTCCTGTTAATATCCACACATTGCATTCTGTTTCTACTTCACCTACTCCACAGAGCAAAACAGAGAAGTGTTACTTCCCGACTACAATGCCCCTATTCTCTCTCTCTCTTTGTCATAAACCTTTACATTTTCAGATTATAATATGACTATTAATATCATACCAAATGGCATAGCCATTACAACTGCATTTTGTAAATCAACAAAGTAACTTTGCATGGTACAGAAACATCTTTGCTGTAACACTTGAGTTTTCACATTTGGTGTTGACAAAGAGCAGCAGATTGACTTACTGTGTAGTAGGTACTCACTAGTTGTCACTTATGATAATGATGTAATATTACCGATGATAATAATGTAAAGACAGTGTGGGCATTTAAAATGCAACCCTCATTCTACAAACAGGAATACCAGCATTCAATTATATACATTCACCTTTAATCAGGTATCTAATTAATATAGAATTGCACTTTAAAAATAGATGTGTATATCTTCTATTTTACTGGACAGTCCTTTTAAATGTAAAAGAGTCTAAGATGATATGGCTTAATAGCTAGATTTTTCTTTTTAATGAGTTGCAAATGCACTAGAAGTTTAAATATGCATGAAAAGCTATCTTCCCCTAGAACGTTGTCAGTTATTTGACATTTAAACAGCACCAACATATTCGGTGACATTAAATAACATGGTATGTTTAAGGAAATAAATCTTCTAGAGACAGCCAAGAGATTAACAATATGCAATAAGTAATTCAATTAATATCACTTGACATTCTTCTCATGTCCAAAGAATACACAGGTGCTTTATGTTTTAAAGCTAATTCAAACATTAGGACTTAGACAAAAAATACCTCTTTTCATTTAAAATCTGAATGAGATTTTTCTTATAATTAACTTGAATCTTTACTGCACTATATTTTCTTGAAATTAGGCATGTGGTCATGTTCAAAAAATATGTAAAGATTATAGTGCATAACTAACAAATTTTCTTACTTTCTTCTTATCAGTGAGTTAAATTTTATACCACAGTTAATAAAGCATTGAATATTCACCTTTTATAGTTGCACTAAGTTATGACTTAGTGACACCAGGAAAGCACAATCCACAATCCTAGTATAACGACCTACAACTATGGGTGACATTGTGTTCAGTAGCTTCTGGTCATTGTCAACTTTGCTCTCCATGTTTTCAGTAGCAGAGACTAGAGAATGAGGATTTATGTCTTTTTTTCCCTTTAAACTCAATCTCATGACTTTGCAATACACTCTCCAAGAATGGGAAAGGTTAAGAAAACTTTATTTAATGTCATAGACATCAATTAATTTATTTGTCTTATCATTATCCTAATATGACAAATATAGAAATTGAGGCTCAGAGAAGTTGAATGACTTCTTGGAGTGATATGACAAATAAGAGTAAGAAGAAAATGATATATGAATCAAAACTGATGCTCTTTCTACTATATTGCATTAACACTCTTTGCTACTGTTTATTAGTGTCCGATTTCATTAATGATCCCACATTTTATTATAATCGTATGCATCTTTAGCAATACTCATTATATAATGTTCACATCTATGATTTTGATAGGTTCCCAAACCATTATGTGTAAATAAAGATATAAAAAAATATTTAAAACAAAACAAACTTTGGTATCTTAGGGAAGAGTCTTGCCTGGGTCTCTCCTCCCCAGATATTAAAGTGTACTCTGCAAATGCACATCAGGATTAGAGGTAGGGACAGGTATGGAAATACATAGCATGAGTTCCTTTCCTTATCCTGCCAAGTTTTAAATCCACCAGTTACCTCCCAATACTAGTCTGAGATGAACAGACAGTACCTTAATGGTTCTTACTCAAAAAATTCCAGAAATACAATTTTTTTTTAAAAAAAAAAGCATGAAAACATAGGAGCAAGCCGATTCCAATCCAAAGGTCTTGGTAATCAGTTAGTGATGGAGAGAAGTGTTAGTTTTTAGAAATAACAATGTAATCAATGCTTTCAAGAACTGTAGTAAGTTATTAAACATGAATGATGAGCTTCTTCAGAATGCAACAGAGAAACATTAAGTTGTGCAGATTTATTGAAAGGCTGTCTATGGTCTCACACACAACTAAATTTTCATCTCAGTTAAGAGCTTAGCTCTCAACTCTTGAGCTTTTCTATTTTACTCACTGCTTCAACTTCCATGGTCTCTGTTCCTAGTAAATGTTTCCTTTCAAATCCCACCTGACCCCACATACTTTACACCTCATGGAATTTGTATACACCATAGAGTCTCATGGATTCTGGGGTCCTGCCCTTTCCTTCTCTTCTACCCCACTATACACGGCTCCTGAATTCAACATCTCCAAGAAAGATATGTTCACTATTTCAACTATAATTACTATCTGGCATAAAAGTTTTTGTTGGGTCAAGCTCATGCCCAAACTCAATACCTATAAAGAAAGAGAGTATCTTTCCCTAGTTAATTGGATTCATATTAATCAAATAGTTACAAAAAGGCCCAATGAGTACTTCTAGAAGTGGAATGAAAATGTGGGCAGCTTATTAGATAGTAAGGGGACGCAACTACTACATCTTTGGAGGGAAGATTTAAATTCTTTCAGAGTTTAAAAGATGGATCTAGAAAGACAGCTTCAATGGCCCTATCTTCTCATTTCAGTCACTTTCACTCACAGAAAGCTTCCTATGTCTGTTCTAATGTTGAAGAACTGAAACATACCAGATATAAGTAGCACTATCAAAGTATTGATACTGTTTATTGGTTTCTTCATCAACTGGCTATTCTTAGCTCTTTGTGGGGTAACCCTCTGAGCTCTGCCTGTTGTCTGAAGATCTTTTCTGTATTGGATGCTAACATAGCAGTGAGCCTTGCATTCAATATCTGACCAAGGTGAGCCTCTAAGCAAGCTGATCACCAATTTTTGTAGAACGACTTCAATTTTGTTTAAATAGCCTAATTCCTCTACTTCTAAAATAAAATACCTGATGACCAACCTATGATGAGTTTTCTTCCGACAACAAATAGGGTAGGATTTAACAGGTATTTCAAGTTCATCTCAGAAGAAATTGGCTGGAATATAAATCTCTAGTCTAGGAAAAGTGTAGCAAAGTCATGCCTTTGTATGCAAAATCTCCTCAAGAATTTTCCATTCAGGGTATCTGATACATATATTATCAAAGAAATGTTAAATAAATATGAAAGAAAAATGTAATAGCAATCTTTAGATCACATAGTCTTCCCTTGAAGTAATGACGTGATAGAGGCTGGGATGTTCCTGCATATGTTCTTGGTGAAAGAGAATTGCATTAGCCATTTTTAGGTGAAAACTGAAGTCCAGTGCTTATGTTATAACAGAATTATGTAGAATTATGAATTTTTTAGAGCCAGATGAAATCTCAGAACATGGATAGCCCAGTATTTTCCACTTTATTTTCCAATAGAAAAAAAGTCTAATTAGATTATTTGATTTTTCACAAAAAGTCATGGGGTCAAATATATTTAGAAACATCACATATTTTCTCCCCTTTTCTCTACTTAGAATTGCCCATTAACTCTCTCTTCTTCTAGCAAATTCCTATCCATATACTAAAATTTAATAGAGCCCTTCGGCTCTAGCAACCAATGCAGGCAGTCACTCTATTTTCCTTGCTTCTATTTGTCTATTATAGCATGTATGCTATTATTGTAGTATCTGTTAACAAAACGATCTTCAATGTAATCTAGGTTATTCATTTTGTTAGCTAATTCATCATAAATATGCATCTTTGCTAAAAAGGATGGGAGGATCCAAAAATGTGATGAGTTAATAAACACTTCCCAGAAATGCACCTGTTGAATATTGTCACTTTTAGTAGAGACAAAACACATTCACCTTTATCATGAAAAAGCACTGAGTTTCTAAAAGGCATATTAACAATATGTAACACGTTTAATTAACACAATTTGAGGACTGAACTTTGAAAGAATAAGATCTAGCAACACATCTCATATAAGCTGCTGAATAACATTCAGGCAGTAACTGCCTTTGCAGCTATAATAGACTAACAATATGATTAAGCTATTAGGAGGAGAACTATAAGTTTTACAGCACAACTCTGCCTCTTTCTCTCTGGTATCTTAAATGCAAATGGCACTGCCTTATATCTGGTAGGAGGTCTGCATACTGTCAGCTCTGGTCCTAGGTCAGCCATGAGGCCATCTGTCTTTAGAAGGTAACTCACTCTCACTGTCTTTTTCTCTTCTCGCTTAAATTATTGAAGCAACTACACTGACCAGATGTGCATTTAATGAGTCTATACTTATAAAGATTTTCAGAGTCCCCAGATAAAAAGAAATATCAATATTGTTTTCAAAGCCCATTGGAGTAGTGATGGCCTTAAAAATCATGAAAACAGATACTTCCTAAGGAAGAAAAGATCATGGTAATCTAAATTATTGGAAAAGTCAAAAAGTTAAATGAGAAGTTTAAATTTAATTCAAAGGATATATATTCCTTTGTCCCTGAGGAAGCTTCTTATTAAAATGCTGCTATGTAAGCAATGAACCACTACCCATTATAATTCCTTTCAGAGTTTGCCCTACACACTTTTCATTTCCAAAACTGCCAAGGAACTGACACTTCCAGAGTGGAGGATGTTTATAAATGAAGTCTGCAGTATATTACACTGAGTGTTGCAACAGAAAGAAGATAGGAGGAACACAGAAATCAAGGGAATGCAGATCAAGGGAAGATAATGGTCTCAGAGTCATTCACATGATATATGAGGTAGGGGGGAATCGTGGATGATAAAAAACAAAACAAAAAAACAACAACCTGAATATAAGGAAAGAGACAAGCAGGAGAATGACAGTGAAATCAACATTTTGACAAAGTTGGATTGGAAAAGGAAAATAAACTAACAAAAATGCGACATTCTGATGTAAATTTTGTCTTTCTTGACTTTCTTATGTCTCAGGTTCTGAACATCTTGAAGTTTACATTTGAAATAGCACAGGAAAAGGTAGGAAATTTTAAAATAGTGAAAGCAACAGTGCAGAGTTAAGAAATAGACTTAAGGTATTTATAAGGAGTGTGGGAATGAGTAATTACCAAGATATAGCTCCTACTTAACACCACATTTGTTTATACAAAAACTTTAATCATTAATTTTTTTTCCTGGAATTAATTCATATGACAAAGCATATTTATAAAGAAATAGTACAAAGTCTAGATGTCAAAGTCATTCACTTCTTAGAAGGTAAAAAGTGTTCTTCAGAAGAGAAAAAAAAATGTTTCCTTGAACTTAGAAGTATGTTATCATTGATTTTAACATGAACGTGGTTACTCTTAAATTGAAAGTGGGGTGTAGGAAAAAAAGGTTCATAGCTTGCCTCTAACATTGTGTTAAGGACTAAGTCTGAAATTAATGATTTTCTTTAGCACAGCTACATTGCTGTTAAAAATATTTTTGAATCATATATATATATATATGTGTGTGTGTGTGTGTGTGTGTGTGTGTGTGTGTGTGTGTGTACGTATGTGTATATATACATATATATCCAAATAAATAGATTATTTTCAATATATAATATATATTGTTTACATATATATAACATATATATGTATATATATAATAGAGAGAGAGAGCGAGAGAGAGAGACAGTCAGAGAGAGAGAGAGAGACAGAGAGAGAGAGAGAGAGAGAGAGAGAGAGAGAGAGAGAGAGAGAGGGGTGGGGGCAAAAAAATGTATACAAGTGGACATTTTGGTAGTTGCTCAAGCGGTAGTTTGTCGTAATCAAACCAAAAAGAACAAGACAAACAAATGAGAAACAAAAACTCATAGACACAGACATTAATTTAGTGGTTACCAGAGGGTAAGGGGGTGAGGGGTGGGTGATGAGGGTAAAGGGGATCAAATATATGGTGATGGAAGGAGAACTGACTCTGGGTGGTGAACACACAATGGGATTTATAGACAATGTAATACAGAATTGTACACCTGAAATCTATGTAAATTTACTATCAATTGTCACCCCAATAAAATTAATTAAAAAAAAAAGAGTCTGGACGCTGATGGTAACCACTTTGAGCACCTCTTGTAATTGCAGAAGTCAGAAATGACTTGTATTCATCTTTGTTATTGGTATATACTGAGTATTACAATTTTAATACAGTTTTCCTTTCTTAAAATGTGTATATATTTTTTTGGCACCCTCATACAGAGGATTATATCTTAGCTCTCTTTCTTACTATGTGAACTCAGGTAAATTGCTTAAGTTTCTAAGCAAGAACTTCCTCAAATATAAAATAGGAATAATAATAATGATAATGATAATATAATAATAATAACTTACCTCATAAGATTGTTCTGAAGACTAAATAGGAGGATACATGAAAAGTGCTTAACATGGTGCCTGGCTCCAAGTAATACTTAATACACATTAGCTATAATTATTTAAATGTATGGGAATTTTAATGTTCATTGGGCAAGAAAATTCTGTGCTCAGAAATGAAGCAAGGAAACGAAGAACTTTTTTAGTTATCAGAAGAACCTCCTAAAAGTTCCTTGGCTGACGTGGTGAAATAGTAATAGCTATGCCAAGCATTGTAGTAAGTGCTCTACGCACACTATCTCATTTGAACACTCTGTAAGGTAGAATTTATTATTCTAACCATTTGAGATTGAGAAACTAAAGTTCTATTAAGTTGCCCAAAGCTCTGGAAATAGAAAGCAGCAGGGCCTGACTAAGTTTGAAGGTCTGACAGCATGAATATATAGCCAAATCACTAGGCTTCAAAGCCTCTTCCCACTCTGTACCCACTACCTTCTCTTCCTCTCCAGCCTGGGAAGGACAGTAAATAAGTCCTTTCCTCATTTTATTGTGCATCACAGGGGAAAGGTTCTCTCACAAACTGTGGTTTAGGTAGGAAAATAAACTTGGATTCAGCAAATTAACTTTCAGCGTAGCTTTCAATGACTAGGGTCTCAGACTATTAAATTTGGAATTTCAGAAACACGCCCTAGAGAAGAACAACAGCTGCTGCAGGATCCCAATTCACAAAGCAACAGCAGTTGCAGCATCTGGACCAACAGCTACCAAAGCTACATTAGTAAATAAGGTGAAAGTCCCCATGTGATTTGACCCCTCATAATCTTCTCCCCAAGACTGCTATGGATAGCTCAAAGGTACCTACACAAGAAAGGCAGATGACATATACACTTTTTTTTAATGTCTGTTCAGGCTGGAGGCTGTGACCTTTGGTCTCTATTGATGGAATGGATGCTAACATTGCCAGCTGGAAATAAAAGGAGATTTTTAATTGAAACACACACAACTACGTACAATTGGGGGGCAAACCAGAGAGTCTTTCTAAATTACCTAATGAGCACCCAGCATGGCTTAGCTTTCCACAAGTTATCCTCCATTAGCCTGGGCTTGTTTTGCAAACAAATACTTGAAAAGAAAACCTTTCAGCTCTTGTACATTTGGCACTGTCTCTCAATACCAGCTCAATTAGCTAATGTGAAATAAAAAGTGTAACTTAAGATGTTGTTTACTTTTGTTTCCAGGGAAAAGTGGGAAAGAAAACAATATTGCAACATAAAAACTGTAGTTCTTTTAAAAATAAATAACAATGATTACTCAAAATGATGTAATGTACAATTATTGATAAATGTGGATTAGTCACATTTTAAAGTATTTTTCAAGTTGTATCTTTCTCTTTATCCTTAATACTTTTAAAAATATGCTTTACTTCCTCAGACCCTTTTATGCCAGTGAAAGAAATTACAAAATGACTCAAATGACTATGGTTCAACTTATAATTTTTCAATTTTACAATCATGTGAAAGCAATACCCATCCATTAGAAACTGTACTTTGAATAGTGATCTTTTCCGTGGTTATCGGTAAAGGGTTTGATACTCTCTTGTGATGCTGGCAGCAGTCATGAGCCGCTTCTCCCAGCCAGCCATGTAAATAACAATGTATCCATTGTGTTAGATGATTTTGCC
Source organism: Rhinolophus hipposideros (assembly GCF_964194185.1). Lineage (NCBI taxonomy): Eukaryota > Metazoa > Chordata > Mammalia > Chiroptera > Rhinolophidae > Rhinolophus > Rhinolophus hipposideros. The sequence goes on from NC_138050.1 coordinate 67,080,149, forward strand.
CAACAGTAGGCCAATTCAAGTGTTCTGATCACATTTAAGGTAGGCTAAGCGAAGCTATGATGTTCGACAGGTTAGGTATAGTAAATGCATTTTTCATCTAGGATATTTTCAACTTACGATAGGTTTATCAGGACATAACCTCCTTGTCAGTCAAGGAACATCTGTAATAGTTAGTATCTTACCACCTAGGAAAAGGGTAGGCCTTTTTCATTTAATTTGAAATGCTGGCTATCTAGCAACACTGATTAATCCATGTTCCAATGTTTGTATAGATGACAAGAAAATGTTTGTGACGTAAAAATGTAATTAGACATCATTTCTAAAGTTAATTATCCTTTCTAAAGGTCATCAATGCTTTATATCTTTCATTGTATTACTTATTTTAAAGAAACTGTGCATGTAAAGTTAAGATATTTGACAACAATGATATATTTCTTGATTGCTCTTCAAATATATAAAAAAGAGGTTTTACAATGAAGCTAATGGATGATGAGATGGAGAACGAAGCCACACTTAGAGTTTTCCATCAGCAAGAAGACAAACAACTGACCTTTCTGCAAGGTAGCTTTTATTAAATTCCCACAAAAATCATAGTGTTATGTTATTAAGCAAAATTCTCACAAGGAAGAAAAATATATTGTTGATTTTTGTAAAAAAAAAATCTATTTCTTGATTTTGCCTACAGTTGATGAAATAGAACAGAGCAGAACTGGATTTATCCAACAAAGGGCCCTTAATTTAAAAATTTAGATTACTGCGCTCCCTAAATCGAATTCTGGCATTTTCTGTGTAGACTGTGTAGTGAAGGAACAGCATTATTCATTGGCAAGAAATTCTTTTAGGTGTTCAGGCACTGCCTAGGTGATGTTTAATCTAAGGAATCTTAATGTCTTGGCCTCCTGAAGAACTTGGCACAAATAAACTGGGTTCAATATTAACCACAGTTAGTGAACCTGAGGATAAAGAAATACCATTAACCATCCAGCATTGCATCTTCCATTCATCATTGGCAGCAAGCCAAGAATACACCATGCCAGGTGTATCACTCCATTTCTAATAACTTGAAGCAATGGCAATGTTAGCTGCCCTTACGGATTACATAGTTTAAATGAGGATTTAAGGTTGCTAAAAAGCAACGATGAAAAACCAATTGCTACTTAATAAACACTGTGTAAATAAAGGTAAGATAAGTAAATAAGCATATCTTTACATAACGGAGACTTCTTAGAGTTCCAAAAGCTCTGGGATTTTCAAGGACTGGAATTTTTGAGTGCAGAAAGATGTTTGTATTCATCCATCCCCAATGATCTATATACTGAGCCAGTTGTGTACTAAATAGTTACTGAGAAAATTCATTACATGAATTGAACCATTATCATCAGTTATGTGTCCACCACTGTTGTTGATATCAAATAGAATATCAAAGACAAATTTGCTTTTAACATTGGAATGTGACACCATCACGAGAAAATTTTAGTAAGACTGCTAATTTCATAAGTTGAGGTATGGGTAAGTGGCAGGGCCTTTTTCAGAGGTATCAACTCATTGCTCATTTTTATAGTTGGATGAACTATTTAACAGTTTGGAGGAATATTACAATAATACATATTTACTGTAGGGAGGAACCTAACAAATAGAATAGCATAACAAAAGTCTATACCTAAACCTACTATTCCCTAAAAATCACTGTTGAAACTTGGTTGCATATGCAAAAAAGTTGGAACATTTTTGCACTCTTTAATATAAAGATTTCTCACACATAGACTCTACATGAATCAGTCACAGAAGCCTGGAAGCTTATTATTTATTTATAAATATTACTATACAGACACACACACTAAAGGATATAAGGAATCAACTGAATGCATTTTGTTCTCTAATCACATGCCTCCTGTCAGCAATCAAACGGAAAAGTTCCCACACATAAACTTTGTTAATTGTTGTTCAATAGGGATGTTAACTTTTGTCTATGCAACTTAGGAATCAACAGTCAGTTCAGTTAGTTAAATGAAAATAAGCAGGAACACTCATTGATTTTGAGAGACTGATTTTTCTACTTTTTAAACATACTCAAGGACCTTAATGATGGATCCACTTGTCTTTTATTCAAGCATCCCATGTTCCACAAGCAGAATTGTCCCTGTATTCCTCTCGATTCCCCAACTCCATTCTTTCCCTCACATATCCACATCCTCCCTAACGAATGTCCAAATCCTTCCTAATTTTCAAGACAGTTTTTATTCTGTCTTTTCAGAAAGCCATTTGTGGTCCTTTCATCACGAAAAGCTTTCATTCTCTACTAGTATTTTATCTTTATTTTCACTCATGGCACCAATTCGTATTGAAGTTATTTATGCTTTTCCTTAAAAGGCTTGGTGGGACAGTCAACTCTTATGGACAAGAACGTAAGCATGACGGGGATGATTACAAGGATGAAGAGCAGGGTAGAACCAAAATACATGAAATACTCACTTTTTGCCAGACTCTTGCTAAGCTCCTTGTGTATATTTTCAAAACTAAAATTATTACATTCATTTTGAACAGAGAAAACATAGACCCCAAAGAGTTCAAGAAACTTCCTGTGTCACTTTGATAAAATGAAAATCCTATATTTGAAACCTCGTCTGCTGACCGTAAAACCTCTGCTGTTTACACGGCTCCCCCGCCCCCCTTTTTTAATAGAAATTGACATAATGTCATGAACAAAGTAGACCCTGCCTCAACTATGGGGAATGAGTGAGTGAATGAAGAAAAGAATTTAAAAATTGCTGTAGGCACCTAGAATTTAACTAGAAAAAAAAAATAGACTCCTGATTTAGAAATACAAAACAAATGAATAATCTTAAACATTAAGAAAAAGTGCCCCTATATATTTCGGGACTGCTTTAAGCAATATAAAAATGTATCACAATAATGTTCATTAACATTGGCTTCCAATTTTTTTCAGTTTCAGAATATAATCCACAGCTGTGTGCACTAGAAACAAGCTGAAACTTGACACTGACAGAAACCTGTGCCCAATTACTAATCCTCTATTTGTGGAAGGACTTGGAACACATCAGGACTGACGATATCCTTAGAAACCACTTCCCTTAGTAAAACATTTTGGGGTACTGGGAAGAGAGTGAGGAGAATAAGTCTTGACCTAATGATAACTGGACTAAGTCAGTAGAACTTGACGACTTTTCAAAAAGGACATTATTTTTTTGTGTGTATTATTTTTCCCTAAATATCTTTTCTCCTTAAATCATTACTTCATGGGAGGATTCATTTTAAGTACTTTCTTGACCTATTTAATATAATTCATAATTTATTACATAATGGAAATCTTCAGAACTGTGTTGTTATAATTCTGAAGGGCTTCTTCCTGCATGCTACACGAAGCTCATCAGCACAATTATGATAAAAGTTTCCCAAGTTGTGTTGTCAAAATGTTATGAAGCATGGATGAGATGTTATCCATAGAAAACAGAAAATCCTCCCCTCCTTGAATGGACATTGTTCAATTTTTCATTTTACATTTATAAACTATTTAAATAGGAATTAAGAGTTAAAACATATTTTATTTTTTAGAAGCTATTTAAATAAACTTACATGAGAAAGTGTATATTGCTTATTGTTATTTTTGCCTCACTGTCCTCAGAGATCAGGTTTTTAGTTCCCTAATGCATAAATTTAAAGTAACTTTAAATGCTTTCATACTTTAAAGTTAAACTATTCAAGTTTTCTTCAATAAGCATATGTTACTTTGTATTAAGAGAAATGCAATTAAAAAATGTTAGTTGGCTTCAAAAATGTCACCCAAGCCAAAAAAAAAAAAAAAAGGCAAAAAGCAAGGAGAAATTAAAAATGTATTTTCTAGATTGTGAAAAATAAATACCTGTTAGATCCAATAAACTAGAAAATAAAACTTTGTGGTTCACAAATATAAATTTTTTTTGGTATGGTTCACAAATATAAAAAATTCAAATAAAATATAATTTTGATTTGCAAACGATCAAATGAGTTATGGATCTTGAGTGTAATTTGCTGTCAAAATAAGAAGGAAAAAAGACTTGTTTAATTTATAAAAAGCATTGTTTGATAGTTAATAGGTGCTTGAATCCCACCTTACACACTGGGGAACTTTAATTGGCAGACCACAAACTGACCTTAGCATGATAAAGCAAAGATTTAAAAATCTCTGTCATCTTTCTGTGCCTCAGTTCTGTGTCCTGATAACTGGCCTCTCAGTGCCATTTAACCAGTGATACTCAAATTATATCGTAAAGTGTAGCCCAGACAACCACCTGATTCAGAAACGTTGAAAGCTTAAGCAAAATGAAGATTTTGGAGTCCGATCCGGATCAAAGAATCAAATTCTCCCATGGTTGAATCCAGGGATCTGTGTGTTAACTGGTTCCCTAGGTGACTCATGTGCATCTTAATCACTCCTCATTCGCGAGAGAGAGAGAGAGAGAGAGAGAGAGAGAGAGAGAGAGAGAGAGAGAGAGAGAGAGAGAGAGAGAGAGAGAGAACCCACTCATCCTGCTTTTTCACAGAAGGGTTTCTACTTGCACTCTAAATAAAGACCATCACTGGTTTGTGAATTTTAAATTTGTTCTGTTAAACCTACTGAAATAAATGCTGCTGAAATCAAATATGACTCCCAGGTTTATTAACCCTAACAGTTAATAGATAACTAGAATTCAAGGCTTCCTATTTTCTTCTGTCATATTTATTATAGAATATTAAGAAATTCATCTCTCTGGTCTCTGCCCTTGGGTCTGTGCAGGTCGGTGCCATAGTCAGAAAACACTGCCACATTATTAAATATGTTCCATATTAAGTAAGGTATAGGAAGATAAAGAAAAAATAGGCGACCTAACCCCTATAGTTAATGAGCTTATATAGCAACAAATCTATTGTACACAATAGATCATACTTCTTTTTAAAAGAACACTCAATAAGTGAAAATGATAAGGTGTCAACTACATAAGCATTGAGGAGGAGGAGATAGGAGGGCTGAGAACTAAAACCTATAAGGACCACAGCACTATTCTTCTAAAAGAGGAAATATACGCAAAGAGTTTTTCAGAAATAAAAAATATGTGAATGAGAATAATTTCTTCCAATATGGAAAGGACTGGAGGCCCAAATTCCTGTTACCTTACTTCAAAGTTTGCTTTTCATTTTCAAATTATTTGGATTCATATAAACCACTAGATAGGGAGAAAACAGGGTGAAGATCATATACTACAACATATAGTCATCCCAAGAATAATATTTGTTCATTTAATAGTATAACAAATCTTTCGAAAACAAAATAAACAGAGAAATATGACATTTATTATGATTTTTTTAAATCACTCTGAGTCCTGTGAACCATGCAGGCTTATTAGTTGGTCACTGATTCTATCTCCACATTGGGTTTGGGATTCGCTTCCTGTCTAATGGAGTACTTAGAAGCATGTGGAATTAATTGCTTAAGCAAGCCGTCTCTTTTTTTGGATTTGCTAAAATGCCAAACTCCAAGAAAATATGTCAGTGTTGTTATTGAACCAAAAGTCACTGGGTGACTACTGAGTGATACAGAAATGTTATTTATAATGCATTTATAATATACATTTACATTTTCTTCTGAATCTTGCCAAAGTTTGTGTTTGAATAATCTGCTTGTCTTCATGTCCATATATCTTCTAAATAAGTGTTTAACATTTTGCATCACACTTAACAGGGAGATACAAAGATAAAGCCTCATTTTAACAGGCCTGTTCATATTAATAAACTAGAGGTGTCATTTCTGGCAAAATAATAATAAAATTTTGGATGGAACAGATTCTAAGCAGCCTTGATTTGAGTGAAAAGCCTTATAAGTTGTGTTCATCTTTGCAATTTGAAAATGGAGTCCTCTGTGTAATTTGCTATTGTTGAATACACAAGACTTAAGGGTGGCCATCCCTTTGACATTGTTCTGTATCTAGAATGAATTCACAATCTGTAAGTCTTTAATCCAGTATATGCTCAAATCAGTTCACCTTTTTTGTAAAAAAATAAATAATCTGTTTATTACAGCAATTTAGAAACCATACAAAAATCAGAATATTATAATAAACCCTCACGGAATTATCAACCAGCTTCGACCATGACATCTTTCTGACCACCTTGTTCCTTCTATCTGCCCATGTTAGGGAGTTCATCAGGACAGGGAATGTCATTTCAGATAGAGTATCACCTGAATTAGTTTCTTTTGAATCTTAGAAAAACATACAAATGTTTTTGTGTTTTTTTTATGCTTTTACCATGTTTTTTTGTTTGGAAAAGAAATCTTATGTTGTCAGAGCAGAGGAGGAAAACACAGATTTTATTCCAATTTCTTATCAAGAAGGCAGGTCAAAAATCTCTTGACACAAAAGCTCAGAGAGTGAGTTACCTACACTGTTTCCCACTGCACATCACACCGAACTAGAGATAATGGGTTCTCGTATGTTACCTTTACCAGTCTACACTGAGATACTGTGTCCTCAGGTCTGAAGACAAAAACGGTTTCCACTGATCTCTAATTTATACCACTATTATATATTTTAAAAATTTTCATTAAAATAAGAAAATAAGTTTTCTCTATTGAGTGGCAGATCAATTTAACTGGAATAAATTTCTTCTGTAATTTACCCATATGCACTCAAAGGATTAGTAAGCCACTGTCAGGGAACAGATACTTGTCTGCTCATTAACATTCATGACCAAGAACCCTTCTGGTAGGGCTGGTTTCAGCTTCTGATAGAGCAATACTTAAAAGAAATTGGCTTGTCTGTGAACAGCTGCTCAGCAAAGCCACTATGCAAAGGAACTGGTGATAATAAGATGATAATAGTACAACTACACTAGGAGCATAATGTGTTTTAGTTTACTTTGAGGTATGTGGTGAGGGTCCAAGAGTTAGAAAAAGATTAGTCAATCACAGAGGGCATGAAGCTGCTGATCAGCAATGCACTTCCGGAGTTTTGAAAGATCTGTCCAAAGAAAAGGAGGAAGGAAGGAAAGAAGAGAGGAAGGGAGGGAGGGAGGGAAGGAGGGAAATCAGAAGGAAGGAAGGAAGGAAGGAAGGAAGGAAGGAAGGAAGGAAGGAAGGAAGGAAGGAAGGAAGGAAGGAAGGAAGGAAGGAAGAAAGGAAGGAAGGAAGGAAAATTTCTTTATACGTAAACCTGGGTTCTTCTTAGAATGCATTTAAAGGACACCCTACAATGGATCATATATTCCAACATAAATCTATTCACTAATTCAGCCAAAGCCAGATCCCTGGCTACTTGATTCTTATTTTTGGAAGGTCTGTCCTTTGGGAGAATTGACACATTACTTCCCAATGGCAGTAAGAATGTTTCTCTAATTTCTAAAGCACAAGTCAGAACATTCTGATTTCCAGAGAAGTGTCCTTCCGATGAAACACATGTCACTGAGGTAGGGGCCTACCAAACTTGAAGGAGGCATTCACCTACTTACTTTCTATAATGATTAACATTATAACACTTATGAATTACAATTAAGTTGTTTACTGTTCAGTGATGAAACGGAAATAACATATACTTATTCTTGAATAATATCATGGAAGTGTGTGTGTGTGTGTGTGTGTGTGTGTGTGTGTGTGTTTATATGTGTATTTATATGTATATTTATTAGTGTACTAGGATATGGGTGGTAGTAATAAAACAGGCGTGTCTGTCTGTTTTATTTAGAAAATACTTATGGCTCCTGAGTTCCTAGAGAATACCAAAAACAAACAAACAAGCTTATATGGAACATAAAACATTGTTTGGGAAATAGTAAGAGGGTGTTAGTTGAGAACTATGGTAGATTAGGATATAGAAACATTCACTCCTTCTCCCACCTCAACCTCTATGGGAGTTATACACTTCTCTGTCTCAGTGATACTGGTAACGACCATGATTTTGCTATGGCTAGTGGAACCTGAGAATACTGTGTGCCAATTCTCACTTAGACTTTAAGAAGCATTATGCCCCCACAGATGGATATGTAACTTAGTCTCCAAACTGCACAATGAGAAGACAGTGCCCAAGACAGAGCACTGCTTCCAAAGAATAAGAAACCTCAAGAGCAGAACAGTTCAAATTCATAATTTAGAACCAAGCCCAATTGAACACATCCTGAAACAACCAAACTCTAGCCAACCCAAAGATGCATTAAGGAAAATGAAAGATTCTTGTTTATGCTCTGAATTTCTGTGGTTGTTTATTATAAAACAATGGCACATTGATATAACACCAAAAAAGTCTCTAAAGGATATTTACATAATAGATGCATGCTAAATGTCAATAAAGTGATATTGTTTGGAAAAAATCAATAATAAATATGTTTGCAACAAGTCCCAAGGACTTTGTAAACATGCATACAAAATATCTGGAATCCTTTGTTTTCTCCTGCCACACCTTTAATCATCACAATCTTAGCTCATCCTTTAAGGATACTGTTTGCTCCCTCTTCCAAAAGTCTTCTCTGGTGCATGGAAATAAAACACTTGACTTCCTCCTTTCTGTTTCTCTGGCTTCTACTTTATGATATAGTCAATTCTACCTTCTTTAATGTTAGTTTTTATACTATGTCTCTCCAGGTAAATTCCTGACAGACTGTGATCATATTTTTTGACATTAGTCTTTTTTTTTTTAATCTACTATACATTTGGTTAAGTACCTTCTATATGTTAGGTTCTGAATAACTGTTTTGAAATTGAAATCACACACACACACACACACACACACACACACACACACACATAACCCATGTTATAGAAAATATGGAAGATTCTACCACCATATGGAAAACTACTTAGGTTTTTTCGGTTTTCAAATAAGTGTATCCTCCGAGAAAATTAGACCATATTTTAAAGATATCATTACATTATTGTCATCTCTACAGTATATAGATGAGAAATGATATTTTAAAAGAAAATACAAGCAGATTTGCAGTGTAAAAATATTATGCTGCTGTGTATAAATTATTTCTGTATTCAGTAAAATGAGAATTCTGAGGATGTTACTGTAGAATAAGTTCTTCAGAAAGATGGAAATTACTGCACAACTTTTTTCTTTTCTTTTTTTTGCTTTTAAAAATGTACTTGCTGCCAAAATCTCTGGACAAATGTATATCATTAAAATACATAAATAAAAGCCAGGAAGGAGAGAAAAATAATAAAACCAAGAAAAACATACTAAACAAAAATCCTCATATTGAGTTTCAAATGTGAATAAATTTCAGGTCAAATAAATTTGAAGCAAAAAATAACTAAACTAAAATATCCCTTCAACTAAAATTTTCCTGTCTCTGAATAATCTATATTCCATACATGCTCTACACCTTTCTGGAGAATAGGGTGCAGCTGCCTGCATCAAGATAGAGACTACTAGGCTTTGTGAGGTAAGGAGAATAAACAATTGACCCAATAACCTCATTGACCCAATAACATTTTTGCACAAAAACACTCATTTCCCTTTAATTTAAGGACAACTTCTTATTGAATACTATTCCACCATTGCCAAAAATGTGGCTAAATCAATTACCCAACAGTATCACTTCTGTCTTGTTAAAAAACAGTATCAATAATTTTTAGCCAGTGTTCACTCAAAGCAAATAAAAGCTTAGTTAGAATTTCAACCAAATATTGACTTCCTATCACCTTACTATTTATAAGTCTGATGTAAGTCAAGACTGTTAGGTTACAGTCTTGGTTTCCTCGTTTTGGTGGCAACTTGGCAAGTCGTTCACCCTTTCTAAGCTTCAGGTTCCTTGGGGGCTGGGCTATGTTTAAGTGGGTAATTTTCTTTTCTTTTTTTGAGGATTAAAAAAAAAAAATCTTCCAATTTCGTCTGAAAGACATTTCCACCTCGTCCTCACAATAATGGGCAGGGCAGGCAGTGGGAAAAAGAGGAACAGATGCTGCTCACTGTGATATCTCAGCACATTTGGGGACGGAAAGGCACTCAGAGACGATGGGTAGTGGTGGCTCTGAGCAGGGATTCAAGAGTGCTCAGCCTGCGACAGAATGCTGCCACTGCCACGATATGTGTGACTCTGCACTGCAGTTCATCCCTGCTAAATAGGTTAAAGTCTGTAAAAAGTCAGGTATAGGCCAAGTATTATCTATTATTACTGCTACTATTAGCGGAATGTGGGATCATTCTCCATGTTCCTCGGATCCTCACAAATGAGCCACTGGAATGCATGACAGCCATGGGGATTTATACACAAATGCCAACTGCACAGGTCAGACAGTCATGAAACACAAAAAGGCTAGGAAAATAAGTGGGTGCACAAAGAGGCCCATCCCTTTTTCTGTATTTTGATATGATTGGTTTATTTGTTTTGTGTACTTCTGGCTCTCTGGGTGCTTGGTAGAGGTGAGAAAGGTAAGAAGTCAGGGAGTAATGTTATGATCATTATGCCAAGCATACCTGGCTGGGTGTTCATCCAGGCTGTAAGCCCTGGGCTGTGACAGAAAACCTGGGCTTGGCTACCGAGAACATTGAAAAGCAGCCCTGAGGAATTCTGAGCGCATCTTTGCAGTGGCCAGGCCTGGTTAACAGGGTGAGGGGCTTGCAAGGTTGTGTAATGCAAACCAGGGGTCGAGACAGGGCCAGAGGAAGGAGAAAAAACAAACAAAAACCTTATAGAGAACATAGAGAAGGACCAGCGTCAATAAATAAACCTTTATTTTATATACATTCATCCTAACATTTCAACTCTATGTTGAAAAAGAAAGAAAGAAAAAAAGCTAGTTAGTTATAAGTAAATTCGCTACCAAAGAATGAAAAGTTCTACAATTGATATGATATACTTTTTTCAATTCATTGTATCTCAGATACAAATTTTTTTCTTTTTCTTTTCTTTTTTGTTTTTGTTTTTTCAGTTTAATGCCTCTCAGCTACATATTTTAGGCTAACGGCTGTATGGACCAAAGTTTGGCCATCTAGGAAAGTTGGGAAGAATTCATACTAATTTGGGTTTAGCTTCCAAACACCCAATGAATATTTATAATTTGATATTCTGTTTTCTTCTAAATATTACCAAAGATAATAATAGAAACTGAGAAAGAATACAACAATAAATAGAATATTATGTTACTTAAAGTGTTTTGGAATTTCAAATTTTAAAAGTCACCTCTGTCACAAAATGAAAAGTTAAATTGAATCAAAACATTTCCAGTATAATAAGGAAAGTAACAACCGTAGACTAATTAACAGTTATTGAATCTGGCCTCTGAATATAGTTTGGATGGAATAACATACATACATCAGATACAATTTAAATTGTTGCCGTACTTTATGAAAATAGGAAGGAAAGTGGCCACCTTCTCATATAATATAGTCACTATTCATATAATAAAGGACATATAGCCAACAAAGACATACACGATCCAGATGACAAACCAAGATCTCTAAGAAAGTGTACTAGATGCAGAAATGCAAAATGGACACTTTGGATCGTGAGACCATAGCAATAATACAAAATGACTTACATAATAGAAATGACTTACATGACTATCTTCTTATCCCTAGAAGGTGATACTGCTAAGTCACCTTTCAGCAAAATAAAATTCAAAGCCCTTCAGAGCACCATTGGTTTTATCTGGGAAAATACCGTTTCCCCGAAAATAAGACCTAGCCGGACAATCAGCTCTAATGCGTCTTTTGGAGCAAAAATTAATATAAGACCTAGTGTTCTGTTCTATTCTATTCTATTCTATTCTATTCTATTCTATTCTATTCTACTCTACCGAGTCTTATGTAATAGAATATAATATAATACTAGGTCTTATATTAATTTTTGCTCCAAAAGATGCATTAGAGCTGATTGTCTGGCTAGGTCTTATTTTCGGGCAAACACGGTAGGACTCAGAGGATAACATTCCACAACTGATCCTATACAGTTCTTCTGATCTCACACAAAATGATACTCATCGATAAATGACATGAGGAAGTGTTAAAAAACAAACAAAAAAAGCCAAGGGGAAAATGGAAATCTACCTATATGATTGCATCAGTGTTCCTGAAAGATGACTTAGCAGGATCATCTACTAGGGATAAGAAGAAAAGACATACAATTGCATGACTGACCTTCATGAAATTGCCTAAAGAAAGGGCAGAAATTATAATGGTGGCTTTTTAATTTACATATTTTATAATTATTTATTTATTTTTGAAGACTGAGCTCTTCAGAAGCTGAGCTTACCAGCATCACATTTAGATTAAAAAAAAAAAGTGTCTGGTTGAAAGCTTTCTTGGAAAAAAAAATCTTAATTTCCCATCCATCCCAACCTAATGCAAGTGCAATGAAATGCACTGTTACAAAGAATTCATCACCCTCTATGTCAGATCTAATCTTAGCAAAAATCAATGTCCTGTCAAACCGATTGACATAATACCCCTAAGTACATTAGCATGATTTAAAACACACCTGTAAAAAGAGAGAGAGGGGGAGAGGGAGGGAGAAAGGGAGAGAAGGAAGGAGAGAAACAGCAAGGGAGAGAGGGAGAGAAAAAGGGAGGGAGAGAGGGAGACAGAGAGATTTCTTTAGTAGAATAAATGAGACCTGGGATTAAGAAATATAAATCCAAAGATATTAATAACAATTGATATGAGAATACAAGAAGTATCTGGCTCAGTCTTGTTGAATAATTTTACTCATATAAAAAAATCAACCCCTATAAAGCTACCTTGCATCTAATATTTTTATTAAAAGAAATATATATTATGTACTGTGAATACAGCCCTGGAATTATTTCAGCCTGATTTTGGAGCACAGGTTTATAAAAGCACTAGAGTTGTTTTCCTAAGACCCAGGCAGAAGTCAGCATCAGCAGATCCCTCTACCTGCTTTTGATAACAAACGAGACGGTGTCTCAGTTGGCCTCAATTTGAAGTGATACATTACAGTTCCTCAAACACAGAGCCCCTTCAGGGGCTCCTGAATGTCACTGGATTTGTAATCTGTCAATCCACAGCATTCCCAAGTGTTCCCTAGTTGCATTCAAGGGAAAAACATTCCCAGTTTCAGTTCTAAATAAGGAATTATTTTCATATACATTCACATATAAAGTTGAACACAGAGAGAGAGGCCGAGAAGAATGTGAAGCTGTTGAAACATTCTTGGAGAAAATGTAAGTTCCATTCACTTACATGGAAAATGACCCATCATCTTGGGTACTGAAAACACCACCAGGTGGACCTACCTTTTAGAACTTGGGAGACTGATTTGAAAGAAATTGGTGTTGTTATACTAGTTTAAAGAAGCGATGGAGCAGAACATTTTACCTACTACAGAGGAAAAACAAGAAAAACTTTGGCAAGCCTTTTCTATACTGGCTCTGTTGTGCATTGACTGGAGAGGGTGAAGAAAATGAATGGCACTTCTGTTGCCTCAGGGCAACTTAATATGACCAAAGGGGTACAAGGAAGGTTCACTGCAATTTGTAAGTCTGACTCTTTACAATGAGTCATAGTAAGGTGCATTCATTTCTTAGTGTGCTAAAAACTACACACCGCTTACGAATATTAACTTTATCCTTATTAACTCAGTTTATAAAAATCAGATTGCTTTTAAACAGTTTTCCGAGGCTCTGATGAGACAATTCAATGCTGAAATCCTAGTAATAATTACTTTTACTCTTTGCACTTTCTAATACAAAAGGTTTATTTAACAAAGAGAATATAGAAATGAAGTCAATTGCGTATAATCAGGAAATCAATAGAGGGTTTAAACCTTATGCAGAAAGCACTGCAACTGCAATGTAAAACATTATCAGAAGGGCAAACTCTAAAATAAAGGAGACCATGTCATTGGTGCTGAAAACATGTCTGTCTTCTTAAAAGTGTTGTTATATTTCAAATTATTTTAAATTGCATTTAATTATTTTAAAGAAAATCCCCAGATGAAAACTCAAGACAAGCTATGGTATGACAAAACCTGAATTAGAATTACTTTAATAATGAAACATTGATCTGAATCTTTCAGAATAAATCTCACAGGCAAACCACAAATGCAAAACAGCTCTTTGTTAACTCAGGCTTTTGCAAGTTATCACTATCAAAATTGTCAAGAAAGCTCATGCTTTAAAAAAGAAAAAAATATATATCTAGATAGATAGATAGATAGATAGATAGATAGATAGATAGATAGATAGATAGATTTACTAATGTTTAAGAGAAAAAGAAAAGCAACCAATTAAAAAAAATAATGTTTTTCATATAAGACGAAGATTCTCATAGTAAAGCACATCTAGAACAAAGTGAAGTGGAAACTCTTCCACGCTTACCGTCAAATTTCTTGTGCCTGGACACAAACGTGGTGCGCACAAAGTGACTCGTCTCTTCCACAAGGTTTTCAAACTCGAGTTTGCTTTGCTGGCTTAATTTGTCTTCCATTTCTGTGGTGCAGCATGTATATTCTTGAGGACAGATTCTTAAGTGTTCCCCTGAAATGAGAAGGCAAATGTCAGTATGAAATAATAAGGACTTCAGGAAATTTGCTTCCCTAACATCTCCCTCAAATCATGGGGTACTTGTTCTACCAACTCCTCTAGCAATTCCCACAAACTATATCTGCCCCTCAGTGTACTTAATATTTCAAACATCCTGGACTCAATGCTTAACCTAAGGCTATGGTCTGAATGCTTGCGTCCCCCATCCCATAACACATATGTGGAAATCCTAATCTCCAAGGTGATAGTATTAGGAGCTGGAGCCTTTGCGAGATGGCTAGGTCATGGATGTGATTAGTTCCTTATAAAAGAGACCCCCAGAGAGCTAATTCATCCCTTCTACCTTGTAAGGAAACAGTGAATAGATGGCATTTGTGAATCAGGCACTGAATCTGCCAGTGCCATGACCCTGCGCTTGCCAGTCTTCAGAACTGTGAGAATAAATGTATGTTGTTTATAAGCCAGTTTAGGTATTTCTGTTAAAGCAGCAAAAACAGTTAAGACATCTGATATTTGTTAATAGCTCCTGTCCCTGTCATGTAAACGGAGGTATATTAAAGACCTCAGAAGATCACGGCAATTTTCTGCTTTTATTTCAAATGTACCACATAACACCAGGTGACAAGAGATGCAATACAATTATAAGTGTGCTTGTCTTTGAAAACCTCAAGTAAGGCAAAAGACATTCCATCCCATCACCACAGTCTTAGACAACAAGGACAAGAAAAGATAGGAATCATTCCTTGTGTGCTCTTTCTGCCTGTGCATCTGACAGAATGCATTAGCTTTTCTCTGGTTGAAAGTGAGCATGTTTTTAATGGCAGATCTCACGTCCACACATTCCCTCAGCTGACACTTCTTGTCAGAGAGAAAATGTTTGCTTGCAAGAAGGAAGGCACTGATGGGTTTAATTAATGCTTATGTTACATGGAAATATAAAGTATAAGGTAATGAAAGTCTGGAATTTAATTCAACAGATTTATCTGGATATACGCGTATCAGGGCACTTGTCTTGACTATATTGTTTTATTCGGTGCTATTTGCAAGGAGGAGCCAAACCTTTCCTTCATGAAATTAAAATGGTCTGTTATTGCATAAAATGTGAATTTCCAATTGATACAGTTCCATTAGTGTCAAAAATGTTTAGCAGAGCCTGTGGAGGGAAGAAAGAAAATCCACCCAACATCTTGCTAAGTAAAACCAACAAATTGCCCCTGTGATCAGTCAGTGCAAGTCATTGAAAACCAAATGTACTTTATGTGGTGATTAAAATTTGTTTATAATATTAACAGTGCTTATATAAAATTATGTTCTGTGACCCTCTATGACACATAGGGTGTCTCATGATTCCTCACATAGTTTAATGCTTTAGTGCCTACTTAAAAAAAAAAAAAAAAAAAAGACTTAAAAAAAAGAAAATAACCACAGTATGTATTAATGTTAGATCTTACATAATTCCTGGAAGGGAAGGAAACTATAAAGTATCATATGTATATTTTTTTTACAAGGAAATGAAAATACATTGTACTTAAGAATGATAAACATCAAATTCAAGGTAACAGTTCCCTCCTTGGAGAAATTAGGATTTGAGAGAAATAAATTATCTGCAATCTTTTATTTTTTAAGTTGTTTGATGGATATACAGTGAATATTATACTATTATGTTTACTTTTTTCTGTACATTTAAAAATTTTGTAATAAAAACTTAGAAATACGCCATTAAAATGTAGTAGCCACTTCAGTCGTGCTAGAGAGGAAAGCAGGGGTCAGATATTAGAAAAGAAAAACAAGCTGCCCTTGACATTCAGCCAGCCTGGCACTCACGGTTAGGTCATGATAGTCTTTTACAGCTATACAATCTCACAGAATACCCACCTCAGACAAGATTACTCTGAGACCATGATAAAATGCAACAAAACTAGGCCACTTCAAAATTGTGTCTAAGCACTGACAAAAACAGGGTCACTATGCCATCAAAAAGTACCAAGCACTTCCAGTCTTGGGCAAAATAAGAGGCTGATACTTCTTTATCATTTACAGATTAATCTTCATACTAGTCTCCCTCCTTGTTGGTCAGATTTATTGAGATACCTTATTTTAGAATAGCCTCAGTTTTCTGATAGCATGCAATGTAGTTTGAAGGCCCGCTTCCTTGAACCCTCCCCCAAATCACCCAACCAAAACGCTAATACTATAATAGATGCTTTTGAGGTCCCTTATTGAGAAACTCCATGGCTTTCTGTGGTGTGTTCTCACTTGTTGCAGAAAGTAATTAACTCAGCTTGTTCAACTACAGGTGTGTTCCTGATCGGTTCTGATTTGAAGGTACTTATGTACAAAAATGGGGAGGGATAGTACAAAGTAAATTTTGAAATTTTTTCCCCAAGTGATTCTGATACTCAGCTCCCATTGAGAAGCATAGTTCTGGTGATTAAGACACTAGGAAGGAATAAGTATGGCTTTAACAAAAGCAAAAAGTTCATGAGTCACCAATTTTCTTTTTATAAAATATCAAGTCTAACCAATAATGACAAAACTCATTCCAGATTGACTGCATATTTAGCATTAACAACTTTGCAGAATGTTTCTTTTCCTGACCTATTATAAACTTCTTTTTTAATCGCCCTATTTTATTCCTTATTTCCTACTGCTCCATTTCCCACTCTGTTATGCACAAATAAAATACCTATTTTTCAAGATTAGCACATAAGGGCTGCATTCTACTTTTGAGTCATTAGAATACTAGAATTGAGTTTACAAGAAAATGCATGGGAATTTGGGCGGGAGGGGGGGGCACAAAAACCTACTGACCAAAAGAAAATAAACATTTTATGACCGAAAGGACACAATTGTATTTGGAATATTTGTGGAAGAAACCCCATGGAACTACCTTTGTGAAATTAGACTGGATTGAAGGCATTATAATCTCTAATCACTCCAAGAAAATCAGTATTTTATATCAAGTGATAAGTAAAAACAGAAAGATAGATACTTCTTAGTGAGACAACTTTAAGCTAAAATTATTTCGTCGTGTGTGTGTGTGGGGGGGTGGTCATGGACGTATATGCAGAAGGTTGCCTTATTAATTGAAAGTAATTGGGGAGTTTTTATAGAACTGGGAGTATCCTCAACAAGGTGATTCCTTTCTTCTCCTTTATGTGGCTCCTTGGCAGAGAAAAAACTAGACACATGGAGAGACAGGGATTGACAAACATGGAGAGAGTAAGTGAAGATACTGGAGAATACTGATGTAGGAAGAGTAAGTCTTTCATGCAACGTGTTTTTGAGCGCCTTGAGAGAGACCATGCCATTGTCCCCAAGCAGGATCAGGACACATCAAAAGTGTGGTTGGATATAGGCTGAGCTTTGCTTTCTTTCTAATGTGTTGTAGAATTGAACTATTGAAATACAGTTCCTCTTTCCCCGTAATCTGAGGACCCTGATATTTACCAAAACAACCTGATGTCTTTGAATGGCCAAAAGGCTAGGACAATTAGGCAATTTGTGGTGTGTTTTTAACCCTAGAACAGGAGTTTGCAAACCATGGCCTCTGCTTCAAATCTGGCCTACCACCTGTTTTTGTAGGACCTGTAGGCAAATGGTTGTGGCAGGAGGGATATCAAAAGAATATTTTGTGCTATGTAAAAGTTTTATAAAATTCAAATTTAATTGTCCATAAATAAAGTTTTATTGAAAAACAGTCCCACTCATCATTAATGTATTGTCTATGACTACTTTAGTATTAGAATAATAGCAGAGCAGTTTGACAAACACCATGTAAGTCCTGCTACACCTGAACTATTTACATTCCGAAATCATATTCATACACGCCAGCCACTCTGTTATGTAAAGAATGAGTTCTAACGCTTCCTGTTACAATTTCTCCATACAGCAAAAATATGAAACTTCTCTCAGCTTAAATACTTCCTGACACAGATATTTGATGTAAAATTGTATTTTTCCAGAGATAACTTATGAAAAAGCAAATGTTGTCCTTTAAGAGTCTCCCACCCACATCCCTTTCTCAAATTCCCTTAGGTTCTTTATATTATATAATTAAATACAACATTGCTCAATTAGAGCACCCTGAGATACTTCCAAGATAATGAATAATAAAGATACTAAATAGCTCATTCCAGAAGTTCAGAAAGAGACAGCATAAATGCAAAAAAATGAGGGATTGAAACGATGACAACTGTACCTTTACTCATCAAACATTTTTTGATAACCTCCTGTGTGCAAATCAGAATGACAGGTTTGTGTCCAGCACTATCAGACAGAGGGTCATGCAACCAGCTGACACAGGGACAAGCTCTCTTAGGGTACTTGAGGTTAATGCCAGTGTATACCTGAGTCCCTGCATTTTTATAGAACTCTTCACTAGCTCTAAAATTAAAAAGAGGGACTATAGATGTGGAAGAAGGGAATGCTACCAGGAAGTTAGAGAATGAGCAAAATCTCAGGGACAGATGACCAGATCACAAATTGTCATGTTTTCCAAGAAAGAAGAGATATGGTTCTTCCTCTCTCTACATGCCCCCTTCAACTATGTGTCACTCTTCACAACATCTTTCTCCAAATGCCTGCCCAGATGTTCATTTTCACTACAAGATACTGAGGTGACAGCAGAGATGTGATTCTGCCGGGTCACACTTGACAGATGGCCCTGGGTCTGGAAGTTGCCAAGAATAGACTTCCTGAGTGGCATGGTGGGAAAGAGCAGGAGACAGGAAGACCTCATTAACCACAGAAGCCAGCCTCTACAGGTCTGCTACAACAGACTCTCTGCCCTTGCAGGTGACATGTGGGGACCTCGGAAGACATTCCAAACAAACAAACAGCAAAAATGAAGTGTCCTGAATGAGTCACATTTCACAGACTATAGCCAGCCAAACTCTTGGCTTTTATAAAGCTCTGGAGTGTAGACGGACATTATTACCCTTGCACTTCCTAGAAGATGGATAGAAAATAAAAAACTAAAAAGTGAAAAGGAGATGGCAAGATCTCACAAAACATGGCATTTCAATTCCTTAATCTCCAAATTCCATTTGATGAGATTGCAATATTTGTTTTAGATTTAGCCCTCCTCAGAGTGTATGGTCCATGCCAAAGTTGTCTCATCCTTGAACTATTAAAATCGCCACAGTCAATTAGATATGTCTGGTACCAAGCTAGAATCGCCTCATCATTTTATACATTGCCTCATATAACCATTCAGTCTGTTCATCTCATGCCTAGAAAGTAGACTGGAGCAAATAATCTAAGGAAACAGGTTTAGGGAAGCAAAACATTCTAGAGTAAGTTAACTTGTAGCTAGAGTTTCTGATCTCAATCATTTAAATTGGAGTTAATAGTCTTGGACTGTTTTTAGTCTCATCAATTTCCTATAAATGCTAATTAGGAGTGGTAGATTGGGAGAAAGCAGCATTCTTTAAACGTATGTTCCATTTCATTTCTTTAAGTTCAAATTTCCAAAACCTCCAAATAAGCCCTCCTGCAACATTTTTTTTCAGTATGAAGCACTATTAGAAATAATCCTTTTACATCTTTAAGGACTGTTCTCTAGTGATGTTGTTTAGTTTAAATCAGAAATATTCAAACTTTCACACAAGTTTCAAAAATTCAATTAATGTTCTACTTCAGTGGAACTTATTACTCAAATAACTTACATCATTGACATTCTTTGATGTTTCAATTTCCTGATAAACACTTTAAATACTGATTTTTTAGTTATAAAATTTTCACTCTGCATTTTGCAAAAATAATTCCTTTGAATGGACCAATAAGTTAATTGTTTAAATCTGTTCCAACAGTTGCACAAAGAGGATTTCAAACATGCCACTCTAAATGGTACAGATCCCACCTCCACGGCTCTTCCTTCTATCAATGTTTCTGTTTGCTACTATTTCCTTACCTTTCTTATTTGGGAAAAGCTGATAGTTTGAGGGTGGGGATGAGCATGGAAGAAGGTGTGGTCAGAATTAAAAAGGTGTGAGGTGTATGTGGAGTAGAGAGTTGGCAGTGCTTGGAGAGAAGCTAGTCTTTGAGATAATGAAGCAGCTGGAGTGAGAAAAGTTATCTTTCCTTTTTTTCACATCTAATCTAGCTCTAATATAAAATTGTTAAACTTGAAAAAAAATAAAGTTTAAAAACTTTATTTTTAAATAGAGGGGTTTCTCCTTGTCTTAAAATGAATATATCTTATTTAATTCATACAAGTAAAACTTTGAGACATTTAATAAAAGCAATGCCTTTAAGAACCCTCATCGACTGTTGGTGGGAATGCAGACTGGTGCAGCCGTTATGGAAGGCAGTGTGGAGGTTCCTCAAAAAATTACGAATATAATTACCATATGACCCAGCAATCCCTCTCCTGGGTATCTACCCAAAGAATTTGAAAACATTTATACATAAAGACACGTGTGCTCCAATGTTCATTGCAGCTTTGTTTACGGTGGCCAAGACATGGAAACAACCAAAATGTCCTTCGATAGATGAATGGATAAAGAAGTTGTGGTATATATACACAATGGAATACTATTCGGCGGTAAGGAAAGATATAGAAACATTTGTGACAACATGGATGGATCTTGAGAGTATAATGCTAAGTGAAATAAGTCAGACAGAGAAAGCAGAGAACCCTATGATTTCCCTGATATGTGGTATATAAACCAAAAAACAACAAAAGGACAAGACAAATGAGAAACAAGAACTCATAGACACAGACAATAGTTTAGTGGTTACCAGAGGGTAAGGTGGGTGGGGGGAGGGAGATGAGGGTAAGGAGGATCAAATATATGGTGATGGAAGGAGAACTGACTCGGGGTGGTGAACACACAATGGGATTTATAGATGATGTAATACAGAATTGTACACCTGAAATCTATGTAAATTTACTAACAATTGTTACCCCAATAAATTAAAAAAATAAAATAAAAGCAATGCCTTTAAAATTATTATCAGCAATTTGTATTTATACACACACACGCATACACACACACACACACACACACACACAAACACACACAAGAATACATAACATTTTTCCCCAGTATTTTTTCGTTTTAAGTAAAGAACATAAAGATCTCAGGAGAAAATTTGAATTGCTACAATTTTTCTTCTGCTATATAGGAAACACCCCAGCAAAATTATGGTTGAACATCACAGGATAATAGCAAATCATAAGAACAATGTGATTCCATAATTTAAAAGATGCCACAAACCATCCACTCAACTTATGAAAATATTTTAATTAAATCAAAACCAATGTAAAGTACCATATTCTATATCATAAAGCTAATTGATGAAGCTAGTAATATAATTGACTATCCTTCATGCATAAGAGAAAGACTATTCAATAATAGTATAGGTTTTTGAACCTAGAACATGGTAAAGGGAAGAAATCATTGTTGTTCCTTGAGTTTTCCCTTCACTTCATATCTTCACTTCATATCTCTGCATCTTGCTTGTTAAAGTTTTAATAGCACCTGTAAACAGAGTGAGAAGTGACCAAAAAGCTATCTGGTGCCATATACCGCACTTCAGAGGTATACTGAAATTGGATCAAGGAAAAGTGTACAATGGGGAATTAATAATGGACATGCTTTTCCAAGAGCTTTACCTACAGGTATTCTGATAAACTAGCAATCTCCCAAGAGGATCTTTCCTACTTCTTTAAGAACTATATTCACTAAGCTGTATGTCCAATATAAAATTTTCATTTTTGTCCTGCCTGCCTTAGGAATTGCCAAAAGCTTCATATTCAAATGGTTCAAAGATGTCTACAATTCTACAGTCTGAATGGTATCTTTATGGGCATGCTTGGTTAGGTCTAATTAAGCTGCTCTGACACTGCATGCCAAATCCAGGCAAAGAGTAATTCACCAGACCCCAACGACCTTCTATAAGTCAACGAACCAGGGATGCTGACTTCCATCTTTCTCTTTCTGTGACCCATATTGCCTACATCCAACCAATTGCCTCCTACAACTTCACCCACATAAGATGATCAATTTCAAGTTTATTGCAGCTGTAATCCCACGTGTGTCTTTACTTACTCAAAGTTAGCTATTTTTACAATTGAATTTGGTGATCTTGCAGTGATGTACAATAAAGCAATTCTCAAAAAGGGCTTGTTTTTGACCCTGATATAGCAGATCAGCATTCTTACAAAATTATGTGACAGCTCACTTGAGAACTTAGGATTTACTGCCCAAAGCCCTATGGCTGTAAACAGTTCAGACCAATTCAGTAAAGGGGCTGAGGCTAGGTGAGAGTCATTAAGAACTTAATCAAATTGAACTGCATGTAATCCTTTATGAAAAATTATTTTTCTCCTCCATAAAATACTGCAGTTTTAGTAGGCATCTGTAAAACCATGATTGTAACACTGATCAGATCATATAGAGTAAAGTAATAAAAAGCAGAGTGGCTGGAAATGTTATAAGATATATGGTATAGTCTATGAGTATATATTTCTTTTTCTGCCTCCATGACAATGAAACTCCATAATATCTAACCTTTTACAACTCATAGAGCCATTAATTTATAATAATTACTTTAATTCCCACTAATCATTTAAGATGGATGCCCATAGGTAAATATCACTCAGTCTCTATTTCACAGATGATTAATGGAAGGCCTACAAAAAGGAGATAGTCATTTTCCCCTGGCATCACTTTTGCAATTAATAAAGGGCAAGAGGTCTCTTTCTAAAATTTGTGTAAGGGGACCTAGATTTTAAAATGACACTACTTCAAATGCTATAATAAATTCTAGCATCCTTTACAACTGGGGACTTTAAAATGTCAGTGTTCAGGTGACAGCCGCAAGTCAAGCATTATCATTCAAAACTTTGTGTGATTAAAGCTCAGCCATGGTTTTAATCCAAGAGGGGAGCAGAACTTCAGAAGTGACAGGAATAAAAACTCCCCTGAATGTAAAGTGCATATCTCTATATACTTAAAAGAGAAATGAAAGGCCAAATTGAAATTTTAAAGAATATACTGCATAAAAACAATTGAAAAATGTCTTGACATAGAACAAAATGTTTTAAAGAAATACCTTTTTTTAAACTTAAAACAAATCTGAATAGAAATAAAAAAAAAACACTTAGGAGACTACAAATAACCACAGCTTTTTCTGCTTTATAATATCTTTCTGAGGGATATATTTCTTAGACTGGCCTCAAAAGAAGCAGAATTGATAATTACCTATATCCTATAATGCGGACAAGAAACTTGTGTAGCTTTTCTTTTACCCAGGACTTAGAAACCAAATGTGTAAAATAACTAATCAAAACAATATCATTTAACCTAAGGAAATACTTCATTTATCAGATCGGCTCTTGCAGAGTAAGACATCAGAAGAAAAGGGTCTTGAACTAGGCCCTGGTTTTGACGAAAAGGCTTGAGTGCGATGACATTCTTTGAGGGGCAGATATGGATTCAGAAAGTTAACTCTGGCTTATGTCTGTGCTTCTCCTCATGGTTATTTCTCATTGCAAGTTACATACTCTGTGGTTAGACTTCCTATATTAAAATATTAAACATCGCTGCATTTGGGAAAGAAAATATACATAGGCAATTAATAGTACACATGGCAACTAAAAGTCCAATTTAGCTTAATTTATAATATATGCATAACTTCTTTGATCTGGATTACTGAGTTTGTCTTTTCAGGACTTCTGCATAGTCCTTGAGCAACAAGTATTTGGAGTCCACACTCTTATATCATTCAAAAATCCCCTGAATTTAAATAATTTCCACTCTAAGAAACTTACGCTGATCACCTTAGTTGAGGTGTCCCACATTACTGCATTACTTTTGGTCTATGCATTTATTATAGTATTCATTCCAAAGTATCTGAATTGTAGTTATTTATGGAGAACGCTATGTTTCTATTCATCTCTTGCCACTCTCCTTTTGAAGTCCTGTGCCAAAAAGAACTATTGGCAGCGAAAACATATCATGCTCAGCTATATTCTGGACCTTGGCAATGCTATTCTTTCAACACAGAAAGGTATGAGTTTCTCTTTTTCAGCTCCATGTCTTCCCTCCATCCTTTCTCATCCATCAGGCCTCAAGTTAACACCACTTCCTCTGAGCCTTTCCTGAACTTGGAGTCTTGGTGAGGTGCCACTCCACTTCCTACGGTCCCATTACCTCTGTAGATAGCTCTGTGTTATACCTATCGCCACACTGTAATGACCAGTTTATCAATCCACGTCCCTTGCAGGAGGACAGACTGCTTGAGGGCTAGGACTGTATTTTGTTTAACTATAGCCCTACTGCCTAGCTCAGTACCTGGTTCGTAAGACACCCAATACATTTGTGCCTAGCAAATAAATAAAATAAAAATGAATTTATACAATAATGAAATTAGCATTTTGCAGGAAGGTCTCACTCATGGCAGGATATCTCAAAGCCTTGCTAACTACCCACCAGTGGCCAAGGCTAGAATGTTCAGAACAGATACCTGTCCTGGAAGAGAATTGGACTAAACAAACTTAAAAATTTTAACTCTAGGATTCTACAATATTATATATGAGAGAGTTATAACAAATATATAAGTGTCAGTAAAGTGTGAGCCATTGAACTGAAACTACTGGTTGTTTTTTATTCATTGATTCACAACACTGTACATTCACCTACTCATTCTTTCAGTCATGTATCGAGTGCCTACTTTTACAAGGAGGTCCCTCTGGCACTTCCAAATAACCACCCACCTTGGGATTGTCTGCAGAAAATCATCTTTGCACTCTCATTTGAAAATACCATTGATGGAGCTCAAGTTCAACAATCCTCCCAGGGGTCCTTCTATGGAGTGCTTTGAGGTAAGTGGAGAAAAAGAATGCTTCTGGAACGTTGGAAAAATTAGTTCAGTTACCCCTTGAAAGTGCCCAGGAAACTCCAATCTTCTATAACTGCTTAAGACTCCCAGTTTGGTGGAAAAATTCCAAGATAAGGCAAGGAGTCAGAGGTGAGTGAACCTATACACACCTATTAGAAGAACATTTGACAGTTTTCCCAGACAAACTCCTAGAAATTATTCTATCTTGCTGACTTTTAGGTTCATTTTCTTTTCCAAACCCATGCTCTTAGACAATTGGTTTTTGATAGCACATTTTACGAGAAGAATCTTTAGCTACCTCTTGGGGGGTATGTTCCTGACACTTTGCCCAATGCACTGTGGAAAGCAAATGGTATGGCAAGGATTTGTCTCATCACCTCGCTGTGCAAATGGCTGCAATTTACAAGTTTGGAAGCACACATCCTCTTGGGATTCACAGTAAATTCTCCTTTCTTCTCTCTCCAAATTAATTTTGTTTTTCATTATTGCCCTGCCATAGGAGAGAGACATTGTATGTACAAGGAGTAGTGGAACCTAGCCAGGCTTACAGCTTTCATAGGATTGATTCATCCCTAAACAAATCCTGCTGGGAGACTACAGCTTAGTTTGAGCCAACAACCAGATAAGAATTTTACTAGTAAGAAGGGTCTGAGACATTTACAACAACAACGAAAAAGATGACCTTTAATTGCTCATTTCTAGTTCCTCTGAAGAAAGACTTCTGCAAAATTACTATCTTTTACAGAATGACTGTAACTAAAATTGGACCAGTACATGGCAAGGAACATACACACATTCAGGGCTGGCTTGAGGAAAGGTGCCTTGTCACTTCATACTGTGACAAAGAATTAAAGACACGGGGCTTTGGTATTTGAGAAGTTGTAATGGCATTGGCCCACCTCCATTTCACTGAAGTCCACCTGTAGCCAAGCCCATGGTATCTTCCAGCGTCAAACACAATGGCTCCTCTTGCTCGAAAATAACCTTTGCGTATAAAAGAAGTCTCAATGCTTAAAAGTGTCTCAAAAGCTAAGAATAATACTTGGATGACTTAAGTGACTTGAATAAAGGGTGTACACAAGTATGAGATTGGCAAGCATGGATCTCATTCTCCATTGAATATGGAGACAATGTAAACTTTTCCAAGGCTATGTCCTGTGAGGAGAGGTGGACATCAGGACTGAGGCAGTCAAAGGAAATAATACACAGGTCTGTGCTTCACGCCCTGCAAGCTCCTCTCATTTACTCTTCAACCCACACTCCAAGGTAGGTTTAATTGCACCTATTTATTCAACTGCCGAGGTTAAGCAACTTACTGCCAATGCCCACCCCTTCTAGAAACTGCCTTCCCTTAACAAGCATACTATTTTTTTCTTTCATTACATGCTTATTTCTGGTGACTTGTGGTTAAGGGGGCGGGTAGAGGTTCTGGGTCCAATATAGGATAAAGCTGTTTGAACTTACCCATCAGTGTTGTCTCTAGCTATTTCAGTAGCTCCTTGCCTGAAAGACTTGAGTATTTTTATCTTTAATTTTTACTAGATGAAGACAGTGAGGCTTAAGCTCACATAGCTCCTTGGTAGAGAGCCCAGAGTTCAAACAAAATTGGTTTACACTCACATGAGTGCTCTCTCATCTGTGACTTTCCCCTGTCTCTTCACCCAATAGAAGGGCCTCTCCCTATTTCTCGGGTTCCCACACTGTTTTTGCTCATGTTGCCACAAGCTGACTCCAGACTTGAACCGATCTGCACCCTGAACTTCCTCTCCCAAATCTGGCAGTGCACCCAGCCTCTGGGAACACATGGATCCCTACACAGATTTTGAAAAAAAGCTGTTCAAAATGAGACAGAAGTAGCAAGTTTTATAAGAAACAAAAAGGAACAAAGAAAAAAATACTCAAGAAATAGAAAAGTTTTAGCAAATCAGCATTAAGAACGTTGGTCTTTAGAATCATGAAGGTATGAGTTTCAACCATTTTACTTCAACTTGTAGATGTGTGACATGGCAAATCAGACATGGCAAAATACCCACAAAAACAGCATTGTAGAGAAAATGAAATAGAATAGCCTACAGGAAAGTGCCTAACTTATAGCTGGTGCAAATCATACATATATACATACATTTGTATATATCTGTGTCTCTGTGTGTCTCTCTCTTATCTTTCTTTGACAGTATTATCAAACTTTACTTAATATTTATAGATCACTCTATCCAAAAATTGTACATATTTTTTTTCTTTTCATATATACTTTTTAATTTTTTTACTATTATTGAGTGACATTGGTTAGCAAAATTACATATGTTTCAAGTGTACATTTCTATAATACATTATCTATATATTGAATTGTGTATTCACCACCCAGTCAATTCTCCTTCCATCACCATGTATTTGACCTCTTTTACCCTCATCTACCACCTGCTGTCCCCCCTTACCCTCTGTAAACTATTGTCTCTGTCTATGAGTTTTTGTTTGTTTGCCTTGTTTGTTATTTTCAGTTTTATATCCCACACATGAGTAAAATCATATGGTTCTTGACTTTTTCTGTCTGACTTATTTCACTTTGCATAATAATTTCAAGATCCATCCATGTTGTCACAAATATATATATATTTGTGACACATACACACACTCACACACACACGCACACCACATCTTCTTTATCCAATCACCTATCAAAGGACACTTTGGTTGTTTCCATGTCATGGCCACTATGAATAATGATGCAATAAACATAGGGGTATACGTCTTTATGGATAAATGCAACTCCCAAGAAGACATACAACTGGCCAACAGATACATGAGAAAATGCTCAACTTCACTAACTATTAGGAAAATGAATATCAAAAACACAATGAGATACCACCTCACACCTGTCAGAATGGCTATTATCAATAAGATAAGTGGTAACACGTGTTGGAGAGGTTTTGGAGAAAAAAGAACCCGATACACTGCTGTTGGAAATATAAATTGGTACAGCCACAATGAAAAACAGTATGGAGGTTCCTTAAAAAATTAAGAATAGAATTACCATATGATCCAGTTTTCCCTTTTCTGCATATAGTCTTGTCTTTTTCAGCAAAAGTCATAGATGTCAACAGAAATGTAACCATCTCAACATCAAACCCCAGGTTCCTTCAACCCTGAAATTGAAAGAAACCACTGGCATATTCTTCCAAGTAGCAATTCAGACAGAAATTTCCAGCTCCTTCTCTTCTAGGCGACTATATATTGGCTTCCATCTTGATCCACAGCAAGCATTGATTTGCCTCAGATCTGCTAAATTCAAACTTAATAGACAAGAAATGCCTTTGCAAAGCACAGGGAAAGGCTAGCTGAGCACTGAATTACCTGCACTATGTACATCCACAGATTTTTCTGAGGACTTAGCACTGATCTCCTTGAAGCATCACCTTTCTGAAAGCCAGATCTCATGATTTACCTAGCATCACCAGAGCACAATAAATATGCAATAAAACACAGATCCAAAATTCTGCCAAAAAGAGAATATTGTTAAAGGATAATTTTTAAAAGAGGATATAATCATGATTCCAACAAATACAAGATAAATATTTGTTAAGGGTCTCATTTAGCTAATTAATTAATGAGAAAACCAGTAAGATGTTATAACTGGTTGAAAAGACAACTCAACAAACCACACATATGTAAAAAACAATAATAAATTGAGCAACTTTATGGAATCATAACTGCCATCTCAGAAAAACTGTTTTACAGGTCTTACGCCTCAAAACGTTGGAATGTTAAAACATGGCAAAATACCCATTAGACTTAGCCTTAAGCAATATTGTATCCCAAAGAACTGTTTCCAAAGATAACAAGGAAGCAGATACTCTGGCTACCTGTCCGATGACTACCAGACTAAAAATTAAAAACATTGTTTATAATTAATATCACTAGTTAGCTCATCTGTACTAATAGAAATGCCTTTATTCTACTGATGTAATTGTTCACCTTTCCTTTCTCAAAAATATCCCTTGCCTTTATCTCCTAATCAGAAGATTATATGAGCTTCTGCCTGAATCAATGCTTTCAGAATAGTTATTTTTTTAATCTCAAATGCTTGTTGCCTCTTACTTGGAAAGACCTTTTATTTTTATGTTAACAAATATATTAGCAGAAAAAGCAATCCCTCTCCTGGGTATCTACCCCAAAACTTTGAACACGTTTATCCTTAAAGATATATGTACTGTGATGTTCATTGCAGTATTATTTACAGTGGCCAAGATATGAAAACAACCAAAGTGTCCTTCAGTAGAGGATTGGAGAAAGAATATATGGTACATATACACAATGGAATACTACCATAAGAAAAGACGAAATACTGCCATTTGCAACAACAGGGATGGATCTAGAGATTATCATGCTAAGTGAAATAAGTCAGACAGAAAAAGTTGAGAATCATATGACTTCACTCCTATGTGGGATATAAAGGAACAAACAAAGGAACAAGACAAACAAACAAACAAAAACTCATAGACACAGACAACAGTTTAGTGGTTACCAACAGGTAAAGGGGGAGAGGGTAGTAGAAGATGGTAAAGGGGTTCAAATATATGGTAATAGAAGGAGAACTGAGTCTGGGTGGTGAGAATTCAATGTGATATATAGATGATGTATTATAGAAATGTGAAACCTATGTAATTTTAAACCTATGTAACTTTACTAACCATTGTCATCCCAATAAATTTAATTTAAAAAAATGCTGAAACGAATTACAAATAAATAAAATTGGCTTACTCCAGAAAGAGCAGTAGTGATAGTATTGAAAGCCAAAAAGTCATTGTATTCCCACAGGACAAAGTTAATTTATATATCTATGGACATGAATCATTTGCATTGTTATCAATTATACACAGCATACAGAGATGAAAACTACCATGTTTCTCTGAAAATAAGACCTAGCCGGACCATCAGCTCTAATGTGTCTTTTGGATCAAAAATTAATATAAGACCCAGTATTATATTATATTATATTATATTATATTATATTACACTACATTATATTATATTACTACATTGTAAAGACCTGGTCTTATAATATAGTAAAATAAGACCAGGTCTTATATTAATTTTTGCTCCAAGAGACACATTAGAGCTGATGTTCCGGCTAGGTCTTATTTTCATGGAAGCACGGTATCTCAAGGATGATAGGAAAAGAGACCCCATACAATCAAATAACCCAGAGGGCCTGCCTAGTCATTGCCTGATTTTCCAATGAAGACTCTCAGCAACCATCTTGGTCTATTTCAAAGTTTTTCACACCTTTATTCCAGAATAAAATTTGAATAAAATTAAACAGGATAGCAGAACATAATTGAGACTTATTTTACAAGGAATGTTAAAAGTAATAGTGACTTAGCAAAACCTACTCATTCTGTGGGTATCTAGCACAGATTAAGAAATGGAAAAATGAAAAAGAAAGTCTATACCAAAAACGGGTGATAAACTGTGCTTCCTGTCTTCTTCCCAACTTAGGAGATGGTCCACCACTAACAGCTGCCTGAAAATGTCCTCATATATGGCATTATTCTTTTTAACATGTAGTTGGACAATGAGCCCAACACCACTGGAGAATTAAACGAGAAGCACATTAAATAATGCATGCCACCAATCGCCCCATATAACCATATTGCCATGTACTATCTTAGTATTTGTCACAATTTATTAACATTTTTCAGGGGTGATTGTGCTGCATTAAGAGCCCTGGAGGCCCATGGGGCTCCCTCCTGCAGAAGTAAGGCAGGTGTGGTAGATAGTTCAAAGTAGACGTGACAACTATAAAAGCAATAGTTAATCAGCCTGCAGCATTGTATCTACTGGCATACACAGGCACCTGCCAACTTGAAGCAAGTAAGTTCTGAAACATCACTAAGTCCAAAATAGTGCACTGCTGGAAAATCCAATGGCTGTCTCATTTAAGTAAATTGAATTAGTGTATTGAGAGGCTTACTAAGTATACTGATCTACTAGCATCAAGGTAATTGTATTTAGTATACATATTTTCACCTTAAAAAATAAAACCTCTTCCTGGAGATAATTCTTAGAGTTCTTTATCTCTATTTGAAAGGAACTGCAATAGTATTCCAGTTTTGGACTCAGAAAAAAGACTTAACAAATTCCTGAAACCTGTTCAAAAAGATGACTTATATACTCATGAGTGACTGTTTTCAGCGAGTAGTATTCTACAAAAAGATTCCCTTAAATTTCAAATCTAATGAAAGTATGTCTCAAATACGAAATTTAATATTATATTGTTATATGTGTGAACATATACTCATGTTATATCCATGAATAATCACAAATAAACTTCTGATATTTAAATTGTAAAATGTAGAGCTTTTGTCACATGAACCTCCATAACATACAGATAAAACTCTAAGTCCAACTCCTTAGTTCCTGAACCAGAGGCAGACAGGTAGGCTCCTGCCTCCGATATGGTCCTCTCCATGCTTATATCCTTTGTCTCATCCACATATTAATAAGTCACCTACTATGAAACATGCTCCAATTTAATGACAGGTTTTCTACTTTGTGTATATTACATACGTGGTACTCATTTACAGAAAATTAGAGAAAAGCACATACCATTAAAGAAGAATTAAAATACAGAGTTTTTATATCTTAAGTTCATTTTTCAAAAAAGTATTTTTCCAAATTTTTCAAGTTTTTCTCCTTTGTTTTTACTTATCATGTTTTTTTTTCCTTTTTTAAATATATATAAAGCTTATTTCAGCAAATTGACTTGTGAGAATACTTACTGATTTCTTCAAAGCAAGATTAGTTCTTATTAAAATGTTATTCACCTGCAACTGGTCTTTTGATTAAAAAGCATTAATGATTTTTTTTGAGAAAGTAACTTGTTAACAGATCCATTTGTCACCTGATAAAGACTTTACAGAATCTATAACTCAGATGCTAATGGCAAAAAACAAGCCTCGGGCAGCAAGTAAAATTTGTAGTCAACCAGTGCTCCTCAAATCAAGAGAGATGGACCATCTGGTTGCTGAATTGGACAATGATATAATTTTACACAGTCACAGTAACATATCAGCTGCGCTCTGCAAGTTGGTGGTATTCTGATAATACTTTAACTGGCTTCTAACAGCTGCAAGTCAAAGCTTTTTATGGTTCTTGAAAATGAAAACTAGAGCCTTCCCAGTTGGCCTGATGTGTCTTAATAATTCATCATACATTTACATACTAAAGTTTGGTAAAAAAGCTGTATGATGAATAAAGTCTGATACTTCCTATGTCAGAATAAGCAAGAAAATTGTGATGTCAAATGTTTTTCCAGAGGATAGTTGCATTGTTTCATTACAAAATTCAATTTAATACATTTCTTCACTTTTAACTGATAACAAAATATATTTCAGTTAAAAAATCTCTATATCAATGTGTAGTTTTAAAGTCTTTGAATTTTCATGTTTTCTGTGTTTCACAAGAAATGAGTGACTTAGAGATATACATTTTAGACTTGCCATTTAATTATAACCTGAATTGGGTGTGCAAGGGTCTCATCTGTTTGTGGTCTGTCTCGCTGAGAAGCAGATGTCATTCCCTCACAGAATCCATCAGATTAGAAAACAGTCGAATTAAAACATTTACTATAATATTAAGATGCACTTTGTTATATGCATTTTTTTCATTTTCATAATCATACCAGAGAAATAATCTACTTAAGTGCAAATTAAAGTATTTCCATTTTATTTTATTTTTTCCTTCCATCAATTAAGAGACTATTATGTAGAAAGCAATTTTGAAGTTGAAGATTAAAGTTTTGCTTAATGTTTATATCCTGTGCTTGGACTACCAAAATGTAGTGTAATTCCTTTTTATATTGATAATGTAAACTGCTCAATAGAGCAGTGGAAACTGCTCTATTTTTACAGAGTAATGCTTTGTGTGTTCTTGGTGTGTTTGTGTGTTTGCACACATGAACGTGCATGTGTTCATATGCCAGATATTATTTAGAAAAAGAGAAAATATTCATTAAAATCATAATAGTTAACATAGATCAAATATAAAACTTAAATAATTTAATTTGGAGAGTGGTCAATAAGAACTTAAGATATCCAGAAAGTTAATTTTTTGATAGGTTTTTTTAAACAGAACTCAGTAAACTTTTTAAAAAAGACCAGATAGTAAATATTTTAGGCTTTGTGGTACATAAGGTCTTTATCACAATTACTCAACTCTGCCTTTGTAGCCTGCATAAATGAAGCCATATATAATATATAAACAAATGAGTGTGGCTATGTTCCAACAAAACTTAATTTATTGCTACAGGGGGCAGATTCAATTTAGCCCACTATGTGTAGTTTGCCAAACCCTAGTTAGGGATAAAAACAGCTTATTTTACAGTGGTGTCCCACACTTCATTACCAATCAATACAATCCTTAATAATAAATAAAATTTATGTCACTACTCAGAAAACAAAGTACTTAAAATCTTTTATCCTGTTTAAGCATCACAGTGAGATTCTATGAGAATCTGTGAGAAAGGCCCATTTATAGACGAGGAAACTAAGGTTCACAGAAGCTTAATTATTAGCCCCAGAGAGTCCAAAGCAACTGCTAGCTCCCCTCCGCTAGCATTATTTTGCAGGTTACTGTGAGGAAACTCGGTGCTTACTAAGATAATTGTTAGGGAACTTTTCAATTACACATATTTTAAATAATAGATCGTGACCTAGTCAGGGTGCAAAGGCTCTTTTTTCATGAAGCAAAACTAGGGTGTGAAAGTTGTCAAAGATGGTAGTGGGATTTCGCTAAAAGTAGCCAACTGGTGGAAACACAGAGAAGAAGAAAGAAGAGATGGCATGATGGATTATGGCCATTCTGTATTCAGAAGGAGCAGACTTAGAGATACAAATGGGCAAGTCACCACATAACAGGAGCCCAGAAGCCTCCAAAAAAAGAAGATACAAAGTGATGATTAAAACTCCATCTGTGATGATTAAAACTCCATCTTGGGAAGTCTTCAGCGAGCAAGTGGCACTTAACCACCACTATTTTCCCTCTCACGGGCATAAAGCTCAGGAATCTATTGGCTCTTGTGTCCTGGGATTCCTTTCAAAGACTTTGTGCCCCAGACAGAACTTTAAAAACAACTGTTTGATAAATGAAAAGATTTGACATTTAAAAACCCCATGAATCTGGACCTAGATGTAACAGACACCTGATAGTTTTGTCACCTATCTCTCAAGTGTTCTCCCCTCAGACACGTAAAAAATGGTAACTATGTGAGGTGATGGATATGGTAATCAGCTTGAATGTGGTAATCATTTCACAATGTATACGTATATCAAATCATCATATTATAAACCTTAAACATAGACAATGTTTATTTTTCAACTGTAACCTCAATTAATATTTATTAATATATAACCTCAATAAACTGAGAGGAAAAAAGGTGAAATAAAAGCACTCCTCCACTGAGTCCCTGAGGATTATTGAACACAAAAATTGGAAAAAGAGGGCATATGCTGAGAAATGAAAATACCCGCTGAGTTTCAAACATTAAGTAGATAAAAATTGCTGATTTGTGTCTTTTTAAAAGACAAACTTTCCCTAACTTTAAGATATTTTCATGACACTCCTTACCACTCTATCCAAATAAAGGTTTTTATTCACTCATCTGAGTTATCAAGAACTCTTGTCCAAATTCAAGGACAAGTGAGAATCCATAATTTGTTGATGGTTGGAACAAATATATGAATTGGTCATTTTTTAAGTGAAATTCTGAACTGATATATCTAAACTGAAAATTAATAAAAGTCACTGAAGTATAGCTGGAGTTCATTTTTTCTACAAATTAATTCCCCAAAGTAAAACATAAAGAACATAAAAATGCACAGAGTACCAAATGTGAATGGATTAATTACAGTGAATGGAAAAGAATCTAATGCCAAACAAATGACTAGAACAAACCTCTAGAGTGATTCATATCATCTGAAAATTATAGTCATGAATTTCAAAATTAAATCCAAAGCAATTACAATCTAAATGAAATTAATTTTTTGAAATAGAGGATATGAAAATTTAGAACATCTTATCATTAATTTGCCTGAAAGGAGAGTT
The DNA here is from genome assembly GCF_964194185.1 of Rhinolophus hipposideros. NCBI lineage: Eukaryota > Metazoa > Chordata > Mammalia > Chiroptera > Rhinolophidae > Rhinolophus > Rhinolophus hipposideros. The sequence goes on from NC_138050.1 coordinate 67,115,568, forward strand.
AGTCTTGAAAACACATTGCTTCCAGAGTGCCATTGGCATTATATGTGGGGCAGGGAATATTATCATCTTACATTTTGTTCCTCCAAAGATTATATACAGTCTTCTTTAGATACTCTGTCTTTCTTGGGATGAAAGAAGATGCTTGTAAGATACAAGGTACAGTAGGAAAAGTAGTATGTTAAGAAGATGCTTCTAAGATATAAGGTACAATAGGAAAAGTAGTAGGTGATTCTTGCTGCCTTGTTAAAGCTCCTATTTCCCTTTAGAGTTTGGTGACAATATTGCATAGTAATTCTTTCTGCCTATGGATGCAGCTACAAATACCAACTGCTGAGTTCAGAGTGCTTTTCATTTAAGATGCACTCATTTTGCAAGCGAGGGAGAGCTATGCATTGCCTGGTACAGAAGATTTATTCAAGTCCCTTATACTAATGAGTGGTTTTGGCATCTGATTGATCTATCATGGTAATGGCCTTCCTATTCCAATGAGACTGCTGGAAAGCCACCTAGACAACCTCTCTAACTGCCATTCCTATCCACCCACTCCAAACACTGCAAGTGAATTTATAATTTAAAATTTCAGAGAGGCTCAGAGTCAGCTGAATTACCAATCCTTCTGTTCCCTCTCCATCTGAAGTTCTCAGAGGATAAGGAAATGTGAAAATGCAGAAAAACACCTATTTGGCTTCACTTTGTTTTGTGCATAGTAGCATAACTCGTGTTGTTCTACCCTGAAAGCATCCGTTTCTTACTTTTGTAACTAATTTTGTCCTCATTTCCCAACACCAGTTCCTCCTGTTGTTTTCTGGTTTTGTTCAGAACCTTTTACAGTTGTTGACAGCCTAGAACTGCCCCTTGGCAAATGTGTTCAGGATGTTCCCAATTACCTGTTCCCCACTTCCGAGCCAAATGCTCTTGGTAATTCAGCAGCGTAAGATCTTCACTACCCTGTGTACTTCTCCCTGCATATTCCAGAATGTTTTGACTCCATGATCAGATGCGATACACAGACTGAGCTCAGTGACTTCATTACTTGGGTCTTTGCTCCAGCATTTGATGTTAAGTGTAAGCCATCAGGTTGCTAATGAAACATGAAAAAGTGGGTGTGATGCGGAAAACCACACATCTGGAGAGGGTTGATAGCATCAGCACTGTGAAGATTTCTCCTTTGATGTGAAGCCTTCAGTCTCCTCTCAGTACTTCTGGGCTGGCCACTCTTCTAAAAGTCCTAAGACTTTTAAGATTTCGAACTGAATGTTGATGAATTTTTCACATGGCATGCATCTATAGTAGCAGAGATCAGAAGAGCTTTCACCAATGTTGAAAGTAAGCAAAACTGTTGATGTTTGGATGGATTTTGATGAAACCAGCTTAAAAAAATAGTTTGGGATAGCTTTAGGAAATGACTTACTTGAGCCACTGTCTCAGTTCTGCTAGTCAATCATTGCCTCAGTTTTGTGTATGGATGCTTCCAGCTTACAGTGATTTCTATGTAATTTTTCTATAGATATATCTTTGTCAGAGAATTTAAGTAGTTCACTTACGCTTTCCTAATAGTGAGTTTCACACTGTATTATGTACATGGTTGTGTGTTTGTATCCTCTACTGCAAGATACTTGAGGGCCAGACCATTTATTTCTCATAATATCTCAGCCTTTCTCCAACCAACAGAGAGAAGGGTAAGGGCATATTTTAAAAAGCAACCAGAAATGGTGTAACAGTGAGAACAAGCTAAATATTTTCAGATCACAAACAGCCCCAAAGCTTTATTCCTCACTAAGCCTGTGTGCCCAGCATGAGTTGGAAGGGGGGTTTTGCCCCTTATAGCCACTCAAGAATTTGGGGTAACCAGTGCCCTTTGCAATACCAGTGACACTCTGGGTCTTAAAACTCACATATGGAGGCAAGACACTTCATTTACACTCACATTTCATAGAGAAATAAGTTAAATGACCCCACCTAACTTGAAGCACTGAAATAAAATCCTACAATGTGCCCATAAAGAAGAGAATCAGTACTTTGTGAGCAGCTCTAATGGCCACTGCATATGTCCACCTATGATGTGAAATGCACTGAAAAGATAAATTGTAGTCATCATGTGTTCACATTACTTCCTTGAAAGTTATTTGTATCGAGTAGTTGCTGGCTTTAGGTGGGCTCTTGCCCTAAGATATTTAGAGTCTATTCATTTTTTGTAGATGAGGTTATGGAGTGGCCATGGGCTTTATTTTGCATGGGAGGATATTAAAGAAAAATGTGAAACAGACCTTGAGACTGTCCACAGCTGACCCTACTTTGTATTCTGTGATTCAATGCACTAAGACTCCCTAAACCCACAGAGCATCTCTGGCTTGCCTCTCTGTTAGACAAATCCAGTCAAAGAACCCACCTCTCTGCAGTTACTATTTGAGCGATTCATGTTCTACCATTCAGCAAAGGATTCATTCCCTATTTTTCTCATGGTATTTCATGCCTCTGGCGTTCAGGAAAATCATCAGTAAGGTGGATTCTTAACACATAGAAGGACTTTATTAAAGGACTATAAAAAATATGAAGATTCCTTGGAGTACAGGTTTAATCAGACAAGCCTGGAATCATACAAACCACATGACTGGGCTCTTTGAGTGACTTCAGAGATGAGAAAAGGGCAGAAGAGTTATTGAGTTATTACATAAATCCTGAATCTGGGCTTTTATTTCACAATCTCTCTGCTACATTTTAATGAACACAGCAAAGCAGAACATGATGAGATTCACTTAGTAAATACCAACACTTACTGATTACCAGCCATATATGTAAAGCCTGGAACTACAACATTATAAGATGACAATGCTAAAATTGCAATTAATTTTCACAGCAAAGTACACCAATTTGCTTTGGCTAGATATATATTGAACACATGCATTTTATACAACTGAAGGAAGGCAGAAGGTGAACACAAAAGATCACAGGTAAATGTAGTTGGTTTATAATCAATACCAGGGGCATCTGGGGACTGGGGTTAGGTGGCAAGAATTCTATTGAGGACGGTATAGACTACAACACTCAGCTTTGTTAGAAAGGAGAAGGGTACAGCATATAGTGATCATCGTGCCCTTCTTTATTCCCAATACACTCCACAGTGAGGAGAGAAACAGGGACAAGGAAAGATTCACCATAACCCTAGGGAATCAAGTTCTTAACCTAGTCCACAGCAATGACTCGGTTTCCCCAAAGATAATAGCTGACAAAGTCAAGTCTTTCTGGTATCGGATGTATATTAGTAATGAGCATGTAATACAGCTAATTTACTCAAGTTAAATGGACACTTTACACTGCAATAGTTTCATAAATTTGATTTCCAAATATGCATTAGAGAAGTTAGCTCACTCTTCTACAATATACATCTGATATAACAGACACCTGCTTTTTCATGTATAGGAAATCCTTCCACCATATCATTGTCTAACATCTGGATAATGCCTTTTTTTTTTTTTAAACAACCTACTATTTAGCGACAAATTTAATTTCCTCCTAAAATTGATCCACTTATGGTAACCACATAACCTCTGAAATAACTAGTATGTTTTTCCTTCTCCTAACCAAAATTATGCCAAAATAGGTTTAAAGGGAGGGGAAAAAAAAGATAGAGAGAAAGAGACTGAGTTTTTTTTTGTTGTTGTTTTTTTTATTTCAGGAAAGCTGATAAGAAAGGACACTCAAAAGAATGCAGCTTATTAACACAAGTATGTCTTAAAGTATAAATTACCTTCTCATGAAAGGAATTCAATTTATGATTCAACAGAAAAATCTGTTTGCTGGGTAATCTGAGAAATCTGCATCTGCACAGGCTCCTAAGAATGATAAACCAATCCATCCTAACTATTATGCAAAGCAAAACAGAATAACAAAGTAGGCAACTTTCCTAGAGCAAATTAAAATGCAATAGCAGGCATTTCATGAATATGTGAGAGTTCTCTTTTTCTCAATGACAAGCACCTGTATAGCTTTCACTACTTTTGCTATTCAAAACATATTGAATAAATGGTGCTAAACCTTTATTCCAAAGGCGTTTGTGAAATACAACGGGGATATTTGTGTTTGAGGCAAGTTGCCGTGGAATTTCCACAGATATTTAGGCCAAAGCTTTGAGAGAAAAAAAAATCTTGATGCATAACCAAATACTCTTCCAGGGAATTCTAATAACATTGATGGAAGGCTTTATGTTTACTCATTATATTGTTCTGGAGTTTCATAATGGGTGGGCTATCTCAGATCCTGCGCTGAGTTAAATGAAGGCGCATCCATTCTTTTGTACTCAGTGGAAATATGGGTCAAAAAAAGCAACAGATCAGTGTGTGGTCCATGTTAACTACAGTATGTTGTTTGGAGACGCAAAGGTAGTACAGTTCTCATTGTTTTAAAACAAAATAGCTACAACATCCATTTGGTATTTATACAAAATGGAGAGCATACTTCATTTTAGAACCAGCTTTTAACATGTCATCACATAATTTATTGCCTGATAAATAATGTCTGACAATGTATTTTCACATTTAAAGGGATGCAATTACAATGAGCTTGCCAACATAATCTTCTTTTAGTCTTAAGGTCTAATTCAAATGATTTGGACCAATATACACCTTCTAAAAGCACCTGTTTGTTTTTCCTCTTCTGTCCACCCCAACTGGCACGGACTGAGTTCAGAGAGACCACTTCTTTGACATGCTCCGCAGGCTTGCTCTGCCATCATTCATTTTCCATCTTGCCAGTGGAGCCATCTTTCAACAGTTGACCATGCAACTCTTTTGCGCTCAGGTCTCCGGGGCTCCACAGCATTAGCAGGCTGAAGCCCAAATACTTCAGAATGACATACATGTACATTTTACAGCCTCAGCACTGGTGGGGGCCAGTCCTCACTTGATGCTAGAATATCTTAGCCCAGCTGTTTCCCTACCTGGAAGTTCTTTCCTTCACACTTTCCATAGATGGCTATGAGGACATTTCTGCAGCTTCAGGGAGGGGATTCATTCACAGCACCTCTGTTGGGTTTCTCATAGTGAATATTGTACATACAATGTCTTCTCAGCACTATAACCAAATCATTTCTGTCCTTCCCTCAAATCTTCAAAAGCATTCCATCTCAGAGTAAAAGCCAGGCTTGTACCTCCATGTGATTTTGGCCCCTGTTTTCTCTCTGACTTGATCTTGTATATGTCCCCATCTCTATTTCCATTGGCCTCCTTACTGTCGCTTAACCATGCTGAGCATGTTCCCATCCACCTCGGGGACTTTATTTTCTGTACTTCTTTTGCCTGGAATGGTCTTTTCCCAGATACTAACTGAATGATGTGCTCTCCGTTTCACCACTTTCTGCTCACCTGTCACCTAGTAGCAAGGCCTTCCCTGACTACACAAGTCTAAATGATAAAACATATTTTCCCATGCCCAGTCAATCCCTATTACTCTACCCTATAGTTTTCATTATTGTACATATTACCAACCGATTTCATATTGTCCGTCCTTGACTGTCCCTTCTAAAATCATACCTTCCATCGCTCTTTTCCCCCTTACATTGCTTAATTTTCCTCACAGTATTTATCAACAGCTGACAATACCACATAACTCACTTAACTTGTTGAATTTCTTTCTCCCCCTACTAGAATATAAGTCTCAAGTCCAGAACCTATATTCCTAGCTTGTTAAAATAGTGTCAGGTATATAGCCACTCAGTTCATATTTGCTGAATGAATGAATACTATAGTTCTAGAGTTTGCAGTCTCTCCTACAAAATCTCTTAGCCTTTTTACTTACAGAAGACTGTTTTCTTTTAATACACACAATGGTATGCACGGTACTTGGTAGAGAGAAACTATTTAATCAATGTGTTATTAAACAGAAAAACATTTCAGATCTTGATCAATCCCCTCAGAAAAGACGTGATCATTTTCTAATAGTTCTAAAATCGTTCTATATTCCAGAACAGAAAAAAAAAAGACATTTTGAGAAAATAAATTCAACTCATGTTAGGAATATTTTATACCCCACTGCCCCTTGTCAACACTGACAAACCAAAAAGAAAATAAAAGGCAAACAAATCATCTATAATATAGATGTGTGGAATCTATAATACTTAGATATGTATTATTTATAAAATGTTCATAATATTGAAGTTCCATTGACTGAAGCTGCTCATTGGTAAACATGTATTTAGATAGTTGAGCTACAGACTTTTTAAATAGCTATTTTAAAAAGTTTCATTACCATATCAAGTATCTTATTGGATTTGGGGGAATGAGGAGTTGGTTTTAATCTTCTTTGATTAAAAGATTTGATATATGTTATCTAAGTTCTGATGTGTGACAAGAAGAAGTAAAGAAACTCTCATCAAACTGAGGAACGATCAATGGAGAAAAAAGAGGAAAGTGAAGTAGCCTCTAGCCTGACACTTTTGAAGTGATACGGGAAGTCTGAGTGATGTGCTCAAGGCTTCCAGGTCCATAATGGCAGAGCTGCTCTTCAGATTCCTGTTTCCCACTTTCCTACTTTGCTCTTTATTTTTCTCGAGGATGCTTCACACAGAGGGATATAAAACGACCAGCCCTGGTTTGGAGTCCTGAATACACCCCAGGCTTTTAAAAGTACATTCTTTATGGTCTGAATGGGAGAAAGTTAGAGCCAAGGTATTTAAATAGAAACCACCATGCTTATAAAATGGGTTATGGAACCATTAATTGTCTGCTTAGAGCTTCAATTATAAGACCTCTAGGGTACTATTTCAAAAATTAAAGCTTAGAAGATGCACTGGTGGCCTGGAAGTTACTTTGGCCTCCAGAAATGCCTAACCTTCCCGCAGGAGAAGGAGAGTGTGCCTGAGGAGGATGGCTCACACAGAACAGACCCTTTTACTTCTTCCTTGCCTCTGGACATGCCAATTTCATGACGCTTTGAGTAATATCCTAATCGATACCTACTAAGTAAACTCTTAGTTTTTTTCTACTGGAATAAAACAAAGACAATATTTCCCAAGAGAAAATAGATAATTTCTTATTGGCTGGCTGAATGTCTTTAAAACAATGTACCAACTACACAACTTAACAAATCTTGCAAACCTTCACAAGGAAAAAACTCATCATCTAGCCCATTCTGTAGACTTAACTGAGAGCTCTTAACCTTTATAGAACCCCATTAGTGATAGATCTTTCCAGGCTTTGGGATGGCTTTTGGGCCATGGAAATAAGCAAATGTACCAAACCACAGCCAATAGACAGCTTTCTCCCATCTGAAGAAACTGCCTACAGCAAAGACTATTGGCCACAAGAAATAGCCCAGATAACAATAAATATATCCAGTAATGACAAGAAAAGGGAAATGAGATAAAGGAGAGTAATTACATGGACCAAATCTTAGGAATAGAAATGATGAGGCTGTTTTATAATAGAAATACAGTTGATCCGCATTAGTTCTGTTTTTGCAAATTTGCCAAATGGTTAAAAATTATTTCTAATGCCAAAATCAATACTTGCAGCACTTCCAGTCAATCACAGACATGCAAAGGCAGAAAAAAAATAATAATATAATAATTTTGAGTCACGTGACACACGTTTCCAGCTGAGATTGAACAGCGGCTCTACCTTGTTTCAGCTCTCACACTGTGAATAATTGTCCTTTTAGTGTTCTAGCTAGTGTTACTTTTTTGTTTATTTTTTTCTCCATTTTTGAGCTTTTTGTTGGTGATCTGGCTGTTTAACATGGCCTTCAAGCATAACGCTAAAGTGCTGCTATCTAGTGTCCCCAAGTGCAAGAAGGCTGTGTGATGTGTCTTGCAGAACAAATATGTGTGTTAGATAAGTTTGGTTCAGACATGAGTTATAGTGCTGTTGGCTATGAGTTCAGTGTGAATGAAATAAAAAAATAATATATAATATATTATTATGTAATATATGTTATTGTATAATATATATAATAATTATATATGTGTGTGTATCTAGATCTATCTATCTATCTATCTATCTATCTATCTATCTATTTATATCTTTGAATAGAACACACAGAAACAAGGTTATGTAGTAATGATTGATGAAAATATTGAGAGCAGAGGCTCACAGGAACCTAATCTTATATTTCCTCTAGGAGCAGTGGTTCCGTATACACAAATTCAGTGTGCAAAAGTACTTTATAGAACATAACTACAGCAAATAATGAGGCTGAATCAAGGTCAAAGGATTCTTTTAGGCCTCAGCTAACATGAACTGGCAGTTAGTATGCAACTGTATTAATGGTATCACTATAAAGTTGTTATAATTATTATTTCCCTTTTTAGCTCGATCTTAATTCCAGCTCAACTACCTTTGAATTCCCTTTACATTCCTTTCCATGAAGTATGTCTTGGAATAAATGATAGCAACAAAACATGTTATGACATGACACATTATTTTGTTGAAGTAGCCATCATGGTTCATTTCACACTTAGATTTATAGTAAAAATAACTGAATTAGACATAAATGGGATTTGCATTCTAACTATATATTTACTAGTTATACAAACTTGAAGACTTTTTCTTTTTTTCTATTGTATTTCCCCAATACTTCGCCCCCTTCCGCGTGATAATTTAACCTTTGTTAATAATTTAACTTTGTTACATGTAACACATAACTTAACCTTGCTGATCTTCAGTTTCCTGCAGTTGTATGAGCAATAAACACTATAAAAATTTGCCCATGAGTTACAATGTTAGGAGTGCAATGTTATTTTGTTTTAGCTTATAATTAGTAATATTGTTATTTATTTTTTTTGTTAAGAATAATTGATGCTTATTTCCAAATCAAGAGTTCTGTCTTTTTTCTACCCCTCTCCTTAATGTTTAAGTCAATGCTCACTCATTAATATAACTAATTTTACAGTGGTACCTATTCTGGGTCAGGTTATAGGTGCATCACTTGTGATACATTGATAAGTAAGACCCCCTTTTCATCCCCCAAAAGTTATAATCCAGTGAGGGAAAACAAAAAACTATAAGTATATTCTTTACAATGAAGGGAGATAATGTCATGTCAGGGATACATAGAATTCTAAAATCACAAAGAAGGCAGGGAAGTATGGGGGAAATACAGTGGAAAAAAAGAAAAAGTCTTCCCTTAAAAAAAATTACCTTGAATACTTCTTGATGTGTGAGTAGAAGATAAGAAAAAGTCAACAACCATTTCCCACAAAGGTAGTAGTCTATACATAGACCAGGGAGCAAAAAAAAAAAGAAAGTGAGTTTGGAGTCTCACAAGAACTTCACCATAATGTACAAAGTTCAAAAATGAGGCTGGAGGAGCCTTGACATCTGCATGGTGCCAGCATTTTCTGTATCAGTTCTTCCACTTGTAAGTAATGAAAAAAATAATTAAATAAAATAAGTTATGGGGAAACACATTAAATTATGTTCCATTAATATTCTCTAGTTTAATGAAATCAGCAAACATTTACGTTAGGAGCTACTAAAGGTCCAGCACTTCAATAAGGCCATGACACTTTTAAAGTAAAAGGCACTTTGAGAGAACATTGTAATAGGGGTGCAATAGTGGGGTGCTGCAATGGGCCGTTGCCCTGCGCTGCTCTGGTAGGTGAGATTAGCCTGAGGGTTATGGATTCCTGAGGCTGGTTCCATGTGGAACCATGAGGCTGGTTCCATAAATGCTCATCTAAAGGTAATGTAATTTACTTCGGAAATGACCTAGACCTGATTCTGGATATCTAGCCATTTTTTCTTGTTTGTTTGTTTTTTAGTCCTTAGGAAACTTTCAAACTGGTGATACAACAGTTTCTCCCAACAACACTATTCATAATAATAGAAGCACAGAATGTGAAACAAAACAACCTGAAGCAAAACCAGTTTGGGATTTTACACAATATATATGGCCTGCAAGAAACATATGGAAGACAGTTGAGATGCATTTTATTTCTTCATTGGTATTATTCAGGTTCATCACATCTATACCGTATCCAAGCATAGCAGATCTACTGGGCCCGCCAAGCCAAAAAGCTATTCTAATGATTAAGATGCCTAGTCAATAAGAAGGTAAGAAAATCCAATTGCACCCTATATTGAGCATTGGGTAGAAAGAAGTTGATGCTACACCATTTAATTGAACATAATTTGAAATTTCCTCTGACTCTCCTTCATGATTCAGGTGGTCCTTTCAAAATTTCAAAATTCAGATCTACTTTGAGATAGTCACACTTTTACGATGTATCTGAAATCTTGAGGACTAACAAGTAAAATCTTGTTTTAGTTCAGTTTTGTCCACAGTCCTCCCATTTCTTGCTCATTTGGAAAGCAGCTATAATAACTGATTGGTCTGTTACCATTTCATATTACTTCGAAGAAATTAAATAAAAAGCTATCAGCCTGAAAATGAAAGTGGGAATGTGAATTGAATGTCTGGCAAATTTACACTAGGCAATGCTCAAAATGACAAATTACAAAAGTTGTTCATGATCACAGATAGTAGGGAAAAACGAAACACAGAGTTCTGTACTATCAGAAGAACAATTACAGCACAGTAGTCAGCCCCCCACCCCCATCAATGGGAGATATATCCCAAGACCCCCACTGGATGCCTGAAATTGGGTATTATTGAACCTTACATGTACTATGTTTTTTCCTGTACATACATACCTATGATAAAGTTTAATTTATAAATTAGGCACAGAAAGAGATTAACAACAATACTAATAGTAAAGTAGAACAATTATAGCAATGTACTGTAATAAAAGTGATGTGAATGTAGTCTCTCAAAATCTTATTGACTTAAAGGAAGCACTTTACAGATTCTCTTTGGCATATCCGAATTTCCAGCATCTTGCACTTTGGGGCCATTATTAAGTAAAATAAGGGTTACTTGAACACTAGCATTGCGGTACCTCGACAGTACATTTGATAACTGAGATAATGACTCAAGAACTAATGGGAGGGGAGGGTCTACAGCATGGAGATGTGGACAATAGGGTGATTCACGTCCCAGGAAGGACAGAGCACAACTTGTCAGATTTCATAGTGTTACTTATAAAGGCTTGCAATTTAAAACCTATAAATTGTTTATTTCCGGAATTTCCATGTAATATTTTTGGACCAAGGTTGACTGGGGGTAACTGAAACAGTGGAAAGTGAAACCACAGATAAATGGGGACTACTATATGAGCAAGCTGTCTCCAAAAGCAATGAAATTATTTTATAAAAATATATGTGCTTCTTTAAAAAGTAACTACTTGTTTAAAAATCATTAAACAATACCACATTGTCACATATTTTTGAAATAGTGAAGGAGCATTTCACACCTACTCAATGAACTTAGTAAATTCCAAGGACAATTGAAAATATTATTACTTTGATAATTACCATAACAAAAAAGTTTATTATTAATTGTAGCTAATAATGAGAGCAAAATACCTCTTAATTATTTCAATATAGGATTAAAGAATATTTTGAAAGTCACTAAATCCCTTACTATGGACAGATCAGTACATTATTAGTTCTACCCATAGAAAATTTTGGGATTTATATCCTGCATTTACAATAGAAACAGAATAACAAAAGGCCAGGACAATAACTCTAAGCTTAAGCATGTGCTCAAAACATGAAATACACATATTTGCAGATTACTCAACACAGGAAAGTGTACTAGTAGATCATGGAAATTCTTTTCCGTCGTAAGGACTGACTCTAAAGGATTAACATTTTAATAATACAATATCAATAATTAAAATGATCCCTTATATAAATTTATTGTGTACACAGCAAGAGAAAATATTAAGACTATATGTTTCTGAACTCTACTTGTTTTATCACCAGGATAGTTTAAAATTTTAATTTTTGTTTAAAATTAGGAGGAATATTGCGATGAATAGATTAGCAAATTTCTCAGGAATATGGCAGAGAATAACTAGATTGTAGTAGTAAATCACTGAGTGTACCTTAAAAAAAAGCTATGCAGGTTTATCATGGTTTTCAGTATGGACATGCTTATAGTTATCCATTTTGATACCAGATCTATATAATAGTCCACACTTGACAATTGAAATGTCATAACATTTTCAGTTCTTAAGAAAGAGATTGTATGTAGATACTCCACCCAAAAGAGCAAAACAGAAAAATGAAAGACTATATAGCCAGAGCCATTATTTGTAATCATAACCAGAAAAGGGGTTTCATTATCTCCTGATTTGAGGGATTTTCTAGGAGAAACAAAGAGGGAAAGAGATATTACACAGACAAAAAAAAAAAAAAAGAGGATCAACTGTAACAAGCTAAAGAATAGCAAAAACCTCAATTTTAGAAATATATCTTCTATTTAAAAATATTTTGACCAATGTGTCATATTTTCTTTATGTGCAATCCCCCCTTCTCATTATTACCTGCATATTTGCATGAAAATATTTATGCAGTATCCACTTTTCAATATTTATCTGGCTCCTGTGGCTTAGTCTCTACCTGAACTCTTAATCCTCCTTTTATGACATAAATCCAGTCACTGTGGAAATGATTCCAATGCCACCAACAGAAGATTATAGCTTCATGTGGGCAATATGAAGCTAGAACAACAGATGAATACTTAGCAACCCAAAGTCTGTAACAGAAAGTGCTGAAAAAAGAAATTACAGAATGATGAAGTCACAGCTGCAATAGAACTCTATTAACACTACCGTTACCACAAGTTGTGGCTGAATTTGACATAGAATTTCTTCATTAGCTTTTCCTTAAAAACTTGCGAGTGACATCAAATTACCATTATTGATTGGCATATCATAATTATTACTAGGATACCTGCTGTGGGAAAGGACCCTTTTTAAGTATTCCTTGGCGAGGGTAGAAATTACAACTCACAAGCTGTGAGATCTTGAACCAATGAAGACAACAGCTTTAATTTTATAGGATTCTTGAGTTAAATGAGATGGTAATTCAATAACTTGTATCATTTTACCCAGCTCTGGGCCTGAAATACGTGAGGATTCTAGACTGGTAGTTAGTATTATCATTTTTTGAATACCAGGGTTATCTATCATGTTACCCAGGAAATTGCCCATTCTTCCTTAAGGTATTCTTATTATTAAAGTTTGTCTTCATCTATTAATTTAGGTGTCAAATGCACTTGTTCCTCATGGATTACAAGATGTGAATTTGGCTACTTGCTCAAATGTATTTGTGACCTCAATATCAATACTTGTGGCGTGCTCATGGTCATTTGCAGACATGCGCAGAGGTGAAACATTTCAGTCACCCACTGTACATCTTCCCAGTTGAAGTCAGACAAGGCAATGCTCTGCCTCCTCCTTTCAGTCATCTCTCATATTAGGCAAAGGTCCTTTATCAGTCTATTTAATGCCACATTTTTGCATCTCTGCTTTTTTGTTGGTCATTTCACATTTAAAACGCAGTGCTAAGTGCTACCTAGTGGTCCTATGTGCAAGAAGGCTGTGATATGCCTTACGGAGAAAATGTGTGTGTTAGATAAGTTTCATTCAGGTATGAGTTACCGTTTTCTGCATGAAGTCTGTGTTAATGAATCAACAATAGGGTATACTCAGCAAAAGAATGAGAAACTTCTCAGATCTGTATGTGAGGCTGAAATAGAAGGTGCCAAAGTAACATCTAAAGTGGCTAAATCTGTTTATTGCTGAGATCACAACTGATTAAAAAAGCATACTGGACAGCACTGAGGTGTGGCAGAAAATTAAAGAAATTTATGGCCACATTACTCAGGGTCACAAAATACGTTAAATCTGTATATTGGCTAGTGTATAATTATAAAGCGTTTTACACATAATTATTTGCAATATATATGCATATATATGGGCATGTACATTATATATATGATAACAATGTCTGTAATATATATAACAACTATATAAGGCATCTTTAAATAGCAATACACATAAAACAAGGTTATTTACTAAACAGTTGACAAAAATGTGTGATCAGAGGCTCACAGAAACCCATCCTTCTATTTCTCTTAGGAGTAATGAGTGTTTAAGAATTTGTTAATTCAGTGTTTGTGATGACTTTATACAATGAGAAATGACTATATGTAAAAAATCTTCAAAGTAAAGATCATTTACCAATTCAAATCTCTACTACAGGCATACCTCAGAGATACTGTGGGTTCACTTCCACGCAGCTGCCACAAAGCGAATATTACAATAAAGCAAGTGTCACAAATTTTTTGGTTTCCTAGTACATATAAAAGTTATAGTAGTATTATACTGTAGTTTACTGAGCATACAATAGCATTATGTTTAGAGAAAAAAAATGTACATACCGCAATGTAAAAATACTTTACTGCTAAACAAGCCTTCAATGAGTCAATATTTTTACTGGTGGAGAGTCTTGCCCTACTAACATCAAAGATCACTGATTACAGATTACCATAACAAATAAAATGAAAAAGTTGAAAATACTGCAAGAATTACAAAAATGTGACAGAGAAACAAAGTGAGTATGTGCTGTTGGACAAATGGTGCCAATAGACTTGCTCAATGCAAGATTGCCACAAACCTTCAATTTGTAAAAGACCCAGTAACTGTGAATCGCCATAAAGCAAAGCACAATAAAATGACTTTTTCCTGTATAGCACACAGAGTTACCAGACATTGGCATCCACTTAGATTTGAATTTCAGATGAAAAATAATGTTTTAGTATAAGTATGTCCTGTTCAATATCTGAAATTCAAATTTAACCGGGCACTGTGTATTTTTTACTAAATCTGGCAACCTGTGAGGGCAAAACCAACTTTGAACCTGCATACAACCTGACATTGCTTTCACCGTTTTCTGCATCTTTAATTTTTAATACAATAGGTTTTTTAATTAAAGCTATCATATTTTACTGCTTTATTGACCAGTTTCGTAAATTTGTTTTCTTTGAGACTTTTACCCCCCGCCCCCCATGCAATGCAAAAATACCAACTTCTTTCCAGGAGAATGCTATATTTAAAAGACAGGTGTTAAATCTAAAAGCTTAATCTTATTTCTCAATAATTACAAATCTAATTTTCTCAAAAATTACCCTATCTCTCATATTATCTTAAATATACAAATGTCACCATTGTCTATCAAAAATATAACAACCATTCTATAACTGATTCTATTTAAAAACACATACTCATTGAACTTATTAGCATGTATTAAGTCTGATAGAAATGAGAGCTTATATCACTCGCTTTACAACTCAAGCCCTAGAATTCTTATGAGGCCCTTCTCTCGTCATTTTTCCAATAAGATTCCACTGCTGAAGCCTCCAGGATTAGAATCTGATATACACATAAAATGAATAGGCAGCTACAATAGGCCTTATCGCCGTTCACCAATATCAATTTTGCCTCTACTTCTTGGCACATGGAAGGTTCTTTTCCCACCCTATGAAATTATGTATGCCCATACGACTCCCTGTGGCCGTTGCAATCGGAGCGGAAGTGATCCGTGTCTGCTCTGGATGGAAGCGTTTAATTGCTGGTGCTCCACTTTTACTGCCAATAGTGATGACAAAACCAGGTGTTCTTATATGGAAGTCATAAGATGTAAGTGGCCAGGGAGGCTGAGCCAGCACATGGAGGACTGTTGTCCAAGAGCAGGGGTCAGAGAACTACAACCCATAAGCAAAATAACACTTGCAGCCTGCTTTTCCATGGCCCATTGGCTAAAAATGTTCTGTTTTGCTTTTTTACATTGAAATGCAAAATTTAAAAAGAAATAAAATGACTCTTATCTTTTCAACAAGAACACTTACTCAATATTGCCCCTTACCTGCAATGTTTAAAATATTTACTCTCTGATCCTTTACTGAACACTTTGTTAACCCTTGCCCTAAAGATTCGCCCAGACCCATAGCATCCTCTGTGTGAGCAAGAAATACACTTGTGTGAAGCAACAGAAAGTTCAGTTATTTGTCATAGCAGCAATAGGGTCTTCAGTTGCAGTACTGTCATTCAGTAGTGACAACATTTTCTGAGGCTCAGCTGTCCCCTTGTCAAATGGGTACATGTTAAATGAGATACAATGTACGCATGTATCAGTAGAAGTCTAAATGATTCAGCAGACGAGACCAAGTAGACCAAAAGAAGATAAAACAATGCATTAATTATAAAAATATATTCTATTGCCTTCTCAATTTTGCCCTAGTCCAACCTTATCTGCAATAAATTTGTCAGCCCACGTTTAAACACTTCCCTTTGTCACTTTTTAATTTTTCTAACAAATTTCTTAGTTTGTTATTTAGGTAGGCATTGTATCAGTCTTATGGTCCAACACAAACGTTTCCTCATGGATAAAGTCATGCAAAATTTAAAATGCAAAACAAAAAACCACTCGTTTTTTATGTCAACTTTGACAGTTTGAAAATTCAGAGGAGATCTCACATTAAAATTTTGCAAACAGCTTCTATCCTCTAAATGAGCCTATGGGACCTCAAGCCCTCATTCCTTCAGAGAAGGAATTTTCCTCACCACTTTTGGTTCTCTGCCTTATTTAAGATGAGAAATTTTCTGCTGGGTATGGTTCCTGGAGCTGATTATTCCCTAGCTAGCCATTTCTCTTGAAAAGAGTCGGCATCAAATTATTGCTCAGAATTCTGGTATTTATGCCTTTCAGAAAATACCGTTTATGACTTCAAAGGCCAATCCTCATATCTTTACATTTTGGGGCTTAGCAATCCTCTCTAATCAAACAATGTTATCAGTCACAGAAAATAATGTGGAGTGGGTTTCATTGCATTTCTAATAATTCACTGAATATAGGTAGAAAATTTAGAAATATCCTGAATGAAGTCCTTCTTCAGGGAAAGGACTTTGGCATCTCGAAAATATAGAGAATGAGACAAACAAATGAGAAACAAAAACTCATAGACACAGACAATAGTTTAGTGGTTACCAGAGGATAAGGGGGGTGGGGAGTGGGAGATGAGGGTAAGGGGGATCAAATATATGATGATGGAAGGAGAACTGACTCTGGGTGGTGAACACACAATGGGATTTATAGATCATGTAATACAGAATTGTACACCTGAAATCTATGTAATTTCACTAACAATTGTCACCCCAATAAAAAAAAAGAGAAGGAACAAAGGGTTCTCCTTAAAAGAGAATGCATCACAGATTCAGAGTGAAGTAACCGCCCTTTTCAGCTATAATTTCTAACACATCCAGATGGATTAATTCCTTCAGTGTGACATTATGCAGGAGGCTTTCCTATAGGAGAAGATTGGTCAGCAGCATTAGGAGAAACATGTTAGACTGCTGTTACAAACTTAATGTTCTTGGTGCTCACAGCCTATTTTTAACCATAATACTTCCTATGCTCTTTAGAAAGTGATTTTATGGAACCCTTCTCACTGTGCATGAACACAATTTTCGTTATGGAAAAATGTTTAAACAGAACTTTTAAAAACCCAAAAAAATACTTCCAGTATGCATTGGCTAATTTACATTTTATTCCAACTAAAACACATGAGCTAATGTTGAAGATGAGTTCTGAATGGTAAAATAGATACATGCCCAGGGAATATTAAATAATATGCAATTAGTTTTTTACAGTTTGGATGGTTTTCATGTAGAAATTAGTTTTCTCACTACTTCCTAAAAGCACAAATTGAAATGTTCTCCACCCTGCTAGCCCTGGCATAACTTGTTACCCCTTGACCATTCCTCATATGCTCATTTATCCAAATGTCTTAAGCTCTGAATTTATTCACTGACCACAGCCTCTACGCCCTCTCCAAACTTTCAGTGTTTTGCTTGCTTATTCTTTTCCAAATTCTTGCAAACCCCAGCCCTGTCATCACAAAAAACACTTAATCTCACAGCTATTCTCCCACGTGCACCTCAGGCTCCTCTCTCCGGAGCCCTTCTTCCCTGCACCTTATACCAAATATCACCTGAAATCACTTGCATCCTCCATCTTACCTGGTTGTGGTAAATGAAAGCATTATCAAAGAATGCCAAGAAATTAGAGCATTGGAAAACAGGGAGGGAATGACAAGCAGAACGCGCTGTGAGCATTGAGGAGCAATGGCTTCCCGCTAGAGAAATAGGCCAAAGCTTCCTCAGGGAGCTCAGCCTTTAAGAGTGGAAGCTTTTACATTCAGAGATCAAGTTGGGGAGATACTGGCAAAAGTTAGTGCAGACACTTGTCTCTGTAAGTACTTTGAAATTCAAAAACAGTTACAGTTTACCCTGCTGAAATCTCCCATTTAAATTTGTAATACAAGTAAGGCAATTTGGGGCTGTAATAGCCAAACACGAATAAAACTAGAAAAAGAATCATAAGAAATGGATGGTCTGTTGTTTTTTTGCTGAGGGTCTGGAGAGCTAGATTCTAGAACCGTCTTTGATAATAAGTATTAGAAATCTGCATGTTGTCTATCCAGCATTCACTTCCTTAGTCCTATTTCCTAACAATACTTATTTTTTACTAGGGTGCTAACCACTCTCTCATGCGGAAGTCAACCCCATCCCCAGCCCAAGTGTGGGTCCTCCTTAGTGTAAGCTAGTTAATATATTCCAGCCCATTGCCTGTTCTATTACTTGGATATAAAAGGGCATGTAGCCTAACCCGATCTTGTTTCAGGACGTGTTCAGAAGCCAGGACAGCAGTCTATTCTAAGTGAATATGAATATGGAAGACAGAAACCCCGATGGCAGCCAAAGGGTACCTAGAACCTTGACTGAACATTCAAAGGTAGTCTAAGAGCTTTGCCTTATTCTAACAAATCCCCACTTGCCACAATAGGAACTTTTAGTTCACAGTGCGTGTGGATCTCCAATGAAATAAATACATCTATAAACAAACTATTTCTTATATTCAAACCAATAGGTTACCTCCTTAAGAAATCCACAAGAATTACTGGGGATAATCAGCAGGATATTGTAGTAGCCTCTGCCCTCAAAATGCATAGGTGTGTGTGTGTGTGTGTGTGTGTGTAAAGAGATTAAGGATTGTGGACAGCATTGTGTTAACTGCTGGCTCCCTACTGTAACTCCATTTCCAGAATCAATAAACAAATGCTGAATGAATAAATACATGAATGAATAAAAAATAAAATTAAACACAGGGCTTTCTACAAAGACAGTTTAGATCATCTGCCCTAAATTCTAACACTGTTTTTAGAATACTGACAAATAATCTAGACTAAGTGAGTATTTTGAGGAAAAAAAGGCCTGTAATTAGGTTTTTTTGAGGCACAGATAAGAGTTTCCAGGCAGGAATTCCCGCCCATTCTCAGGAATTTTTTTCACTTTCCCCCTCCCAAATCCCGAGATATAAACTGTTTTCTGTTCTCCACAAAGAATCGTTTCCACAAATTGAAGGCCAATACTACCAGAAACCTGGTTCAAGGAGCTGATTTTCCCGATTTCCCGACCAACTTTTCTTGGGATTCGGGAACAGGAAAGCTAAAAATAATTCCTGAGAATGGGCAGGAATTCCCGCCTGGAAACCCTAGACATAAGTTCTAACTGGCGATGGAAGTCAAAACAATGAACAGATCAATGCCATGAAGAAAGAGACACTTACACTTCCACAAATGAAAGGAACAACAAAACATTTTAAAGTATGTACTCAGGTATATCCAAGAATTCAAAGTAGCACACTCCCAATTAAAAGGGCAGCAAGACTGTTTTCTTTAAAAGTGCACTGAGAGTATAGTAGCAGGGTCAAATCCAGTCCATGTGACTGTAGGAAAAAACAAGAAGCAAATTGCCACATTTAGACAGCCAGGGCAGCAGCAGACGGGGTTCCACAGCTTGCAGCTCTCCTAAAGCCATGGCCAGCTGGGGCAAATGACCCAAGGAAGCAATAGTACAGGAGATGATACCCTTCTTTCAAACCAGTAACAAAAAGTTAGCACCTTCTAAGCACAGAGTACCCAACATATCTAATAGCCTGTGTTTAACTTCCCCTCACCTTCCAAAACAGCTTCTAGAGCTGACTTCGATTAGAACTGCTTCAGGCAGACTTCCCTATGGATAGTCCAGTTCTCTGGGATGCAAAGAAGATTTATTTCTGCAAGAGACTTTTGGTTCACCCATTTGTCATGATCATCATTACTGGGTCTCTACCTCAGAGAGTGCCAAGAACAAATGAAGTTCATATGAGACTTATTCTTCAGTCAAAGATGCTGGCTCTGTTTCCCAACAGTTTTCACTTGAATATTTAAGGACCTGATATGCTGTCAATTGCCTTTAGCCTCTAACTATGTCAACATTGTGTTCTTTAACATAGAAATTTCATTTTTAGTTGTTTGGTTTTATTTTTTTTTTCGTGTTAAATGGCCACACATCACTGTTAACTGACCAAGATTGCACAGCATATGGGAGGCCAAACCTTCTCTCTTTGAAATACAATTTCCTTTTGGCCTTTTGCCTAAAGGCAGTTAAGGAGTATTATTAGCTTCCCAGGCAGACCTCATCGTCTTTGAGTTAAATACAGTAAGAAGTGCTGATGCTTCTATTTTACTAATATCTGTGCTCTATAATCCTTTTTTATGACCTGCCCCTGGCTGCTCCCCGAGCTATGAATGTGCAGTTCATAAAGCAGGGTGACAAGACGCATCATATAGTGATAAAGAAAATGATGTTACTCTACTTGCACATGAGCAATCGGAACACAATATATGAATGGAGATGCTCCAGGCTATTTCTGATCCAATGTGAAAAGTACAACATTATGCTTTCATCTAACAGGAGAAAAATCTAGATTTCCGTTGTTGTAATCCTTTATTCCTAAGAACCACCAACAGAATCAAGCACAGAAAGTCATGTCGAACAGCATGATGGCATCAGTGTCATCATTTCCTAAGCCTTCAGAGCCTTTCTTGGATTCACACTCCCCAAAGCACATTGCTAAGAAATTCAATTTGGATTGGTGGTAATAATTCTCAAATTGCTTAGTAGTATTCAAATAAAGAAGGGAGAAAAGAAACAATAATTCTGAATGTTTCTTCCTAACAGATCCATCTTTTATTATATTTAATACACCGCTTATATAATAAATCCTCTGTGCCAGGAATACTGAAGTGCTTTACAAATATTAACTTACTAAATCCTTATCAGAACTACATACAGTAGATTCTAAATTACCACCAATTTTTACAGATGAAGAATTTGAGACACAGAGAGGTTAGGTAAGTGGCCATAGGTCACAAAGCTTGTAAGTGGGAGAGCCAATCTCACTCCAAAGTTTATATACTTCCCTACTATAATAGATTTCCTCTCTATAAAACAATGTTGAATGTGAAGTCCAGCCTTTAAAAGCTTTGATTAACACTAGTTAAATTTTGTTAAGAGAGAATAATAGTAGACGAACTTAAAACATGCATAAAGAAAAAAATGGTATGTATGTGTATATTTTTGACTTTAATAAAACTTAGCAATCTAATGAGGTGAGAAAACAGATTATAGATCTTTGTCTCTAAAATCTTCAATAAATGAAACAGGTTTAAAATCTACATTTAATTTAAACTTAAATTTTGTTTTGATAAGCTTCTTAAATGACTATTGTTGTTTCCCTTAGGACATATTGATTTCACATCTCACTCTCTGTGTTTAGAAAACAAAGAAAGAACAGTATCTGGTTTTTAAATGCCTGTGTTACTTCTCTCCTGAAAATAGTGTCCTGTTAAAATACAAATGATGTGGTAAAAGAAAAGAAGCCAACAGGTTTTGGACAGAGAAGATTAATAATCAGTGTAAACTCTCTTAAATCAAGAACTTTGTTGTCCCTCAACATTCTCTTTTCTCTAACCCCTCACTCCTCCAAACTCAGTTCGACACCAATTAAAGGTCTCTACTGTCCCCAAAACCCTTTTCACACTTCATTTCAGGATGCTCACCAACTAACACCTTTTTCTTTTAATCATTCCTTCTCTCTTTTATTCTCTCTACTGCCTTGCCACTTTAAACTAAAGAAAGTTTTCTTAAGTGTATTCCTTTGGATGATAACAACAATGACGTTAATAAATTAATAATAATAAAATATTACTAGCAGGCACTGTGCTAAGTGTCTTGGGTAATAACATCTGTTAATCCTCCGAATAGCACTGCGAG
This sequence comes from Rhinolophus hipposideros, assembly GCF_964194185.1. NCBI lineage: Eukaryota > Metazoa > Chordata > Mammalia > Chiroptera > Rhinolophidae > Rhinolophus > Rhinolophus hipposideros. The sequence goes on from NC_138050.1 coordinate 67,137,628, forward strand.
GTTAGGTGAGATGACAGTCAAGATATTTAACACCAATTAGAAAGGCCACTGGCTATAAACAAAAGAGTAGGGCTGGAAGTGTGCAAACTGCTGAATATCAGCCTCCTAGTAAATTTGCAGATTATTTATGTTTCACAGAAGGGTAACTCGTAAGTAACATGCCTAAGATCACACTAGATAGTGCCATACCTCAGAAAAAACATTTCTTCATGCAGCCCCCATTAATAGTATTACAAAAATACAGTAGGGGAAATGTGAGTCAGGAAACATAACGCAAGTTTCTTAAGTATTTTCCTTGACTTTTGTAAACCTCTAACAGTTGGGTGACATAACTCTCTTCCCTCTACAGTAGATTTTTTTTTTTTGTATGGGTGGTTTTGTTTTATATTCCTGATGAATATTCCTGTTCTATATTCCATGAACAGATTTTCAAACTAATTGTAGTAGAATACAACCAATTAGTTGACATGTTACCTTTGGTGAACTATTTTTTTTTTTTTAATGCGGGCAATTAAGCAAGGAACAGAAATAAAAGGCATCTAGGTTAGAAAGGAAGAAATAAAGATAACTATTTTCAGATGTGCCCTGTTTCCCCGAAAATAAGACCTAGCCAGACAATCAGCTCTAATGCATCTTCTGGAGCAAAAATCAATATAGGATCTGGTATTATATTATATTATATTAAATATATTAATTGTATTAATTATATTGTATGACGTGGTCTTATATTAGATCCGGTCTTATATGATATTATATAAGATCCAGTCTTATACTAAAATAAGTTTTACTATTTTTACTATATATAAGACTACTATCTCGCAGTAAAATAAGACCAGGTCTTATATTAATTTTTGCTCCAAAAGTCGCATTAGAGCTGATGGTCCAGCTAGGTCTTATTTTGAGGGAAAAACGGTATGATCCTAGATATAGAAAATCCTAAGGAATCCATTAAAAATAAATAAAACTAATAAATAAGTTCAGCAAGGCTGCAGGATACAAAATTGACTTACAGTATTTGTACACAATAACAATGATGTACAATCTGAAAATATAATTAAGAAAATTCCATTTACATTAGCATCAAAAAGATTAAAATACTTATGAATAAATGTAGCAAAAGATGATTAAGTCTTAGACACTGAAAAGTACAAAAGTTCACTGAAAGAAATTAAAGAACACTTAAATAAATGGAACGATATTTCATGTTAATAGATGACAAGACTTAATATTGTTAAAATGGTAGTTGATCCATTGATCCCCTAAAATAATCCCTAAAATAACTCAATGCAATACCTATCAAAATCACAGATGCCATTTTGCAGAAATTGGCAAGTTGATTATAGACTTCATATAGAAATGCAAAGGAACCCAAATCACTAAAATGATCTTGAAAAAGAAGAAAAAAGATGGAGGACTCACATTTTCTAATTTCAAGTCTTACTACAAAACTAGAGTAATCAAAACAATGTGGTATTAGCATAAGGATGGCCATAGAGAACAATACAATAGAATTGAGATTCTATAAATAAATCCTTGCATTTATGGTTAATAGATTTTTGACAAGGTTATCAATGCCATTCCATGGGGTAACGGCAGTCTTTTCAACAAATTGTATTAGCATAACTGGGTATCCTGATACAAATGAATGAAGTTGGACCCCTAGCACAGCATACAAAAATTATATCAAAGGATATAGCTATAAGAGCTGAGACTTAAAGTTAACAGTTAAAACTATAAAACTCTTAGAAGAAAATATAGGAGCAAATATTCATGATCCGAGATAAGGAATAGTTTCTTAGATATATCAGCAAAAACACATGACAAAAGAAAAAAAAATAGATAAATCAAAGACTGCATCAAAATGTAAATGTTTTGTGCATCAAAAAAAAAAAAAAAAAAAAAAACATTATCCAGAGGGCCGGCCCAGTGGCTCAGACAGTTAGAGCTCCATGCTCCTAATTCCGAAGGCTGCGGGTTCGATTCCCACATGGGCCAGTGGGCTCTCAACAACAAGGTTGCAAGTTCAACTCCTTGAGTCCCACAAGGGATGATGGGCACCACTCCCTGCAACTAGAAACGGCAACTGAACCTGGAGATGAGCTGTGTCCTCCAAAACTAAGATTGAAAGGACAACAACTTGACTTGGAAAACAGTCCTGGAAGTACACACTGTTCCCCAATAAAGTCTTAAAAAAAAAAAAAAAAAGCATTATCCAGAAAGTGAACAACCAAACAATAGAATGGGAGAAAACATATGCAAGCCATATATCTGTTAAGAGGCATGTATTTAAAATATATAGAAAATTCTCAATTAAAAAATAATAATAACCTAATTAAAAAACAGGCAAAGGATCAAAATAGACATTTCTCCAAAAAAGATTCACAAATGGCCAACAAGCACAAGAAAATATGTTCAACATCATTAACCATCAGGGAAAAACTAATCAAAACAATTGGGTACCACTTTATAACTACTAGGATGGCCATATTCAAAAGGACAAATAATCAGTGTAGTCAAAGATGTGGATTATTGGGACCCTAATACATTGCTGGTGGAAATGTAAAGTGACACAGTTGCTTTGGGAAATAGTTTGGTAGTTTCTCAAACAGTTAAATAAAGAGTTCCCATATGACCCTGCTATTTCACTGTTAAACATATGTTCACACAAAAACTGCACAAAAGTTCTTGGCAGCATTATTCATAATAAGCAAAGAGTGGAAACAACCCAAATGTCTATCAGCTGATAAATGGATAAACAAATGTGGTATCCATATAGTGGAATATTATTCAACAATACAAAGAAATAAAACTCAGATATGTATTACAACATGGATGAAACTTGAGCACATTATGCTAAGTAAAAGAAAAAATACTTTTTTTACAAAATTAATTTTTTTATTAGTTTCAGGTGCACAAAACAATGTAATAGTTAGACATTTATCATTTATATCCCTCACACAGTGTCAACCCTCCCCCATCCACTATCCCTCTGACATCGCATACAGCCATTAGATTTCCACTGTCTCTATTCCTAATGCTGTACTCCACTTCTTGTAACTATATATGTATATACACATACATATATATGTATGTATATATATATGTATGTGTGTGTGTGTGTGTGTGTGTGTGTGTGTATATAATTGTAGTTGGCATTCATTATTGTTCAGCTTCAGCTTCAGGTGTACAGTGCAGTGAACAGGCATCTACATCTTCTCTGAGGTGGTCTCCCTAATGAGACAAGTGTCCTTGGGATACCCTACAAAATCTTTACAACATTATTGATTACATTCCCCAAATTGACTTTCGTAACCCCATGGCAATCTTGTAGCTACTGACTGTGCTTTCTAATCCCCTCACCTTCCCCCTTATCCCCATCCCCGCTTCCATCTAGCAACCCTCAGTTTTTCCTCTATGTCTCTGAGACTGATTCTGATTAGTTCATTCATTAGTTCATTATTCTTTCCTTTAGTTTCCACATATTAAGTGAGATCATATGGTATTTGTCTTTCTCTGTCTGACTTATTTCACTTAACATAATGTTCTCTAGGTCCATCCATGTTGCAATGGTAAGATTTCTTTCTTCTTTATGGCTGTGTAATACTCCATTGTATAAATGTACCACAGTTTCTTAATCCAGTCATCTACCGATGGGCATTTCGGTTGTTTCCATGTCTTGGCTATTGTGTATAGTGCTTCAATAAACATAGGGGTGCATACGATTTTTTTGAATTAGAGTTTTGGATTTCTCCAGATAGATACCTAGGAGTGGAATTGCTGGATCATAAGGTAGTTCCATTTTTAGATTTTTGAGTTACCTCCATACTGTTTTCCATAGCGGCTGCACCAATCTGCAACCCCATCAATAGTGCAAAAGGGTTCCCTTTTCTCCACATCTTCGCCAGCACTTGTTGTTTGTTGATTTCTTGATGATAGCCATAAGAAAAAAAAATACTTTTATATGAAATGTCCAGAATAAAAAATAAAAAAATAAAGAGAAATGAAACTCAGATATGTACTACAACATGGATGAAACTTGACCACATTATGCTAAGTAAAAGAAAAAGAAATTTATAAGAAATGTCTAGAACAGACAAATTCATAGAAATGGAAAGCAGTTTAGGGGTTGCCAGGTGTTGGGGTGGGATCGAAGTGAGTGATTGCAAATGGGTATTGGGTTTCTTCTGAGGATGATGAAAATGTTCCGGAAAGAGTTAGTGGTGATAAATACATAACTTTGCAAATATACTAAAACACATTGAACTGTTTACTTTAAGATGGTGTCTTCCTTGTGTTTGAATAATATCTCCCTAAAGCTGTTACTTTAAAAAATAATTACATGCTATTGTCCCTATGCCTTTTTTTTTCAACTCACCAGTATAATACAGCTTGATAGCAAAATAAATGATTGTGCTGTAAAATTCTAATTTATAGTATCCAGCTCATGTTTCAGGAATTTCAGCCACTGAGAACCAAAAACATAACCAAGATTAAAAGTATCATTATATGTAATTAAACATTTCAGAACCATACCCTTTAAGGAAGAGCAAGTAAAGGAATCATCACAGTGCCTTCTGTGGTGCATTTGTAGTAATATTTAGAGAAACAACAACAACAACAACAATTCCCTCTAGTCAATGTGTATATATTACAGTTTAAAATGTTAATTAGTTTTCATCCAAGCATTAATGTCCCTTGGAGACATACTAACAAAAGCCACAGGTGGGAATGAAAGCAATGGTGCTTATGAGAAATGAGGAATAATGTCTATGTTGCCAAAGTAACCAAATTATCTCAGTACGAAATGTATGATTTAACAGTCACTTATCAATATTTCTAAAATGCAACTCTTATCTTGCCTTTGTTGTAAATTGTATTTCCTAGTAATGACTTCACAAACTCCCCCCTTTATACGTATGTCTCATTTATTTCTTTTTCCAGAATGAATTAAACCAGTGAAACTTGGCCCAGGCTGTCTCTCACTCACTCTCCACGGGGAAGAAATCATTGTTTTCATCCAGAACTCCACACTATGTGATAATGGCTCACTCAATTTTCAGTCTTCCACCTGAATCCTCTCTTATAATGATCTCTAAATCACAGAATTGCTGATGGCAAAGGATCTTAGAGTTAATCTAGCTCAGAGTACAAAGTTGACGATCAATAAATATTTGCTGAATTAAATCCTTTACATTTTTAGCACTAATCATCCCACCCCAATTCCCATTGAAGCAATGGTTTCAACTCCAAAGATGGGGAACTCATGGCTGGCCTTATGAGATTCTACATCTCATTTTGAACAGCTCTAATTATTCGAAAATCATCTTTCTATGAACTTTTTAACTTCCCAGAGCCTACTTGTGTCTTTTCTAACAACATACAATCCTGCTTTCATGCTTTCCCTCTAAATATTTAGATCTATTTATCATATCTGATGTTGCTTACCACTGTTTTTTGTTTGTATGTTTGCTTCCAAGCTCAGAACTTTGCAATTCTTTCTGCTGCAATTGCCAAATTGAGCTCACCAATTAAGTTGGAACAGATGATTTTTGGATCCTGGTTCTTGGGTCCTTTTTTTTTTTTGGAACTATGTATGGGCTACCAAACTCACATTTCTTGAATTTATGATAGATTCTTGACATCTAGTACTATCCTACCTCTCTTCCAAGAAGGCGTGCTCCTTTTAAACAAAATGTAGCTTCATTCTGGTTGCAAGATCTATCCTTCAAAGTCTAGATATCATCTAGTTCAATTCACCTCCAGGCAAATAATTCTTTATGGTTCCCTCACTCCAATAGCTTAAGCTCTAGTCCTGCAAGAAAAAAAAAAAAATGACCCTTTCTGATTACATCTGTGTAGCTAGCTATAGAACTTTTTTATATCCCCCTCGCTCTTAAATGGTCCAACATTTAATAGTTTTTAGAGGTCTTTCCAAGATTACTCTCACAGTATTATTTGTCCTTTAAAGTACCAGTAGAACAGGTTGGGGTGTTTAGTTTTTATATGTTTTGGAAAGTTTGCCTCCTTATTTCAGGTACACATCATGGAGACATATCATGTTCTGATTGCCCATTACACATAGACGATAGATGATTTTCCTGTATTTTTGTAGCAATATCTCCCTTACATTTCTACCACCATCACCACATCTCTCTCTGTGACAATACTAGGTGATACTACTCTGAAATTCTCCTTAATGTACTGTGGAGCCCCAAGTTCCGAATAAATAGTCTGAGGGAGGAGAGTTTTTCTGAATAACTGTACCTCACCTCCAGAATTTACGTATTCAATCATAATCATTTTAGGGTTTGTTCCATAAACTGTATTGATGCTGATATAATCCTGACAGAATGATTCACCCTACTTTGTTTCAGACTGTTTTCTAAATGGGAATTTCAGAAAGTCATTTATTCAACATGTCCTTCTTAAAACATATCAAGCTCCGTGTTAGTTTAGAGAGAAAGACTAAAGAATAAATGTCTTCAGAGTCTGGGTCATGTTTTATTGATCTTTACCACTGGGGATTAGAACAGCGACAGAAATAATAGATTAAAACTGAGTCTAGGCATCAAACGTATTTAAAGTTTGGTTCTATGATTGTTAGGCTAAATTTTCTAACTAATGACATCATTTCTTGGCCAGGTTTAATCATTTCCAATGTCCGGCACATAATAAACGTCCCCAAAATATTAAATAAATGAGCTCTAGCTATTCTAAAAGTCTCCATTTTGAAAGTTGTAAAAAGAAAAAAACGTATGTATTCAAAAATAGACTGTCCAAGTGCCATTTAAGTATCTTATATATTAATGTTTCTAAAAGAGTAGCTCATATACAGTAGCATGTTAAGATTAAAATGCTTTATACATTTTTTTCTTATATTAAAAAGAACACCTGCTGTTAAGGCTGTACTTACTCTATGCATAAGAAACAAATAGTTAAGGATAAAGTAATTAAAGAAACTTAAAATCTCAGCATCCCTGTATAAAAAAAATTCTGCAGAAAATAAGTCAGATTGTACTTGTATTTCTATTCCCAACTCAGTACATGAGAATTGTCCTTAAAAGGATACTGACTCTCAGCCCTATAAATTATATGCAAATTTCAAAATGCTCTTCTGATTATATACTTATTTTATTTCAAAGTAAATAAACGATTCCCTTGTATATTGTTTGCTTATGATAGTTGAGTTAACTGTGTTCTGATGGTTCTCTAACCTGCTTCAGGAACTTAGTAACCCAGTCATTTCCTTTAATTTTCTTTGGAAGCATGAAAACTTGTTTAAACATCATAAAAAATATGCCATTATCTTCCAAAACCAGAGGGGAGGTGAAAAACAAAAATTGTAGAGCAATGGCTCTGGCACGTGAATGCCGCAAAAACAATCATGAAGCCAAGAGTGATTTCTAGTTTGTCCATTCATAGAAACAATTGTTAATATGCTTTAAGAATTAAGGTAATTGGATTCTTCAAATTAACTAAAATTGTCTGATTCTGTGAGTTTAGTACAACTTTTTTTTTTCCTTAAAGAAAATTAAACTAATGATTTAAAATCTGGGATTCTCTAAAATAACATTTTTTTATTTTTCATAAATGTTTTTTTTGTTTAATATAAGTAATGTTAAATATGAAACCATTGGGGAATGGGCCATTCATTCAACAACAATTATTTATAGCTAGACAGAGAAAAAAAAGTGAGATGTTATCGATCAAAACTTTACTCGGAATATCTAGATGTAGCTCTTATAGGGACCACGCAATAATTAACATTGATTTCAGTTCATCTAGAAGCTCAAGTGGATCATAACATTATCTTAATGTGATGAGCTTTAGATTTACAAAGTTTCCCTACTTTTCGCTATATTAATAGGATGGGTCTCAGGAAAATAATTGTGTTTCATAATCACATGTTCATATTTTGATAAACTTTATTTTTTTAAAGTTTATATAACACAATATTTAATTCACGTCATATGTAACTGAAAAAAAGATTTGCAATCATTTTTAAAATGCCGATGCTATTTAATATTGGATAAGTAGTTTTAAAGGTACAATATGACAAAGAAAAGGCACTAATCACATGCCTTGAAAAATTATTTCTGTTTTTTTTACATGCTATAGCTATATAGTAATAGAGGTATAAGGAGCTTGGAAAAGCACTTACAATAATAAACACTTGTGGATTGAGAACTTTATGCACCATGGCAACTCAAGTATTATGGAGCTAAAGCCTATGGATGGCTTTCATATTCATATAAATTGGGTTTCTTTCTGAACTGATGCAGCACACAGAACATCAAAGTTGGATAGCTATTTAAAAGAGCTTGGTCAACTGTATACTGCTTGTTATTACCATAAAAAACTACTAGCATGCCAATGAATAGATGCACGTTGAAAGAAATCAAACAGAGGAGCATGAACATTCTTTTAAAGACTAATATCTACATTTATATTGTTTGGTTGCTTTAAAAAAATGTCATATTCATTTCTATTCCAGAAAGTCATAAAGTATCAGAGTTCCAAGGGACACCTTTTCAACATTTATTTTCCTATTACATCAATGATTTAGAATGCATTGTTGAGTTATGACAATGTTCAAGGTAGCAAAATTCACATTAATATTCCTGTTTGGTTATACTTTCTAATAAAACATGGAGAAACCCATTAATAAGACAAAATCTGTCAGGCGAGTATCCCATATAGTTTAACAGTGCTCACATATATTTAAGAGGAACTTGAACAAGGGAATAATCTCATGTAAAAAAAAATTCTAGCTATTCTCAAAAGCATAACAAATAATTCTCCTAGACTATCTTATTAGCAACATTATGAATTATAGAACAGAAATGCTTGTTCAAACTGTTTTTTTTTCTGATAAGAAACACTGCATTTTAAAAAGCAACCTCTATTTTAATATTTAATTCCTCAGCATATCTAGATCTCCAAAAGTAGCAAGCTATTTAAGAAAGAAGTGCACTTCTTATAATGTTAAAAGCATTGCTGGCATTTTATATTATCTATTTTTTAATGACTGTATTTTCCTAGCATTAAAAATGAATTAATCTCTTTCTTCCTAAGTACTTTTGAACATGGTAAAAGAAATAGTTCAACAGGTTACTTTCCCTTGTCCAAGCTATATGGATGGTTGCCTGTCTTTGCATATCTGGTTTAAAAGCAAAACATCTGACTGTGCATCCAACCTTTTATAGGGTTTCGCAGACAAAATATATATTTTTTTATTTCCCATTGAATCATATTGACTCTAAGGTAGACCAATGAAAAACAAACAAAATAGTATTAATGTAATGTCTAGTTTCATTCAGCAGAAAAGTCTCCATTTTACTCTACAATCTAAAAGTAAAAGTACTTTACGTAAATTAATGTGAATAATTTGGAGGAGTCTATAAGAAATGCCAAAGAATGTCACATCAATTTTCCAAAGGTACATTAGAGTTATTAAGTAAAGATGTCCATGCTTTTGCATTGTGACATGTTTCAATCATCACAGTGTTTGCTCTATGTTAGTTTAAATAACACTGACTAAACAATAACATCTTGATGAAAGATGGTTTAAAAAATGGAGTAAAAAGTTCAGGTTCCCAGCAAGATGGTGAGTAAACAGTGAACACCATGTCGCTCACTGAATGCAGCTAGGCAGAATGCAAGGAGCAGCTATCTAAGGACCTTGAGAAGTAAATAGGATCAGGCAGGGTGAAGAAAAAGACCAGGATTCGAATGATCAACAATCCAATGGTGAGTTTATCATTTTTTTTTCTTCTGGTATACCATGGCCTGAACTTAACACACTGGTAGTGGACATTGGGAAGCAGATGGAGAGAACTCCAGGAGAAGCCCTCATGTTCTACCTCAAAGATATGAAAAGGGCACTCGGAATGGGCAGAGAGAGTGCAGAAATAGCCCGTTTTCCCTCCATTTTCCATTCTCCTGCACCTCACCCCACAGCAACCTGTCATTCAGCCACAGCCAGCAGCAAGGGGACCTTGAAGGAGCCAAAACTCTGAGGGAGTAGAACTGTGTCCTTCATTTGATGGAACTAGGGTTATAAAAGGAAGCGTGGAACCAACCTCTATCCTCTCAAAGCTTTGGCTTGGATGCTGACCCAGTTGTGGAAGCGCATGGCAGAGAGAGGTAACTAAAGCCTTAGCATTCTGGATAAAGGAAAGAAAAGCATCAACCAACAGGAAATGTCTGGGGAAATAATAGAAAGAGAGGAGCTTAAAAAGTGACCACATAGTCTTTTTATGAACTCCTGGGCTCAACTCCAACTGCACATGTGTAGATTTGATCCTATTCATCATGCCAAAACTTTCAGAACTAAATTAACAGATAGACTGCCTGCCACTCAAGTCTCAATCTGGCCACTGGGCAGTGCACTCATGAGACAGATGCAAATAACACCAAAATGACTCTAAACTGAGTGACATTGGAACTACAACCCTACAGTGGGTTCAGAGTCATATCCTAAATCTAACCAGCTTAACTGACCATAGAACAACTGAAATATGAACAGTTTTGACAGAATTTAAACAAGATCAAAAATTACTCAACACATGGAGAAAAACAAAAATCCCAGTTGCACAGGAAAATATATTAGAGACACCGTTTCACAATGACAAAGGGTTAAGTCACCAAGAAGACATGACTATCCTAATTGTGTATTCACAAAATAAAAAACAGAGCTAAATACATGAAGACCAAAATGACAATACTGAAAAAAGAAATAGACACAGACACCAGTAGAGTTGAACATTTCAGTATTCTTCTCTCTCAGTAATAGATAATAACTATAGTCAGCAAGGATTGATAATAATTAAAAATGATCACAAATGAACTGAATCTAATTGTCATTTATAGGTTACTCAACATAATCAGTGGCATATACATTCTACTCAAATGCAGCTGCCACAATTCCCCAGAACAGACCATATCCTGAGTCATAAAACAAATAATAACAAATCTAAAATAATCAAAATCATATACAGTATATTTTCAGACCATAACTGAATTATACTAAAAATCATAAACAGAAAAATAAGAGCAAATTCCCCTCTAACACTTGGAAGTTAACGATATGCTTCTAAATAATCTGTGCATCAGAGAGAAAAATATCAAGGGAAATTAGAAAATACTTTAAACTAAATGAAAATGAAAATCCATACGCCAAAGTTGTAAAATGTATCTGAAGTATAGCAGGAAATTTATAGCATCAAATGCTTCTATTAGGAAAAAGTCTCAACGATACAGTCATGGGGATACGAAATACAGTATGGGGAATATAATCAACAATGTTGTAAAGATTATATAAAGAGCTATATGGGCACTGGACTTATCAAGGGGATCACTTCATAGACCGCGTAGATGTCTGACCAATGCACTGCACAACTGAAGGTGAAGTAGAATAATAGTGTATGTCAACTATAATTAATAGATATATATGTAATCACGGGCAGGGGAGTGTAACATAAGGAAGACAGTCAAAAGAATTATAACAGTTATATAAGATGTCAGAGGGGTAGTGGCTTGGGGGAGGGGAGTTATCCTTTGTGAGGGGTGTAAATGTCTAACTACTATTTTGTTTTGTACATCTGAAACTAATAAAATAATAATAATAATAATAATAATAATAATAATAAAACAGAAGTCTCAAAATTTGTACCTAAGTAACTGGAAAAAAAAAGGGTGGTGCAAATAAACACAAAGCAAGTAAATGGAAGAAAATAGGAAAGATAAAAACAGAAACCAATGGAATAAAAAAAAAAAAAAAAAAAAAAAAAAAAAAAAAAAAAGAATAACCAAAACCAAACAAACAAAACCCAAAACATTAGAGAGGAGAAGGTCAATAAACTGATGTTTAAAAGATCAATAAAATTAGTAAACCTTCGGAAAGAAAGAAAGAAAACACAAATTACCACTGTCAGAAATAAAAAAGTCATTATTACTATAGACCCTGCAGGCATTAAAAAGATAATGAGGCAATATATGAATAAGAATGCACATAATTCCAATTTAGATGAAATGGACCAATTCATCAAAATCTACAAATTCTAAAAACTGACTAATAATGAAATAGATAACATTATGATCCTATAACTATTAATTAAATTGACTTTGGGAAGAAAAGAAAATGAAAAGAAATCTACAGTTCCAGTTAATTTCACTGGCAAATTCTACTATACATTTAGAGAAGAAATGACAATAATTCTATATAAAATGTGTCCAAAATTCTCTCAGCAAACCAGAAATAGATGAGAACTTCCTTAGTCTAAGAAATGGCATCTACAAAGACCTACATCACCCATCTTATTTAATGGAAAAAGATGGAACATTGTCCTTCGTAATCCGAGCCAGTGAAATAACTCAAGGAAAAGAAATAGAAGGCATACAGATTGAAAAGAAAAAAAATAAAGTTGTTCCTATTTGTTGATGGTGTAATTGTCTACATAGAAAACCCTAAGAAATGCACACAAAAAATTTCCTAGTTAACTAACAAGTGTGTTTAGCAAAGCCACAGGGACAAGATCAACACACAAAATTAATTGTATTTTTTTCAAAACTACAAAATAATAGCTCAAAAAAAATGAAATACTAAGGTACAAATATAATAAAATGAGTACAGAAATCAAAAAAGACCTAATAAATGGGGATACAAACTGTGTTCACCAATTGGAAGATTTATATAATAAAGATGTCAATTCTCTTTGAATTATCTATAGATACAGTATAAATCCAATCAAAGACTCTGCTGGTTTTTTTTTTCATTTTGTGGACATAGAGAAGCTGATTCTAAAATTAATGTGGAAAGACAATGAACTTAGATTTACTAAAACATTTTGGAGAAAAAGAACACCACAGTTGGAGGAATTCCGTTGTTCAATTTTAAGACTTACTTATATAAAACTACAGTAATAAAAAACATGTGGAATTGGTGGAAGGATATACACACTGATCAACAGAAAAGAATAGTGAATCCCAAAATAAGCCCATCCCATGGTGGTCATTAGATTTTTGACAAAGATACAAAAGCAACTAAATGAAGAAAGGGTTGCCTTTTCAGCAAATGGTGTTAGCACAGCTGAATATGCCAGAAAAAAAAAAAAAAGAAAAGAAAAGAAAAAAAAGAAATCTTAATGTAAACCTCATACCTATGGAAAGTTAACTTAAAATGGATCATAGATCTAAACATATAATGTAAAACTATAAAACTTTTAAAAGAACACATAGGAGAAAAATCTTTGTGACTTGGGGTTAGGCAAAGATATGACATTAAAATCATGACATGTAAAAGGAAAAAAATTCATAAATTGAGTTTCATAAAAATTGAAAACCTTTTCTTCTCTGAAAGGCATTCTTTCAGAGAATCAAAGGGACAAGGTACATACCAGGAAAAAAATGTCTATAATCACATATCCAACGACAGAATTTTATCTAGTTTAATATCCTGAATGTAATAGTGATTACCCAAATCTATATGTCTTAACTTAAAATTCAAAGAGATATACATCAAAAGAAAATAACAACAACAACAAAATACCTTTAACTATATTATAATTTTAAAAATAAGACAAAATAAGAAAAAATGGAACAAACTAAGTACAAAATTTCCAGTTATGTTTTTATTAATTTTTAGTAAGTTCTGAGGTAAAGTTGCATAGTGTAAAAATCTAGCCAGTTTTAAATTTTCTCAGATAACTTTAAAAATTATCTTAATTACCTTGGAGATTAATCAGAGAGAGTAATCAGGTTGAAGTAGACAAGTAAACCTAAGAACTCTGCCTTCAGAGAAAGCAAGAACCAAATAAAACGTCTAATTAATGTCATTTTCAATGAAACATTGAGGTGGTTAAATGTTATAATGGTTTTCTTTGACAATTTACCACAACCAAGCCAAAATTTTATTTTCATTTAATCTAATGAAACTGTCTAAATCTTGCATAGTTCAACTGCATTGATTAGAAACTGTCCCAGTTAGTTTACTTTAGGTATTAATACTTTCATAAGTTTCACGTAATGTCTTTTTTCAGTTGACCTGTATGTAATGTATGCACTTCTTTAACACTGTGTACACTAGTGAAAATCACACTTTTAGTGGATTTTTTCTGATTCTGGTGAACAGAAATACTTTACATGTATATATTTTAAAATACAACAGTATTATGGTAAGCTAATTAATTTTTTAAAAAATAATATTCCTTTAAAAATCCAGTATGCTCACCTGAATTCTATTTTGCTTCTTCATTACAATAAAATATATAAGCAAATTAAAGCTTCAGGCTCTATGTGGACGTTTTACTTCAATGAATTTATAACTGTTTTTCCCCAAATTAATAACATTCAATAGTCTCATTTGGAGCACAATAATAAAGAGATAAATCTTTTCATAAAATGCCCCAAATGACGTGAGCTATTCCAAATGATATCTTAAAATTCAATAGCCCAAATTCATTTATTACAGGCCAATGATTATTAAGAAAAGATTGATTATCAAAGATATTTGTCATGTATGTAGAAATACACTTAACAGTTTTACAGGCATACCTTGGAGATATTTCAGGTTTGGTTTCAGACCACTGTAATAAAGCGAGCATTGCAATAAAGCAAGTGGTCATCTTTTTGGTGATGGAGGATCTTGCCTTCAATTTGTAAAAAAAAAAAAGAAAGAAAGAAAAAAAAAGTAACAACTGTGAACTGCAATATAGCCAAGTATAATTAAATGGCGTATGTCTGTACTTGGTACATCCCTCTTCCATTGAGGGATTCCATTTGAGGGATCAACTAAAAAGATTCAGGCTAAGGCTATTACAATGAGCCACACTTGGAATTAGTCATTTGAAAGGTTACAAGAGAGGAATTGCAACTTGCCAACAGGTCAACATCAGATATTCTTCTGTGAGATTCTATGCAGCAAGCCACACAGTTGCTCAGGTTCAAGAAGAAAAGATATACATCAGTGGGCATGGGAGTCATATGTCCAATGGGAGTCCATATCTACTATATCAATCCCATAAGCAGGGCTTCCAGGGTACCATACCCCTCAGACGGGACATATCATATATAAGTGGCATAATAAGGGAAGCACAACATTGTGGCGACTCCACTGGGTAGTTATAATTCACTAATTATTCCTTCCATGACCTATACAACTTAACAATCAGGGATTATGGCAGAGCAATATTGTTTAGTAACTGAGTTCTCATACTACCCTTAACAGGTTAGCAGGTAATTAAAGGTAGAGAGTTAACCAAAGGTCAAATTCTCATGTAGAAAGAGAAAAGGGTTTCTCACATTTAGCTTAAGAGTAAATGAGTGAAAGCAAGAGGGGTAACTGGTATATAAAACACGTTCTATACTTGGAGTTAGGAAACTCCAAGATGAACCCAGATGCTGCACCTTGCCAGTTGTATAACATTGGGAAAAATATTTTCCCTCTTTTACTTCACTTTTTTCATCAGTAAAATGCAAATGATCATTGCTCTACAATATTTATTTTGAGTATGACATAGGGCAGATTTGGATTCACTTAGAGGGTAGCCCAGAATTAGAGCTCAATTAATGTTAAAACAAACAAACAAAGTAACTAACTAACAACTAACTAATGAGACAGCAAACTTAATGTTGTCAGATCCACAGTATCACCTGACCAGCATATGAATCAAAGCCTGCAGTTCTACTCCCTACCGTCAGCCACTAGTCATTTTTCTTCTAATCACTCCTTTATATGCATGACCAAGTCTTGTACTCTTTGGGAAACAAGGACTATCCAACTCTTTAAAAATTCCCCCATGGACTCCAGCTGGGTGCCCAATAAATGCTTGTAAAATAATCACACTCATCGGATAGAACTAACAGAAAACCAACCTGAACTTTTTTTTTTAATTAACTCATTTCTGTAGCATAAGTGATATAAATGATCCCAATCGCCTCAGTCATTGAAACTCATTCAATAAATATTGTCTGAGCCTTTACCAAGAGTCAGGGATGGTGTTAGGTGCTACCATGTTTCCTCGAAAATGAGACCTAGCCGACCATCAGTTCTAGTGCATCTTTTGGAGCAAAAATTAATATAAGACCTGGTATTATATTATATTATGTTAGATAAGACCGGGTCTTATGTTATAGTAAAATAAGACCAGTCTTACATTAATTTTTGCTCCAAAAGACACATTAGAGCTGATGGTCTTACTAGGTCTTATTTTCGGGGAAACAGTGTAGAAATACAACTCTTAGCAAGCGAAACACGGTTTCTGCTCTCACACATAGCTTATAGACCAGCTGAGAATGTTGCTTTAAAAAGTGAATAAACACTCAAAAAGCAATTCGATATTATGTATCACTTCTGTGATAGGAACAAAAGACTGAGGCAGAGACTAACGAGGTAAACCTATAAGATTCTTAGGGATGGTATCACCTAAGCAGAAACATGACGATTGACCCAAGCAAAGATGAGAGAAAGAGGGGAGGTCAAGGCGGAGGCCTTGAGTCAGAAAAAAATGTAATATATTTGAAAATTAACAGAAGACCATCTTTGGATGATGGCCTTTCAGATTATTTGAAAAAAAAAGTAAAGCAGTTTACTTAGGAGGCAACATTATTTCAGAAGGTGTTTCAGAGTGTGGTTCAGGTTAATTAGAGGTGTTGTCATTCAAGTCCTAACATCGTCTCTATTTCAATGAACAAAGCTCAACACTGGTAGAGAGTAGCATGCCAAATATTACTAATGAGATGTCTACAATAAACGCTGATAAAGGTCTACGGTTGAAAAACAAATCACTATTCCGAAATATGGCAATGACCTCAGCTGCACAAGAACCTTTTAATTTTACACAGATCTGGTAATTGGCTCATGCTAGGAACAGCCCTTTACACCCAAATTGAATCTAGAACAAATGAAGGTTCAAATGCCCAGCTTCTGTGAGATTTAATATAATCGATGTCCATCTGGTCTTTTGGTTGAACAGATGAACTGGGGTAGCCATTCTGGCAAACTTCCATTAAACATAGATCTTTAGACATGATTTCTTTCTGCTCTTCAAATAAGCACCAACACAGGGCCTGATGCTACCTAATAAAACATTCCAAGGAGGAGATAATCAGAGATTTGCCCAAAATAATAATGATTACACCACAAATCATTTAGTTTCTAGTCAGCAAGTTGCCCCAGTATGCGATGGCCAGAGTGATTTATGCAACATAATATTTGGGTTGAAGCACATTGTATTTTTCATAAACACCTGAAATTGGAGCACAATGTATTCTACTTCAAACAAAAAAAAGATTGTCCTAATTCTTAAATAAAATGATTCATACACAAACTGTTATGTGTTGGGGACGCTTTGGAAATGTGTTTAGCCATATTTGGAAACTTTAGAAGGCACAGAGCAGAAAAGTAGAGCAGAAGCAGGGCAGAGGGCAGGGAAAAGGAAAGGGAAGGACATGGGTGAAATCCAGACACTGCCAGGACCAATGCAGTCGCTTTGTGGGGTTTTATTCTTTGATTCTTTTATTGAATACACAGTAGGCTTGATGATTTTCTGCTTGCACCCAGGAGAGTTTATTAAGTTAGGTGACCTCTTTACTGTAATGTTTTACACAAATTGTTCTTGTGCTCTTTCATTTGTATATACTCAGCATTTCTCTTTTATTCCTTAGTTTATTTGGTTTATTTTTTTTTCCAATTTTTATAAAATTTAAGTGGAGTGAGATTTTATTCTTACAATCTTTACAATAGCTAGGCTCCATTGGCCAACCTGAGTTTCTTAGCTTTTTCATCTTTAAGGTTAAATTCTTAAATTAAAAAAAAAAATGACTTAAAATCATAATTGTAAAAACCGCCTTCTAATTCCACTGTAATATTGGAGAAGAGCAATTTAAAAGTCTTAATCTATACCAGTGGCTTCTGTAGGTCCATGAGAGATCAATGTTAAAAGTGTAGTGTCAATAGAAAATTTGTACCTTTTCCCAATAATGTTCTGTGATAGGTTGGCAATCCTGATTAGAGTCTGTCTAATTTTTGGACATCTGAATCTCATCATTCTCCATCACCTTCCTACATGCTCTATGAGTTCTGAAGGATCTTTTCAAGGATGACGAGGGATGGAGTATTTCTTAAAGCATATTTTGAATATTATCCAACAGTCATGACACAATAAATCTTCAAGCTATTTTTGACCATATGTCACAACTCTTGAAGGCAAATGAAGGCGCTCCCAGCTTTAAGGGATTAGTTAACATTGACAGCTGTTGAAGCATTTATCCTGATTTTTCTTCTTTTTCCCATCAAGAATATCTTACCTAAGATAGTATTGCTTGTGTGTTGGATAATATGTAATATGCTTGATGTATTATGTGAAGTCATGTAAATTTCCTATGTCCCTTCACGTTTAGCCATTTCAATTCATCCACCAATATTTGTACCAACCGTGTGTCCAGGTCTTGGGAATATAAAGATGAGATAATGGCAAATTGGGAATGGAAAAAAAAAGGGAAGAAAAAAAAAAAAAGGACAAAAGGTATGCCATAAGGTATCTTTTTAAAAAATCATTATTGCATCAGAGCTGAGAAAGTTGACTTGGGAACGTTAGTCTGGCAATGAACACATCTAGATATTTAACAAGTGTAACTTAGGGTGAATCACCAAGTCCCTCTGGGCCTCGGTGACTTTACGTATGAAATGCATGGCTGCCCAATAGTTTTCAAATATCCCTGTACAGTTTTAAAGGCTATGGTGATTAGATCAACTATGTGTCATAGTTATACACTTAAAACAGTACGTAGGTACCATTTTGGAAATCAATGAATTTTAAAGCTGTTATAAAAGAATTAAATTCCTTCACAAACTTAATAAATGCATTTGTAATTCAAGAAAAATGTATTTTTTTATATCTAAAAGTTCAAAAGGAAAAACTTGATTATTGAATCAAATCTTTAGCTACTATATTTTTTTTTAGTTTACAGGTTTTTTTTTTCTTTTTTAACTCTGTTTCTGATTCTAAAAATTCAGAGAAAGTTCAATAGAAAATGTAGTGATGGAAGAAAATCTGAATAATTCCCAAAGATGTTAACACAGGCATACTGTCATTGAATATAGTAAAAGTGTGAAGAGTAGCTCTTTCCTTCCTCTTTCCTTAAACAAAGCTTTAAAAATGACATCAGAGATATATTGTATGGTTCAATACCGGCAGAGCAAAAATGGCTTGCCATGAGCTTCCCAGAGAATATATACATGACTCAAACTTCAGTGCTTGCTGCTGAAGCTAAGTCACGTGCCAACTGGTATCATTTCTTAAGGCATAAACTGCATCAGCTCTTAATATTTCCAAAGGTCTACCAGGGATCAAGGGCAGACATGGATATAAGCAAAAAAGGTTTAACTGTTGTAAAGCTAAGTAAGCAAAAGCTTTTGCCTCATAAACAAGCTTCACTTGATCTCTTTGGCTTCAGGCCAAATATTGGTTTCTAAAGCTAGACATTTGTCTGCCTGTATTGGATTTACTCGGAGAATTTAAAAACTTGTCCACTCTCTGGAACAACTATGAAGATTCCAATTCAGTACATAAGATTCTGTGTTCTGAAAAACCTCCCTAGATGATGGTAGCACACAGTCAGGTTTGAGAAATGAGATACGGTGCTGGTTATAGTCACATCTTACTTGCAATTCTTTAGTGGCAGAGCCAAGACTAGAACTTAGTTCCCATCAGTTATTAAGCTGTAGACTATTATGTGTTCTAGAAAAAATAAAAGTTGTAGCACCAGTATTATATTTTTCAGATAAGAGATATTTGGGGACAACAAAACAAAACAAAACTTTGAATCTGCCACTGCCAGATTCATTCAACAAGTATTCATTACTCCTTATTGGTGCTGAATTAAGTATTAGGGATATTGGGAAATAAAAACTCAAATAACGGATGGAGTTCTCATTTTATAAAATGTTCTATAAAACCAATTTCTAATCATAAACTCATATCTACATTACATTAATAAATCCAGCAATAAATAAGTTCATAAAATATTTTTAAAATCATGTTACTTAATATAGACTCTACATAAGGAATACAATACTATTTAATTGTAGAAGGAAGAAACCCTCTACAAGAAGGGGGACAATATTACTTATTCAGTTTTGCTGATAAATATAAAAAACAATTGATGCAATTTTTCCGTAAATTGTGTTTTTCTGCCATAATCTTCCGAAGGAATGACTCACTCCTTTTATTTCTGGATAATTATTAAATTTTTCATTATGTTTTTCTAATAAATCAAGAGTTCTACTTTTCATTGAAAAAAATTAATAATCTTACCAATATTTATGTATGTTAGTGCTACGTAATGACATTACATCATTAAAATAGTTTTCAGCATCATGAAATTCAGAGTTCTCTATTGAGTAAATTTAAATGTTTGTGCAATTTTTAACCTAACTTTATTGTATAAAATTAACTGGAAAAGCATATAAATCTAAAACTTAATGTAAAATATTAGGGCCAAAGGCTCTCTATTTCCAAACTGTCAAATATAAAACTGATAATATTTCCAGAGTTTTCCCCAAGGTTGAAAAACCAGCAGTAATTAAAGAACATTTATCCAGTCAAAAAACAGAGACACAATATACAGTATGACATCAACTTGGCTGCCCCAGCCTCTCAAGATCAGGAAATCCATCACAATGACACCGGTTCATAGCTAGAAACCGGGGAGAGCGACTTTAATGAGTAAGAAGCAAGATAGTATTTTGTAAAGAAGCCAACTGGACATTGCAGTGTAGGGAAGGTGCCACCAGAGACTCCCTAAAGTTATTTCAACCCCACCATGGAGACAGAAGACAGATAAAGCAGATAAGGGTGAACACATAGCAGAAGCCAACGGAACAGAGTCAGTCCATGGTCTATTTCAATCCTGATCAAATGCCACTGATTTAGAAGCATCTTCCAACACTCATGGTCATTCAACCCAAAATTTAGATATGACACGGCACAACTTCAGGGGATGTCACTTACCTACAATACCATGTGATTGCATCTTCTTAAACAGAAAAAGATTAATAACACTAATTCTAAAATGACAAAGATTGAGTATTAATGATGTCAGAGATCTTAAGGTAAAACAGCCAAGACATGGCCTCTAAATGAAAAATTAGTGGAGAATATAGCACCTCCAAAATCTCAGAAAATGACACTGTGTCACAAGTTTGTGTTAAAAGCTAGATGTAATGACAGTTATAGCTTAGAAAACTCCAGGGCCACTACTTTCCCTAAACTCATCTATGGAAACAGAGCGATAGTGCTTGGAGATTCTTCGGTTGTACTGCAAAGACAACTCTGTTTTTATAGTCAATTCTTTTCATTTGAGCAGTGAATGAATCTTTTCGTAATTATGTCACTTACAGTCTACCATTAGAGAAAATAAGTGAGACAAAGAATAATTTGTCTTTTATTTTTAAACACCACATAATACTCAAGTGTTTCTTTTAAAAGATTATTTTACTCAAGGTGTTTCCTAAAAATATATATGCAAAACTTCTCCATTAAAAAATGATCAGTAATAAAATTCACCAATCAACGTAATT
Organism: Rhinolophus hipposideros; assembly: GCF_964194185.1. Lineage (NCBI taxonomy): Eukaryota > Metazoa > Chordata > Mammalia > Chiroptera > Rhinolophidae > Rhinolophus > Rhinolophus hipposideros. Next base: position 67,159,208 of record NC_138050.1, read on the forward strand.
GAGAAAAAAAAAATCATTTTACTTAATGGTTTCTGCCCAAATTCATTTATCTCAAATTATCCTACAAATATAATGACAATAAGCGTTAAACCATAGACCTTTTGAAATAACTCAATTGTCACTGGGTAGCATACATGTATTTTTGGACAAGTAATATAAATGAAAATAATTTCGTAACAAATAGCATTTTTGTCATATGTGACCTCAGGAGAAAAGTATATGCTATGGAATGTAGGCAAGAAAATATTATAAATGTTTGCATTGTAAGGATCTTGTTCCCATTATCCAGACCTTAACAATAATAGAATATTTCCCCAAATTTCTTGTCTTCCACCATTATAACATTATTTTAAGTGCAATACTTACTAAATTTATTCACTCACACATTATTTCCTTTGGTATCAGGCCTGTATTATTCTTAAAACTAGAGTTATAAGTGAAAAAGCGAAGCTAGGTGTCTACTTCATGGACTTGTATTTGGATGGGAAGGAAGAGAGAGACGTGCAGCCAATGGTAGGAAACGTAGAAAACAGTAACAAATAAGAAATGTCTGAGTGTGCTAAATGCTGTGAAGGGTGATATGATGGGTACCTGGGGTACATGCTGGGAAGGGGGAGATTAAAAGAATATTTACTCCCCATTTCCTTCTAGCTAAGGACCTTTGTATCTGTGTCTCCCCTGAGCAGTTTGTGTGATCACAATTCTCATATATGTCACCATTGAGACAATCATTTCCACAAAAATAAACTAAATCAGAGACAGCCCCACACATATGTTCTTTGAGCCTCTTACCATGGTTATGTGTGCATGTTTATTGCCACAGTTTATCCAGTAAATATTCTCCACAATATAAACTCGTGTGGCTTTTACCAATATAGATGCACCCTTTTTCACTGCAGAATTGAATCCTCTCTGGGTGAGAAGGAGACAGAAAGGAAGACTAGTAAAGGAAGACTAGTTAATGGTTCAAAATCTCAAGTCCTAAAAAAAAAAATGTTACTTAGCCAGATAGCTGAAAATCTTTTTAAGACTTCATAATACACATCCAGTGTTTTTGAATATTGATCTATAAATAAAGATATATGGATAAAGTTATATTGCTTTTCATAAATATTTCTGGTTCTCCTCTTTCTTTCCACCCAGGAAGAATTGCATTTCTTTGCCTCTGAATTTAGCAGAGGAATATAACTTATTTCAGTCAATAAAATTTGAGAAGAAGCAGAAGTGACATTTCCCACTAGAGACATTTTTTATCTTCCTTGCCAGTTCTAGGTGTTCCATCACTTTCTTCCCTTGGCCTGGAGATCATTGAAGTGTGTGCTACATGAAGACTCAATACCAAACCATCACATGATGGTGGAATATGAACCAGGATTCCCACTGAACTTTGATAAAAAAATAAAACTTTGTTGTCTTACGTGACTGAATTTTGGAGTCACTTATCACAGAATAGACTATACTATCTGTTACGGGTGCAGTCGTGTTCCTCTAAAATCCATAAATTGAAGTCCTAACCCACGGTACCTCTGCACGTGACCTTTTGTGGATATGGGTCATTGAAAGTGTAATTAGTTAAGATGTAATCATATTGCAGTAGAGTGGGCTCCAAATCCAATATGATCAAAGTCCTTATAAAAAGGGGAAATTTGGACACAGGCACACACATGTATACACAGGGAGAACAGCGTGTGAAGATCAAGGCAGATTTCGGCATAATGTAGCAGAAGCTATGAAATTACAAAGATTGCCAGCAAACCACTTGAAACTACTAGAAGAGAGGCCTGGAACAGGTTCTTCTTCACTGCCCTCCAAAGGAACCAACCCTGCTGACACCTCGATCTCACACCTGTATTGTCTAGAACTATGAGACAATAAATTTCTATTAAGCCACCCATTCTGTGCTACTCTGTTACAGCAACTTTAGCAAACAAATACACTATCCCAACACAAGTATATATTGTTTTAAGTGAAGAAAGTACATGTTTCTGGAAAGGAGGGTATAACTAATAGTATAGTAATTAATACCTTTATGAAGGAATCCAATCTATTTACATGAGATTCTCTAGGATTAGTATAAAATGTTTTACATTCTCATCTTACAAAGTGGGATAATTTTATGCTTGATTTTTTTATAACTTTTATTCAGAATTAAAATGTCCACACTTACATAAAGATTTTTAAAAGTTTATTTTATTTTCTAGGAGGCCAGTTCCATATTTACAAGGTCCTATTCTGTTGTTTCTTAATTACAGATGCTGACGCTTTTAGCTTCAGAGGACCCAATATTTTTGCTATGAATGATTAAAGGTTCATAAAGGTTTTACTGGCACATTAATCTCCAGGTGCAGAAAAAGTCAAGACACCTGTTAAAATTCTCTAATCCTCACACAGGTTTGCCTCAGGAAACAGGATAAATAGCTACAGTGCTGGTTCCCTAAGATTGCACTTGAACACATCAACTTCAAAGAAATGCTGTCTAGACAAACCAACTATTCTTTCAGTTAGTTGGCCTAGAAAATAGGGAGAACATTATTTTACAAAACTCTTTCTGAAATGAAACACTCCATGTACATCAAGTTCTGACGCAGAATTTAGAAACACGGGAGATGCTTGAAATTTGAGAGAGCCGTGTCCCTAGACCCTTGCAGCGAGCGCCAGGGCTCTCCAGGGAGGTGACTTGCAGACCAGGAGGACATGTGAAGAAAAGAGACACAATGAAATATAGTCAATGGTATTGTAATGGCTTTATACAATGTCAGAGGGGTAATAGACTCAGGGGATGGTTATCACTTGGTGAGGGGTGTAAATGTCTAATCATTATGTTGTTTTGTAAACCTGAAACTAATATATAAAAAAAAAAAAGTTAGAAAAAAACATCGGTTTGGCCAGTGACTAGCTACTTTAAGAAACTTCACCTCACATGCAGGACATAACCACACAATGATTCTTTTCTCTTAGAAGTCCCCCACCCCATGGCTTTGCAAATAACTACTATCATTTTCTTACTATCTTTTTCCTGTTTCTTTAGTTGTCTTTTCTGGCTGTTGATTTTTTGAGTTTACCTTCTAAGGAAAGATAGTGTCTCTCTCTCTCTCTCTCTCTCTCTCTCTCTCTCTCTCTCTCTCTCTCTCTCTCTCTCTCTCTCTCTCTCTCTCTCTCTCTCTCTCTCTCTCTCTCTCTCTCTCTCTCTCTCTCTCTCTCTCTCTCTCTCTCTCTCTCTCTCTCTCTCTCTCTCTCTCTCTCTCTCTCTCTCTCTCTCTCTCGGACAGGCAAGTGGCAAGGAAACAAATCACAGGCTTTATCCAGAATATCCAAATTAAAATCAGGGCTTCAGATTGACTAAGTGGTCAACATAACCCCCCTGAATTTCTTTTTGGAAATAATCATACTTTCCTTATAATATAATTATGACATTTAAATAAGCTTTAACTTTAACACATGTAAAGTGTACAGTACATGGTAGTAGTCACTCCACAAAGTTTAATGCTTGATTTCTGAAGATGTCACTCAATAACCCAATTTCAACTGTCACACTGTAAGTCTTGAAAGGATAGTGAAAGGCAAGCTTGGAATGGAAAGCAATGGTCAAAGACAAGGGCACATACTTTGGAAGCAGAGGGAGATATAGGAGAGGTATGTAGATTTAGAACTGGAGGATGCAATATGGGAATAAGTTAGGTCACTGACACCTGCCATATTTAATAATTTAGGAACCAAGCAAAGGCTGAGGCTAAAAACAGGTTCAGAAAATGTCCCCTCTTGTCTTGGATATGTACATGTGAATTTATTCAGCCCATGCCAAAATAGCTTACCATTTAGGATTCACGTATCAAAGCAGCCATGATACTCAAGTAGAGGACACGAGATAAGCATAAAAAACTAACTCACTTATGGAAAGATATCCCAGCTGGAGAAGGGTTGGCAATTTCAGGGATTGGGGAAATTAACAAGTAGCATAAGTGGCAAGGGTTTTGGAATAGGGAACTAAAGCTACCTCAGCTACAGCAGTGGTTCTCAATATCTTCTTTAATCCATGTTCTTTTTGGAGAAATATAAATATGCATTAGTTGCTCCAATGTTATTTGGAACTTCAATATAAATAAAATAATAAAACTAAAAGAATGAAAACAATAGACCAAAGTGCTGCTCTACTGAATCATCAGTACAGGGGAAAAAAAAAATCTTCTAAAAGGGTTTGTAAAACTTTCATTTGAGACTGATTATTGCCTGGTCAATGATCTCAGTATTCATAGACACCTTAGAAATATGTCACTCATGTAAATATGACAACAGGGATTCTTAAAGAAGCTGGGAAACATAGGATAACATGTTTTTAAACAAATTATAATTGATTTAATAGTTATCAAATGAAATGGTAATGCTTCCTAGATCACCCATTGTTAATTGGATGAGGAAACATGTTAAGTAAATAAATCAATATCTGATATACTTTCTAATATATTACTTTAAGCAAATTGAACAAATATATATATATATATATATATATCCCATGCTTTGTATGCAGTAGTTAAAAACTGCCTCACAGGATCAGGCTTTACTTATAAAACTGAAAAATGATATGAGATGCTACTTGAAAAATAGTTATTACTATGGTTGGTTGGATAAAGTTATTTTTTTCTAAACGCAAACAGGCTGAAGCATGACTGCAAACCAATATCAGCTATCACAGCTACAATGTAGCACATAGCATCATCTCACTACCTAACACATTCTAATAAAGTTTACTATAACATGAAATATGGCTGTATAGCTAATGATATTGCAACTTGAAGCTGCCCAGAGAAAGCATTTGCTATTTTTTTAAATGTTAGTGTAAAGATAAACCCAGCTAAGATGCCATCTCTCTCTATTTTTTTTTTTCACCTGGATTAACTGTACCTTCTCTGAAATCTATTTCCATGTTGCTCTGGTATATAAATATTTGAAGAAGTCAATGCTAATTAAATGCATTAATAAGTTTTACATCGGAGCATCTGGTGGTTGACACAGTCATAAATCTGAAAACCCAACCAGAAGTGCATGATCCCTCAACTGGAATGCTATTACATTTTTTTAAAGAAATGTTTGTTTTTTGTTATTCTTAATTTAGGATCATCAGACTAGAGAACGAAACAATCATTTAGCACAGGGATCAGCATAAATTTTTGTAAAGTGCCAGGTAGTAAAAATTTTAGGCTTTATGGATCGTAAGTTTCCTGTGACAACTACTGAACTCTATAGTCGGAATTCAAAAGTAGCCATGTACAATATGTAAATGAATGGGCATGGCAGTTGTTCCAAAACAATGTCATGTATGGAATGTGAAATTTAATTTTCATACGATTTCTACTTATCAGGACATATTTTCCTTTTTCAATTTTTTACACCAACCATTTAAGAATACGGAAATCATTATTCATTTGTGGACCATACAAAACTAGGCCACAGGCCCTGTTTGGCTCACAGGACATCATTTGCCAATCCCAGCTTTAGTACATCATCTAAATGATTGGAGAGACCTAGATGAGGAGCTACACACACAGAGAGCAGGGGCTTGCTCACTTTAAGACTTGCAGTACAATTTTTTACCTTCTGAAAAATCTAAATATTCAACATTCGTATTAAATCAATGTCCATATTTTGTGAGTAATGTCAGGCATTCATCAGAGAAAGTAAACTCATTTCCTTTCCCTTTTATATGCTCTCAATCTCAGGGAGATACCCGGTTGCCCAGACCTTCAACTAGACCTTGTCTTTGATTCCTTTCGCTCTCTTAAAGCTCTCTTCCAATCAATCACTCACTCCTACCAGTTCTTCCTTTTACATAACTTACCACACTATCTATAAAGTACTACTCACTGATTTAGGCCATCACCATTTCAAGCTTAGATTTCTGCAACATCCTTTTCACTGGTCTACACACTTTCCTGCTTACCTGACCCTACTCCATTTTCTTGATGGCAGTTAGAGTTCTTGTCTTTTTCAAATCTGATCAATTAACATTTTCACAGAGGCCAATGGCTCCCTACATTTCTTAAGATGAAATGTAAATTCCTTATCATGGCTTACGAGGTCCTTCACAACCTCTTTCCTAAACACCCAGCCATACCTTGCACTATAGTTAATGAAACAGAGCTACTACTAAAAAGTGGGGACTGTTGGAGCTCCCAGCAGCTTCGAATCCCTCCACAGAGGTATACATTCCCAGGACAATGTGGAAGGTGAAGAAGCTACCACTTCTGTCCAAGATGCAGAAGCATCTGGAAGAAACACCCTTCACAGCCTCCAGTGTTGCAGAGAGGGTGGTACTGTGTGGGACTTGAGGATTCTGGTAGCACCAAGTACTACAGTGAGTTTTTCTAGGTTCACACTGGTAGAACGACATGAACTTTCCTTATTTATAAAATAAGAATGAACACCTCTGGCCCTGTTCCAAATTGGCATCGAACACTTTGGGATCATAGGTGAGGAGCGTCCCATAATTAAAAGATAGGATGAAATTACACCATGAAATCAGGGTGTTGCTAAGAAACAGAAAGGAACAAAAGGCTGACTTGTTGTTTGTATTCTCTCTGGAATTGTTAACTTTTTATATTATTTTCTCTGGCTTGCTCCACTATAAATATTTAGCTCTTGTGCTAAAAAAGAACACGCATCAAGTCTGAAAAACTACTAATGGGAAGGGAGGGGGAAAAAAACACAAAACTCAAGTGACAGATAAAATAAATAATGGCTACAAGAGAATTGTGATTGGGAGCCGAGCATGATCAAGTGGACACAGCCAGGCAGTACAGGGAAGGGAAAGGACATTCTTTCTAGTCAGTGGAAAATATGACCTACTCAGCTCGTCTTCATATTTAATTGACTTTTCTTATTTGAAAGGGGTGTAAAGATGTTCGTCTATGGAGCGTAGGAGAAAGAATTTCTGTTTTGGAGACTCACTAAGGCAAAAATGGTCATCGAAAGCGAAGGCAAAAAACTCCCTTTAACATCTGATCACTAGGGCATGTATGACAAGGGCCCACCTGCCTTGCACATGTTTAATCTAGACCATCTCTGATACATATTTTCTGCCTCAGAAACACTAAACTGCCTGTAATTCCCCACCAACCTATCCCATTATGCATGGTGGTTGCCTTCCTCCTTTTCTCATTCTTTTGTGAAGCTTCTCAAGTCCTTCCGTAAATGAATTAGGAGCCCCATCTCACCTGTGCCTTTACCAAAACCTGCATGGCCATTCTTATCATTGTACTTTGGTTGCACATTTCACACATGCTTAGTAAGTGTTTTTTCTGTGTCTGGCTCAGTTCTAGGCTATGGGCATTCAGTGTAAGACTTCAACATCTCTGTCTTTATACAGTATTAGGCCTTCAGCTCCTTGAACAGAAGAACTCTGTGTTAATGTATCTTTGTATTTTTCTATATATAGGAACTCAATCCTGTTCACTGAATGAATAAGCAGATTAACTAATGAATGAAGAGATAAGCACAGAAGTCTTATTTTGATCTTGTTGTTTTAAGTACCTGGAACCCTGAAGTTAGGAATCTCTCCTGGAGCTTGTTAAAAGGAGATTCTTCCTTGAACTCAGGCAAGATATTTATTACTGAATACAACAGAAGAACCTTGTTAAAAACACAGTTTCATATATAATAAAACAATTCTATTTAGATACAGAGGACAGAATAAAATCAAGACCCAATGCAAGTTTCCAAATTACACTACAGTACTCCGTGTTGCCTGACAAAGAATATTTAGAGAGGCAAGTCTCTTATTTAGGTTGTTGCTTGAATATCTGAATAATGGTTCTCTGTGATCTTTTGACTATGGTAATTTTCATGCGAAAAAATATGCCCTCCTCCACAAGAGTAACTCAATCTATGCTGTGGCTTTCTAAGAAGCTCCAAATGTATGTGATTAGTGATTAGTGATTAATTAATTCTCCCTAGTTCACTCTAAGGAAGTTGATTATAACTAAAAATCACATACAGATGTTTAGGAAAAACCATTTTAAAAAGCATGGGGGAGATGGTCGTTGTTGTCTCACCTCCATGTACAGAATCATGTACCCAATAAAAAGAGAAACAAATCTCCATATCCATCTTATCTCAGTAATGAATAGATATTCTTTATGGTAGAAGCATGCAAATGTATGATTAGATCTATTTTTGGATTAATTCAGTAATACCAGGGTTAATAGACTTAACCCTGTTTTCGAAAACAATGGTTTGATAATGATGAAAGGTCTGTAGTAACAATGAAAACACTACAAACAGGAACAGAATTCTTTCAAGCCATCCTGATGAAAGTATTATAGAGAATTTCATAGCCAAATCCAGGTTGAGACATAAGTGCATCTGATAATTGAGAGGCCTGATAACTCAGACTGTATTATAACACTTCATGGATGTTTCTCAAATTGAGGATTTTAAGTTTTGCGACACAATTTTAAATTTGAGTTTTTAATATTTAATATGAAAGTTCGTTTGGGAGCAGGGCCACTCACAGTGGCTTAATGAAAGTAATGTGCTTCCTTTCATCTAGGAAAGCAATTCATTTCCTTATTATGGAACTTTGGCGAGAAGGAACAGAATGGGCACAGGTGCTCAACCTACAGTCTAATCTGCCAAACCAATCTAAGTCATCAATTTAACCAAAATCTTGCACTGTTTGAAAAAAAAAAAAGAATTGTACTAAAAAACCACACAAAACAAAAACAAAACATGTATACTTATGATGGATAAAATCAGAAACAACGTTTACTGCTTATCTCCTAAACATGTCATAAGAACTTTTCCATGTTTTACCTCTAATTTGGTTTTTTACCTGAACAGCTAAAATAGAAACACAGTGGCTGAAAAAATGAAATTCATAAAGAAGCCACAAATCTCCATCTTTAGGCTGTATTTATCTTGTCAGTAGCATAAGAATTTGTGAATGTCATAGATCACTGAACGTAGCTGAAATCAAGTTTCAGTGGCCCATCAAATGGCAAAGAATCACGCAACTGTGATTCTCTTTGCTGTTATATGTAGATTCTAGATCCAGGTTCCCAGCTGATTTTTGCTAACTCCAAGAGATGGAGGGCAGGTTACGCAGCCTCTCAAAGACTCAGTTTCTTTTTCTATAAAATGATGATAACAATAGTGCATTAGATCGGTTGTTGGGATTAACAGAGATCATCTATGCAACATTCTCAGAAAAGAACCTAAGATAGTCAGCTCCTGCAAAATATTAGTAAAATGCTATGTATTTTTTTGTTACTAGCACTGAATTAAACAAAAACTCTCTTAACTCTCATAAATTAGAATCTTATTTTTAAAAATGAAAAGAAATTGGTAGTGAAGAAAATAAGTTTCAACAGGTTAAAAAATAAAAATTATCCCTTTTCCAGTCCAGACGTTTACAGGAAAAATAAACACTGAATTGAACAGCAAAAGAGAATCTCTGCATATCTTCCAAATAGAGTTTTATCTTAGTAGAAAAATGCATTCTGGACAGCCTTTCAGAGATCAATTTTTGGACTCATGAAGGAATATTTGAGGAGAATCAGAAAAACTGGGTTGTAGTCATCATGCTCTGTCTATTCCTATTGCCATGCCACTTCTGCCGCTTCTTCATGTGTACAAAAGATGGTTTGCAATGGATTGTAAAAGTCCATCTTGGCTGTAAAACCCTATTGTAGCTTAACAGATGATACTAGAAGTTTCTAATACATTCCCAACCAGAGTCACGGAAAAATAATTTGTGACTGTAACATTTCTGAATGAGAACACAGATAGTCTAACAAAGAAGACCTCAGAGGTGCAGTGAGCCAAGCAGTATGACGAATTTTCAGGTCAAGGAACCAGACAAATTCTGAGCTAGGAGATACAAGCTGGGTTTCTAATTACTGCACCTCTGGGCATTTCTGAGTGAATAAAAAAGAGCCAGCAGAAGCTATGGAGGATTCATTGCAAACTAGCTACAACATCCAGATAGCTGAATCTTGATCTTAGGTGGGTGGCATTTGACTGGTAACTTTATGAAGTTCTAATACAACTTATACAAGCACATGTCTGGTTTAGTCACAAAGCCAAGAAGACTTCTTTAAAGCCCTTACATTCACTTTTATTATGAAAACCTGATTACTAAAAACACTATCTGTCCATATTCTGTTGGACGATCTTTCTATTTCTTTGCCTCCCACTCTTCTTCCCTCTCTGCCAACTTTGTCTGTGAAAGCACATTTCCTCTGGCTCTGCCCCCAGTGAAAATAAAGAAGAACATAGTTTTCCTAGAGAGTTCCTTGTGTAACCATCCACATTTGTTTTAAATTAGAGTTTAGCAAATAAAATCAACTAACATTCATTTATTTGTTGCCTGTCTTTCATTCTTTCCATCATTCACTCAATCATTCATTCACTCAGTAAGCATTTACTTAATGCCTACTGTGACAATATGCTAGGTGCTAGGGAGATGAATAAGACACCATTAACAAGTTCACAAGCTAGAACAGGGGACATAAATGTACGGAATTGATTTCAAGGTACTATGACTGGTGCTACAATGCATGTACATAGTAGAGATGGCAGGAATATTAAGGGGGCAATGATTCACTCTGGAGTGGGATAAAAGACAGTGAAGAGTTGATGGAGTCTAAATCTCTTGAAAGCATGGAACATCTTTAATACTAATCTGAATTATTGCTCCCTTTGAAAACAGCAAAACTGACTTAGATATGCCCAACATTACATTTTACCTAGAATTGCAATCTATATTTTAACAAGCACATCACACAGAGAAACAATACTGAACAGGCCTGGGTAGGACAGCATTACGAGTGAGGAGAGATACTCTTCATCTATAACATTGCATTATAGAAAATGAGGTTATAGTCACTCAGGTAAATACTCCATAAAGATAATGACATTATATTTACTATTGCCTAAACATAGGCTGGATATTAAAGGAAAACAAAAATCCTTACTAACTCAGAACAATATATGGTATACTTTCCCCATTTCTCTAATACCCACTATAACTCCACTCTGTAAGGACATAAAATTGAAATAACAGGAAGGTTTATTATAACAGAAATATTTCCTTCAAACTCACAATAGGCAAAGACAAAATGACAGTCCTATAAAGAGTTGGCATTTTTTATAAAAATGCGTTACATATTTTGAGATGGGAAGACTAAACATCCTATTGTTACTAATTTCAAAAGAAGAAGCTAAGTTCTATACTTAGCAAAATGAAATCATCAAATTCTGTACTTGTACAATCTTTTTTCCTGAAAGCTATTATACTGCAAAAAATATTAGACATATTTGGAAATAATAATACGTATGTGCAATGGACTGCATATCACATGTATAAACTAGGGATAGTATTAAAAGGAAATAATTATGTTGCCTGTCAGAACAAAAATGTGAAACTCAAAGCTTTGCATTAAACTTTTACGAGAGCTTCTGTCCTAAAGAGATATTTTAAAGGACTTATTGTAAAAATATATTGCTCTGGTTGTTTCACAGCCATGGCCTGCCCATGTTTGTGATGATGGGTTAATTTTTCAATTCCTATGCTCTCAATGAAATGAACCTAGGAAATTAGATAGCGGAACAGTTCCCCCTGTACTTATCCCATCTCAATACCCATTCACAACAAAATATATAAGTGACTGCATTTTTCCTTTTTTTTTGAAATTTGACGTTGTGGATCATTTAAACAGTATATTTTGATATTTTTAAACATTGAAATTGATCGATAAATGGATTCAACAATAAATGTTTATAGATATCAGAACGAATTTTAAAAGCCTAAAAATGACATAATAAAATAATGAATTTTGTATATATGGTCACTAAATGAAAATAAATTGCACCATATCTTACAAGTGTATATAACGGTTATTGCTATTATAAGTGTTTTCTCTTTTCACAAAGCTATGCTTTAAAACATTGTTATTATTATGGAACTGCATTGATCAAAATCACTGATACTTCCCTAATGTCTTCAGCATGAAGTTCAAATTCCTTAGATCATTAAGACTATTCACATTTTAGGTCCAATCAACAGTCTGCTTTTTCTCTCTCTCTCTCTCTCTCTCTCTCTCTCTCTCTCTCTCTCTCTCTCTCTCTCTCTTTCTCTCTCCCCCACCTTCCCTCCATCCTCCCTCTTTTTAAATTAAATTTATTGGATTGACATTGGTTAGTAAAATTATATAGGAGGGATATATAAAATTATTATATAGGTTTCAACTGTACATTTCTATAATACATCGTTTATATACTGCATTGTGGGTTCACCACCCAGACTCTCCTTCCATCAAAATACCAGTATAATTGATCTCTTTTTTCCCCTCTTCTACCACCCCCTTCCCGCCTTACCCTCTAGTAAACACTAAACTGTCGTCTGTGTCTATGAATTTTTTCACTTTGTCTTATTCCTTTGCTGCTTTCAATTTTATATCTTAGAATCATAGTGAAGTCATATGATTCTCCACTTTTTTCTGTCTGACTTATTTTGCCTAGCATAATAATCTCTTTAACCCCTTACATCCTTTTCTCTGAAAATACCAAGTGTTTCTGAAATCAGTAACCTCAGTCTAGCATATCCTTGTTCTCTTTCAATTCTACCACTTAAGTCTTTCATCCTCATTTTAAAAACAAGCATTGTATCCTCAAGTTTGACTTCCATTAAATATGTTTTCAATATGTCTGGATCCCTCAAAAGGCTGTATATTCCCTAAAGACTAAAATTATTCATGTCTTTGTTGCCCAATGACAAGTACTGTGCTTTGCACCTAGTAGGTGCTTAATAAAATGTGCTTAAATTAATTCAATTGAGAATTCATTACCTAATTAACCTTGTTAATCTATCCAGAGTCCTTGTTCAGCCACGTATTTTGCTGAATATTTTGTCCAATCGGCTTCTTAAAGTACTCTAGCAAAGGCCAGACAGACAATATTCATTATGATTTATTTCTAGAGATGATTCTGAAATGTGATTTGTATCATTAAAGTTTTTGAACATCTGATAAAATCCCTAAATAATTTCTCATTATTAATATTGACTTTTGTACTGTTGGTTACTTTATAGAATATAATATATATATATATATATATGTATAATAAAAAAGGCAAATAATCTAATAATAAACAATTGAACTATAAGAAGATTGTGGATAGGAGTTAGGTTTTCTGAGTAGCAAGCACTGTTTAAATACAGTTCATCAAGCTATGTATAAACAGATGTTAATATATAAAGACTTCCACTTTTTTTCTAGAAAGCTCTTAAAGCAATTTTCAAAAAGCAAGCGCACAAATGATACAGCAGCTAAAACTGAAATGCTAATATTACACATCGGTATCTAATTTCTAGATAAGTTTAGTTAGGGGATAAAGAATGGGAAAGCTTTATTGACTTTATATTTATATTTATATCCAAAAAAGAAAAGTTCAGATTTTGGTAACTCAAGGATTGTCTTAATGAGTCACATTTACCCAGAAAAAGTACACCTATAGTAGGTTTGTAAATACAAAATGATGCACATTTGCAATCACTGAGCATATCCACAATAATGTAAGTTCTTGGCATGTGAATAATAAACAAATATATTCTTGTAAAACACATGCTTCTTTGGAATTTGCTTGTGTAGTTTACAGTGCAGGAGTGGGGAAGGGTTGTTGGTAGAGGGAGAAGGACGATAGAAAACTTTATGTAATATAAAGAGATTGTCATTCTAAGGAATATTCATTTACCCCAGTCTCACATGTGATCTTCAAAACATATCAAATCACTTAAATCGAATTCTTTTCTGTTTCTACTGGTACCACCTCAGCTTGGGATCTCATCCTTTCAACCCAGTATTGCTGCAATCCCAATTTAACAGGCTTCCTTGTTTACAGTCCTTCTTGTTCCAATTCCACTTGCATAATGCTGCTAGAATAATCTTCCTAAACTTCTTTTCATATGACTTTCCTCTGCTTAGAAGCCTCTGGTGGGTCTTTTTCACTGATTAGATTAAATGTACTCTTCTCAGGCTGTGTATGAGAGCCCTCCATTAATTGTCTCCTTCTCCTCCATATGACCCTTGCTTCCGGTCTCTAAAATCAAACTGAATTTCTACTACATCTTCCTGCTTGAATATCCATGCTTTCCTTTTCAAAACTGGCATCATTCCCTCCATCCAAAAACCACCATTTCCCCAGTAAGCTGTCCTGGAGTTATTCCTTCCCATCCTGCCCTTTCTTCCCAGAGTAAATGTTTATTTTCAATGTCCATAACTCATCTCTATGGGTTTCCTAAAAATGCCAACCTGCTCTCTACCTCCTCTTTCAATCAAACTGGAAGGTCCCCGGGACAGGTGGATGATCTTTCCTGATACCCTACCTATATCAAGCAGATGCCTGGGTGCTAAGCGAAGACCTATTAAAAAATAATAGTTTCTGCTTTGCTATTCCTTTCCCACTTGGTTCCAATTCTCTTGCAAGGAAAAAAAAAGTGACCTTTGACTAGCCATAACAATAAAGAAAAGAATTTTTTAAAAATCAAAACAATAAAATTCATACGTGAAAAATATGATTTCTACGTGCTTCTTTCTTCACTAGGGCTTCTTTATATAAGTGGCCAAGTAGAAGAGACTTAGGAGGTAACAAAACCTAGATTACACAGAGTAGTAGGAAGCATAAAAAATATTCAAGTAGTTGAAAGCGTCTGTAAAGAAGGCACTGACAATCAGAAACAAGCTCATTATGAGAAATCTTTTTATATGAAAAGTCTTGGGCTTGACCGTTAGGTTCCCAGAGATCATCTGGTCATAAAATCAGTACCTGGATTATTTGTTTATTAACTCACTCATCACCTCAGCGAACACTGGTTGCACTAGATTGCAATATACATAAAACAAGGAGTGGATGTTGTTGCCACTGAGCACATCTGAAGCATTTATTCATGAAAGTTTTACAATAAACCTATGAAATATATTGAGTTATTATCATGACATTGCAGATGATGAAACTGAGACTTGGGAGCTCAAATAACTGTCGAGGACACACAGGAAGGAAATGGTGGCGAGAAGGTGCAAACCAGGTACCTACTTTGAGAAGGTACGTAACTTCTTATTTTGTACAAAAGCCTTATGCAAACTATATTTCATAGCCGAATCCTGAGCTGGTAGTGCACCTTCTCCAAACTTCCTTAACACATTTTGTGCAGTTCTGTTCTGGAACATACTCTTTGCAGTAGAATGTTATATTCATCTGTAAATGTATCCATCATCCCTAATAGGTAGGCAGCAGACTTTTGGAGGACGGATGACTTTTTTATGGTTATAAACTGCTTGGGTCACAGTACACAAAGAAAGCCTAAATACATAGAAGAGTGGAAAAAATCATGTTTTAGTGTTGCCATAAGCATGCAGAAGTGTGACATGTATATCTTTCAAACCTCTATTTATGAGTATACATTGGACCTTCAAAAATTATACCTAGCATTGCTGTTCCTTTCCCATTTGCACTAATATTCTCTTGTCTGCTATTGCTTGTCAGATCATCTGACCATCCTTTTAAAAAATGTTAAATACATACCAACTTGGATTTTAGTCTACCTATCATATGGTGCTAGGATGGTACACCATGTACCCAGTGTGGTCTGGGGAAAGCATTACATAGCACAATAAAATGCCTGATTTATTGTTCACATACCGCATTTCCCTGAAAATAAGCCCTAGCATGATTTTTCAGGATGCTCGTAATATAAGCACTACCCCCAAAATAAGCCACACTTAACATCTTCAGCCAGACAGATGCATTTAGTACGTCCATAATTGCAACACACTACAGACGTAGTGAATTATAAAATAATAATATTAATATATAATTATAAATAAATAATATTATTGACATTGATACTCAAAATAAATAATATAAACTATAATTAAGTATTTGTAAATACCCAAGGAAGCACCTTTGGATGAGAGGTAAACACCTATGTAAACAGATGAACTCGAGGATTATTGCCAAATGACCAACCGGAGTACAGACACAAAGCACAAATAATGTGGCATTTGATAACGAATGGACGTGGTTGTGTTTAATATGAATCTTCATAATTCAATATGGCATGTGTTTTAATGGACGTACTTTATGCACTTGTGTGACATAAAAAAAGTTTTCTGAATTTTGATGCCTGCAATGTTTAGTCGCTTTTGTGTGTATCATCATTCTTCACTGTCATCATTTTTGTTGTCCCTCCTGTCCCACAACTCTTCAATTAACACTTGATTTAATGGTCGATTTAAAGGGAATAATATGTTGACCCCCAGACAAGATGAGTGCAAAAAGAAAGAGCTATTCCATCGAGTACAAGAAAGGAATCGTGGAGGACTCCTGGGGCAAGAATCTTATGGCTTCCTGCAAAGAGAAGAAGTTGAGTCTCCGAATGGCCCGAAAATGGAGAGCAGAGTATGATAACCTCAGTCAACAGGTGGATGACAGAAATGCTAAGAAGTGCAAGTGTGGATCAGGTCGGCAACCATTATTTCCTGAGCTGGAAGACATCGTCTATGACTGGATTGCTGACAGGAGAGCAAAGGCTTTGGTTGTGCGCAGGGCTGATTTTCAAGCATTTGCCCTTGCAATGGCACCACAGTTAGACATATCCCCAGAAGAATTCAAAGCATCACAACACTGGCTGGTTGCTTCCTTCAGCAATGTGAACTGTCTCTAAGATTGACAACACTGTTCAAGCTGGAAGATACTGAAGTTATTAAACGTGCACTTGCATTCAAGTCCTTTGTTGATGGCATCAACTTTTCTAGATACCAACTCTCCAACATGATTGCTATGGATGAAACTGCAGCGTTTATAGGCCAAGGATCTCAAAAGACAATTGATCAGAGAGGGGTGCCTCATCAATGTACATTCCCTCCACTGGTTACAAAAGTGCACATGTTACCTGTATTTTGGCAATGTGTCTGGATGGAAAGAAAGCCATACCTCTCATAATCACTAAGGGCAAGAAAGATAAGGTTGAAGATGTTTCAGGAATTTATGTTCTGGAAACCAAAAAAGCCTGGTGCACACAAGCAGTTATAAGGAAGTGGGTCAATTTAATGCTGCCACTTGTTTTGTGAGGTGGCCAAAGAGGTCTGCTAGTCTGGGATTCAGCCAGCACTCACCGCGCTAAAGCCATGAAGAACTTCTCTGCAGAGAGAAGAATAAATCAAATAATGATTCCCACAGGAATGACTGCATATCTCCAGACTCTTGATATTGCCATTCAAGGACCATTTGCACATGGAAATCAATGACTACACTGAAAATAGAAGGGAGAGAAATCAGCGTAGAAAAGTTGTGAAGCCTCGCCTGCAAGAAGTCGTGACTTGGGTGAAGAATTCATGGGATAAAATCACTGACAGCTGTGTTGCCAGTACACTGTAAGCAGGCTACATGGACAAGAAGTGCTCATTTAAGGAGAACTCTGTTGCTGGACATGAGAGATTGGGGCCAATGGTTCTACAGGAAATGGAGTCACAAGAAATTCAAGCCAAAATTCGGGGTATGGAGAGTTATGACGATGTTACAGAAGAAGATGACATGACTGTATTTGAATAAATGTAGATTTTTGTACATGAATAAATGAATAAATGTAGATTGTTGTACACAAAAAAATAAGAAAATAAGCCCTAGTGCACCTTTGGAGCAAAAATTAATGTAAGACCCGGTCTTATTTCCAGGGAAATACGGTAGCTATAGTTACATTCCAAAGTCTCGTTTCCCACTTTTACCAAGGACAATTGATGTGCAGATGGTCTCAATGTCTTATTTAGGACAATGTTTTTCCTCCACATGTATTCCAGAGTGTTCTGTCATTCAAGGTAGTTGTCATGATTGTTGGGGCTTATGACCTCTGTTCTATTTTTGATATGGAATTGACAGTCAGCTACTGGCTTCAACATTTTATTCATGCCAATCTCTGCTTTTGCTCTTGATCATAAGCATTTCCTTAGGCAACACAATGTACATTAAGGCAGAATGTGTAGGCAAGGATCCCCTGGGGCTGTGATCAGCCTAGGAGGTGGGTTTCTGGGAACACCTAGGGTAGGTGTTACTAGTGAGCCAACAAGTCTAGATTCTAGAAGCATTACTCTGTGTCCATCTTTCTATAAACAAAGCCTACTGGTGTCTGCAATCCAAAAAGGAGATCCCTACATCTGAGAACATGTTAGCTGAAAATTTCCCCGTTTGATCCTGGCATCTGCCTCACCACTGCAGTTTTACTTTATTCCTACCTCTGTTCATGATTGGGCTTGTGAATTTAAGGAATTAAGACAAGTATCATGAACTGAGGAGTTCTGAGGTCTTTATCATCTACCTTGTGTTATCAAGGTGCCCTTACAGCCTTACTTCACATGCCTCAAGAGAAGTTTTTTCCTCTTCTCTTTTCAAAGTGTTTATGGTAAACTAAAGTAAAATTTCCCTGCTATTTAGTGCAATGGTGAGATTTATACTTCTGGTATTCGATTTATCAAGACTACTTACCATGCTAAACAATGCAAAACAACCAAACTAAACAAATAAACAACAAACAAACAAAAACCCTTTGGTGCAAATTATTGAATTGAAATATGAAGCAAGATTTATAACCTGTATTTTATTCGAATCTTACTTACATATGTCATTAATTTATCAACAATCCTTTAGTTTCAATATGTCCCTATGGGAGAAACTGATTTTGCCCATTCTACCTATCATTGAAATCAGAACTGGGGATACACTATGTTATCTCTAGCCTCAAACTGCAAAGACTAAGTCCACAGGAAATTATGTGCCAATGACTTTCACTCCCAGAACAGAACATGTATTAATAGGATCAAGCTAAATAAAGAATCCTGTGCAGAGTTCTCCCCAACTTCTGGTGGCCCACAATCTATTCTTGCTAATTTGTTTACCTTTTTAACTCGAAAGGGGCATCATTTCTGTCTGGACTCAACCATGCAGTCTATTCTTCACAACTCATCTCCACCCCACCCCCAGTTATAGACCCATTACCTTTCTAGCTCTTTCATCTAAAATATGCCAGGCTCCACTGGATCTATTGCCATTGTCAAGGTCTCCTAAGCTAACAATCTTCTGGGAAGCTTGGGAGGGTTCAGGCATAATATCGGACTATAGACTGTACTATACAAGAATTGAAACTGAGGAGAAACAATATAAGACCATTTGCTGTTTCTACAATTTGCCCTGCGGCCTTATGTTTATGGGTTGTTGCACTATGAGAACAGACACATGGGCAGAGGCAAAGACAACAGTGACATTAAACCTCCATGCCACTTCAAGGGCCAGCACGCAAGGACAACATGCCAGACAACGATATCAGCCAGAAGAAAAGAGGAACATGTTTTGGATCTTTTTTGTTAAACCTGTAGCTTCACATAGTACATATTACGCCATTTTATAGATGGAGAAACTGAGACATGGTAACAAGCCCAAGATCATATGACTAGGAACCAGTCTCAATTTCTATCACCTACATAAAATATTAACATACAATATCAGTTTGAACACATCCCTCTGTTTAGGTAGCACGTTTATTGATATTCTTGCCCTCAGTTCAACATTAAATCACATGTTCTTTAGTACTGTTTTATGTCTCATATCTGCCACATCAATAAGATATAAGGCAAAAATTATGTTATGATTATGTCTATCACCCCTGACTCTCAGAAAACCCATCATAGCTTAGCAGCCCCTGGAAAATATCTCTCTCTCTCTCTCTCTCTCTCTCTCTCTCTCTTCCTCCCTCCGTCTTTCCTTATTTAGCACTATTATTTTGATAGTGTCTCCATTTCATATTTTACTTACAGCTAAATAAAATTTGTTATAAACTTGTAGTTCCACATTTTTCAATCTTCAGCACAGTATGTGGTGTATTTATTGAAGATTTTAGAACAACCTGGACAGGCTCAGAGAAGTCAGGGACATTCCTCTTGAAGTCAAATAAATTAGCTAATTTTCAAAAACAAGTTTGTCTAATTTCAAAGGCTATGATTTTTCCCAGTGCCTCCTTTCTCACCTATTTACAACCAGCTATTTTATAGGAGACTGCAAAACAAACATGATCTCAGCACAATACCTTTTGAGGTCCTCCAGTAGCAAAGGTACACTTGCTAAAAGTCTCCCCATGGCTTTGCCCAGGCTCTCTCAGGACCACCAAGAGGTGAAATGTGTACCTGCATTCCTACACATCTCATCAGACCAGATTTCACAGACTGAAAGATTCCGGCACCACATTTTTTATGAAACATCACAACTTCAAATATATCAGGTATTCATTCACTATTCAAAAATTACCTGAACTCTAACGCCACAGTAACGGATATCTAGTGTAGCTTTACTTAAATACCGAACTGCTTCTCATAGCTCTCAGTGGAGTGGATTTTGTAAAAACAAACATAGTTATATTTCAAGTGAAAAAGAAAAAAAAAACAGAACAAGTTACAAATACACGCTCCTTCTTTTGTTTGTTTGTTGCTTTTTTCCTACTGAAATCTCCAACGAAGTTCTCTTTGTCTTTGCTATTCTTACCCTCTGTATTTCAACACTGCTCTTTGGCTTGCAGATTAGTTAACAAGAAATTTTAAAGGAAAATAATGGAGATAAATATCTTTAATTTTCTACCTCATTTTGTCTTCAGAAAATATAGGCAAGCTGTGCTTTCCTTTTATTTACTGCTTGCTCCTGCTAGGTTGTAAATTAACACATTTTAGCAAGAGAGCTATTTGCAACATTAGTACTGCCACCCTACTTTAAACTGTACATTCTTGGAGCTTCATTCCCAAGAAGCACACATTAAAATGCTTCAGGAAGACTGTACCTTTGAAGATATTGTTTTCTTATAACATTACACAAAACCACCAAACTTCAAATCATTTCTTCGGATGCCTGCGGTTCTTGCTCATCCTTTGATCACTGTTATCAAATATCACCTCCCCTTAACAGCCCAATGCTCTATTTCCTGTGCTGCCAATACATTTAACTTATTAAGGCACCCGCCAAAGATTTGGCTGGAGATAGAGTCATGCGTGGATCTGTGGATAATTCTTACCCCAGGCTACCCCCTCCTAATGTTTACACTGTAGATCCTGATTTTCTAAAGGCAGTGCTTATACTATACCACTCATTGCATGTAATGTGTCCTGATTAAAGCTTGGCAGGGGGTGATCAATAATCATTAGTTAAATTAAATTTGGAAAACCATTTTGTGTTCCCTTCTGAGTCAGTCTGATTATATATCCCATCTAAGGATTCTGCATTTGATAGTGGCATCTAGTGACATTGGCGAGCTTTTTTGGTAAACTTCTAAGGGCACATTTTGGGTAAAAGAATACTGAACTTCACTGGATTCTCATAGTCCGTTCAATAGACTTTAGAAAAACAATGCCTGACTTTCTCTTCTCCAGACTGTTTTTTTTTTTTTTTTTTTTATTAATTTATTTATTAGTTTCAGGTGTACAAAACAAGGTAATACTTAGACGTTCATCATTTATATCCCTCATACTGTGAACCCCCCTCCCCCCATCCACTATCCCTCCGACCTCACACTGAACCATCACATTATATATATAAAATTATAGTTGGCATTCATTAATGTTTAGCTTCAGACTTTTTTAATCATCACAATATCACTAGCATCATCCATTCAAAAAAAACAAATCAAGTTTAATATGTCATTGGTCCAGGAAGAAAAGCAACTCTTTATATTCTGATCCCATACGATTTAATAGGCACCAGGATAAATACTTTAATAATCTTAGTCCAGAATTATTTTCAAAGCCAACATTGACAACCTTTTTCTTCATGCCATTGTTTTGTTCTTTATTCAAAATCCTTACCATCCAGATGCATAGTATGGACTTATCGTTCTGAGAAAATTCTACAGAGATAGCTTTCATGAAGTGTATATAAGATTTTAATACTTTAAGAATGGATGTTGTGTATATGATAAAAAGAAATCATAAGTGGCTTTCTGAATTTTTAAGCTGGATTTTCTTCTCTAGACTGATAGGACTTAAGTTAATTTTCACTTATCCTTCACTATCTGAAATATTGCATAAAATTGTATGTCTTCCATCTCAATTTGTTTTTATCTGTTATGTATAGATAGAATTTTTAAATATTTATCCTCTTAGTTATTGAAGATTAAAAGTGCACAAAGACTTAGTGAAGACTACATGGCCAAACCTTATATTTCCTCTACATTTTATAGGTAAATGTGTCCTTTCTAAAATACGTTTCTCCTTCCAACCTTGCTCAAAATAGACATGAATTCCTTAAGGCATAAATTATGAATTGCAAAGAACTTGATTCCATGGTTAACAAAAAACTTCATGAGAAATGTCAGGTCAGCGTAATGATTACAAATGTGTTTAGTCTAGCATTAAAAACCTCGAGCTCACGATAGTTAAAATACTGCTTGCCTTATAAAAGTATCAACAGGATTTCCTGGATTCAGTATATTACAATGGCAAAGATATTTCTTGTTAAAAAGAAAAAAAAAATAAAGACTCATATTGTTCCCAAAACACTCTAATTGTAGATGTTTCTAACACAAAAGTCTAGGGGTAGATCCAAGCTTAATTTTCTCATTACCAGCCTTCTAATATCTGCATCTAGTATTACCAGTCTGAGTGTTATCAGATGATTTTTTAAAAATGTGGAACAACGAAAAGCTGTTTCTTGGCAATACCATTTCATTAAGGAATAATTCTCCTTAGTTTCAAATGCAGAATAGCTTTTGATTATATAGCTCTTTCATATAAACATAAAATTATATAAATATCAAAAAAACCTTAAAAGGAACACTTTGCAGGATTTTCTTGAGATATAAAGAGCAAACAAGTAGGACTTTTATGGTTCCAAAGTAATGTTTACTGTTATTATCAGTACAGTCTGCCAAGAAAATTCTGTGTTCAGAGTGGCTGTTAGTCCTCGTTCCCATTCACACTCTATCCTCAGTCTCAGATCTGCTGGGTCCACTCTACAAGTTGTTCTTATTTCCCTCCATCTTGCCATCTGCTATGTCATTTCTGCCCACCCACTACTTCCTACTATGGAGCTTCTCAACTCAGTTCCTCTTTTCTTTCTTCAGGCAGAGATCAGAGTTAATTTTACAAATGTTAGAATGGTAACTTCTACCCATTTAAATAATTTCCTAACTTCTTTTCTATCAATTTTCATTTTCTAAACTAATATTATGGTAATGATACCAAGTATAATAGTAGAGATAAAAATGAACTCTCTGTATCTAATATTTCATATTCTGTTTCTTGCTTTGCACTACAAAAAACAATCTCAAAAAAGACTTAAAATATATATCAGTTCATTTACAAAAATGTATCAATTCATTTCTTGGCATGTGACTGAGAAAAGTATCAATTACTATTTTATCAACGATGTGACTCTACCTTAATTTATTATTATTTATCTTTAGTTTTATATTTTTTGCTTATTTTTTTACCACAAGTGTTTCCTTTCCCCAAAAGAATTCTTCACGCTACAATTAAGTACTATGGTAAAACTGTCACAGCACTCTCGATGGCAGCCTTCACCCAAGGCGCATTGGATGGAGTAAGAAATATTTATATTCATTAGCAAGCTAGCAATCCAGTATTGCTAGAAACAAAAGGCATCCCTGGAGTTTGAAAATATTGATCAAATCCTAAACTTAAGGATAATATGTACGATCTGGCAATTGTTTATACGGGTAACCTGGAATTTCTTAGGGCACACACTCCTAGCTAATACATGTTCCTATTTGTCATTCCTTTGGTGTGGGCCTGGGCACCTGTGTGTGACTGACCAACTGTCAGCCCACAGGAAATGCCTCTCCTTCCCCAACACAAGCTGACAGTATGATAGAGACCAGAAGAAAACAAAAATACTGAGAATTCAACTACAAGGCAATTGCTTGTACCTTTTTTAAAAAATATAGTAACCAACGCAGAGACTGAGATCATTACTCCAGAATGCCCAAGGGCTACTATCCTGATGTTCTCCTGAATAACAAACAAGTGTTTTAATCAGCTGCCTAGTTAACCCAAAAGCTGCATGGATTGGCAGAGTGTCTAGAGGCAGGAAATAAAGGGTAGGATGGAAGCAATTATCAGGAGTTAAGAAAAATAATCAGAAGCTGAAATATTTGCCTCAGTCACTGGACTGTCACTTAACACAACCCTCTTATCCCTCACTTGTAGGCCCTGTTGCTAACCCAGGGACTAATGTGAAATTTTTACTTTACTCTGAGTAGAAATACTCTTCATAGCCTGGGGTGGTGTGAAATGAATGGAATAAATAAATAAATAAAAATTTCATAGAGAGATTTTTTTTCTTTTGATAATAGGAATGCCTGAGATGCCCATCAATTCAGAATTGAGTTAAGAGCACATCGACTGTACAAAAGGCAGTTAGGTTTATTTGAAGGATTCTGGGCTAAAAGGAGAAGACACAAAAACCAGGTTCAAAGGCTCATGTGCCTTAATGACTAGTTCTAGCTCGGCTAGCGACTGACATTGTAACTTCTGGGCCTCTGTTTTCTTACCTGTAAAATGAGTGGAATGGAATTAGATCACTGATTTTCAAAACAGTGTTGTTTTTTCTCTCCCTATCCTTTAACGTCTTTGTTCAAATCAACATTGCATAGAAGCTTTTGCTATAACCGTGTATAGGTAGGGGCAGGGTTCATGCTGGAGAAACACATGGTAACAGTCCCCTCCCCGTGAGAGTCCTTGGGAACCTCAAAACAACACTAAAGAAAAAGCCCAAAAGAAATGATCTCATGATGATCTAATGTATTCCTATGAATCTCAAGGGTACTAATGCAGAACATACTTAAGAATATAGTAGAGAGTGAAAAACTCCTCTATTTATTTCTAAGGCCAGGAAATAAAAAAATCCACCTCTGGAGTGGAGAAGTTTTTAATCTTCAGACAGTGAACGTTTTCAACAGATGATATTACAGCAGAGAGAATATAGATTTTCATCCCTGAGAGATGGAAAGAAAAGCCGATGCCTGAGCCCTTTGGATAAATTTTAACAGCAGGAGGCAAGTTGCTGTTTGATGCTTGCAGGCAGGCAGCATTCTTTCTTTAATATGTCCACACTTTAATACTTGCTTTCTATGAAATTAGCCATCTCAATTTTTTCCAAATATTACCCTTTACTAGTTTGCAAAATCTTACTGACTGGATGATTAATACCTTACATTACATATTTTTTATATTTTATTACACATAAAGCCTCCTTAGAATTGCACATCTATTTAATTGCTTAATACATTCTTTTCTCCTAATCAAAATAATGGAAATAAAATCTTGACACTTTAGAAAAATATTGGGGCTTTAATTTAATAAACTTATGAAAACTTCCAAAACCAGGATGGTAGGGAATTTAAACCTTGTTAATTTAGTTAGCTATATTCAATTCCACTAGAACACTGCTGAAGTTATCACAGTGTGAATAATGATTGTGCAAAAGAAAATTCATTATATCTCTATAAAAGTTTTACTCTTGAGGAATATCAATTGTATAAAATGTTATTAAAAATAAAATGACTATAAATTTGCATGTGTGTTATCTATATAAATATCAGTAGAATGCACAAAAGATCTGTGTTTCTACTTGTTCTGGCTGATTACAACCATCCAGGCATTCGTTTCTCACTCACTGAATTATTGTGTGTGCCTATGAGGCTATTGCTGTGTAAATCTCCAAACCTTGATTTATTTATAGATAAAATGGCAATAATATGAAATATTACAGTATGGAATGATAGTGTAATAGCATGAAATTTATAGAGATCAAATATAATAACATTTACATCACTTTCACATTTCCTAGGCTATAGGAAATACTATAAACAGTTTCTGTTATAATAATTTTCATTAGTGCTAACAATATTACTCAATAACAAATAAAAGCCTATTGGGAGACATGTAAACATATAATTTATGCCAATACATTGGGTTTGAAGTGAAGAAGTTTCTGTAACCGCAACTGGGAGTCTTGGTGAAGTCTTCAAAGAGGAAGTGATATGCAATTGACTCTTGCCTTAGGAGTAGTCATTCTCCAGGAGGGGAAATCTGAGTAGGAAATCACAGAAAACAGGGGTTTCATAGCATGACACCTAAGGCGAGGTTGTAGAGAGCTAGGTTGTGACTGGAACAAAAGCTGTTTATATTTGTGACATTTGGTAATGTTTTCTGTAAAGGCAGGGTTAGGAAAAAGATGAGACACGTAACAGCCATGTTGTGTGAAGGGCTTTAGATGCCTTTTGAGAAGGTTGGAATTTATTCCATACGGAAGAGAGAGAGGTTTGCAGTTTTTAAGATAGGAATTGGCGAGATGAGAAAGGAGAAAAAGCAACAGCAGTTTCACAACACACATCCTTCTGCAGGTAATTGCAGCCTGGCAAGTCTTCCACTCTTCTTTCTTGCCTCTGACCCCAGGACTGGGTCTCAGCTTTTAAACATGATTCTGGGATTTGACCACTGGCTGTGTCCCTGAATTTATTTTTTGGTGAAACCCTTTTAATCATCTGGTCCTCTTCTTATTTCTATCACGTGCAGCCCAAAAAACAGCTCCCAACCCTTAGAAGGGTGCCTCGGGCTGTGATTCGTGTAGAGTTGCTCCTCAATATCTACGGGGGGATTGGTTCCAGGACACCCCTCAGATACCAAAATATGAGGATGTTCAAATTCCTTATATAAAATGGGATATAGTATGAAGCACACATACGCTGAATTCATATATTTAAATATATTCCTTCTATATAAAGCATCTATTATGCTTTTAGAATTGCTAAGAAATATCTACAGTGATTTCATTTGAGGTATTCATGGAATTGCTTATTCAATCAGGTTCATGAATTGGGAATAGGTTTATCAGATTATTTCTAAGATGCAGCTAATGTGGCCAATGCCCAGTCCAGCCATAGTGGAAGCTGAGGCAAAAGGAAAAACAAGTAGTACTAAACTGGTCTCTATTGACAATTTTTATAATTTATTCATCATAGATATTTTTGGCAATAATGTTGATTTTTAAAGTATTGCATTAAAATATTATTTATTTCGATTACTCCTTAAATTTTGCCCCTGGGGTGGGTGCCTCACTTGCTGTACCCTCATCCCAGCCCTGAAAGTGGCAAATATATCAAAATCACTCCACACTGGGGTCTGGCAGGCTGTGTGATTGGTGTGTGTGTGGGGGGAGGGTTGAGGGGGGCAGTACACAAGATTCAGAATGCTCTGTGACCCGTGACCAAACAGTCATGGAGAGAGGCTAGTGTTTCCCTGGAGAAGGGCCCAATACTTCCAGTAAATTCACAGCTCTGTCCCATGTGGTCCTGTTTCCATATCCCCTCCGTCCACACACATGACACAGAAACCAAGGCTTCTTAATTTTAAGTTTTAACAGCAAAGCTAAATTGGAATAAAACATTAAATGAAAATAACAAATAAGACTAAAACCCTCTAGCCTAGACATTTTTATTTTACCTGTAGACAAAAGAACAAATGAAACCTCAGTGTTACATGTATTTTTAAACTTAAGAACAACAACAACAATAATAATGCCTATTTACCATTTTTACAGTTACATCTTTCATAGGATTTTCAGAATTAGCCAACTCCCTCAGGTGCACTGTATAGTGGGGATGGTAGTTGGCCTTCAAAATCCCCTTCAGAGTGAAAGAATGAATAGGAAGAATGGTTCTTGCCATGCTGACAGCAGTGTTGGAGGCTGACTGCTCACAACTGAGTCTCTCTCCAGGGCCTGACCTTAGCTGAAGAGAGAGAGATGCTCTGTTTAAGGTTATGTCCTAAATCTGGAACAGCCTGCAATAACTGGTTTAGAAAGAGGTACACAGTCTTGGGCCTTGTGACTCAATCTGGGACAGCTCTGAAGCTTCATTTTAGCTCCAGGCAGACGAAAAGGTGAGACCAGTCCCTATGTCAACTTCGGGGAAGCTCAGCTTTTCCCTCCTCCCAGTGCTGCATTCTGCACTTCCAGACAGGTGTTGCTCTCAAGATGCAAGCAAAAAACCATCTCAGGAACCCAGCAGACGATACACTGAAATCCTTAAAACATATATGGGGAAAAAGTATAAGTCACAGCTATCAGTCAAAGAAAAGGCAGACATGATATCCCAGCTGGTGAAGAGAGTGGTTTCTACCAGTTGTCAAAATTCTACTTTGTCTCAAGTGTCACTGTGGTCATGGGTCACCCAGCCCTGTAATATGGGCAGCCGCTTTGCTTGTCAGCTACCTAAACTGTCCCAAGATTGCCATTAACCATCTCTATTAATGAGATACTATACACTGAAGCACTTTCTATTGATTTAACTAAAAGGGCACTTTAGCGGTTCTCATTATTTTATAAGGTCAAAAGAGAAAATGACCACACCTCCATTAGTCAAGGAAATAACAGAAGTCTATTGGTGGTAACATGGTGGAGGTGGTGGAATAGTCTGGGCAGAGAAAATAATGCTCAAGAAGAAACCATGCCCTAGATACAATCAATTGCAACTATAATAACTTAGCAACCAATAAAAAAAAACCATATTTCTATATATTTGAAAACAACTGAAAGCATTAACTGCTTGAAACTCAAGTTACTCCTTTAGGAAATAACCAAAACGTTTTTAATTTATGCAATTTCTGGATGCAAATAGAAGGAAACATTTTCTAAAATTCAGTTATTCTGTCTCATTTTTCCAATATTAAGCAATAAGAAATTTATTACTCAATATTCAGAGATGTTTAACTTTTCCTTTTATAAACATGACATTTTTAGTCCCTTTCCAAGTATCTGTCCTACTTAATTAACATATTCTCTGATTTATTCATAATTACATGGTTAGATATACCTGGCCTGACAAGAAAGGATTCAGTCATCTTTGATAGTTATTATTATTAAAATCTATGTCCCAGAAACCTACATGGCATGCATTATCTCATCAAATCCTTACCACAACCATATGAGGCAGATACTACTACTGGTTGTTTTACAAATGAAAACACTGAGACCCTAAAGGGTTAAGTAATTTGCCCCACACCACTCAGCTAATAAATGGGGAGCTGAGTGGATCTGATCACCATATCTGTGCTTCTATCCAGTGTCAAGGAACAACTTGTGACAAGAAGATAAAACTCATCCTGGGCAATCAACATTGCCTTTTTAGCACAATTTCTCTGGAAAACAGTTTTTAATTAAATCTCTTCTCTACTTTTAAAGGCCTTCATTTAATTTGTGAGAGCATATTCTCTGTCTCATGTTGCTAACTAGATCCTTCAAGTTAAGGGTTGACAGCTTTTTACTGAGAAAACCTTTGAGGACTCCTCTTTTTTAACTTCCGGCTATATTTTGGACATTTATCCCAGTGCAGGGATATTTTTCTACTGCAAAACATCTTTTAAATACAAGTTAATTATTACCTTAAATATGAATAATGTGCCAGTTAAACCTGCCTGTCTTTACTTTGGAGCAAATGTTGGTATCCATTTACTCATCTTCAAAACTCCTTATATTAAATTTAAGTTCATATAGTATTACACACAGAAAAAAGACTGAAAGGAAACACACCATATATTACCTTAATAGGTTAAAGATGATTTGTTATCTTAATTACTATTTTCTTATTTTATCTCTTAAAATTAAACAATAATAACCACAAATTTAAACATATGCCATATCCCTGCAGTGGCAAAGAAACTATCCAGAAAGTAATTATGTGGCTGTTTAATCTGTGTTTGATTTAGAAAAGGAAGCAATTTAATTTTAAAGGCAAACTATACATTAAGAGCTTAAAGACAGAAAATCTCACTTGTGAACACAGCATGTCATTATGATCATTTCTCTAAATGAAACATCTCAAGTAATGAATTTTGTGGTGATTTCATACTTTGAGGGTGTTGCTTAGAATTATTTTCCATTCAACGGAAAAAATCTTCATCTTTTTCAGGCAGAACAACTCTGGGGAAGAAGTGTCAATCTGATTCAATGTACTGCACACTCTAGGCACAGCAGTGAGGGGAAATGGAGACGGCATAAAGGTCTCCATTTTTTTTTTTTTGGAAGACTGATAAGGTGAATACTTCAGCAGAGATTTTCACTTCTGATTATATTTAACTTTATTAATAACAAGGAGACTCAAAAATTCTATTAAAATGTAATGTTGAACATTGCAACTATAATGTAATTGCACCAAGGTCAGTGGAAAAATATTCTAGTAGTTGGGCTGAGGAAATCAATCATTCCCTGTACATACAAAGCAAATGGCACATACCCCACTTAACATCTACTTTAATAACAGTTCTGGAACAGGTCTTCAAGCTAATGAAAAATAACTTTCCTTTCCAATAATTTTTACTTTCTGGTCAGAACAACTACATGTTCAAATAATAGCCAAGATGTCCATTTTAGTCATCCTTCTTTAAGTTTTCTACCAGCTCCCATTAAAAAAAAATGTTAACTGGAGCAAACTAGACATTGGGATAATTGAAAATGCATCTGCACACCAGAGATTTTTCAAAGAGTACAGCAAATGTATTATACACTATTTAAAGCAGTGGCTGCTTTACACAGAGGAAGAAATAATTCCAATGTATATAGCTCATTTTGTTCTTTTTAGAACAAGGAAGTTTGTTTGCCTCTAAGCGATAGTCATTTTGGAATTTAGTAAAGTGGTGAACAGAAAATCAAATTCCTGACAATTATCATGACTAATAGTTTCTTAAAACAACTAACTGATGATGGTGCTAAACAGTAAGTCGTCCCGATTTTAATAAACTAATACGAAAAAGACACAAGAATGATGTTCATGTAGTAATTCCTTTGTACAGTGAATGACTGCATGAGGAGAGTGGTGCACCCAGCCAATTGGATACATTGTGTAATTGTCCCAAAGAGACATAAATAGTTGACACAGCGCCATAAACTACTCTTCAATCTGTCTCCATGTCTACTTGCCCAAGTCTCATAAGAAATGACTTCTCATTTCATGAGGCCCAGCAGACCTCCTCCAGGAATGAGACAGCCTCTCATTCAGTCCCCCCAGCCAGAATGGTGCTTGTTATACATCAAACTGATAACCCCATTTAGGGCCTTTGTGCTTGTTCTTTCCTTTGCTTGGAACGTATTTCTCAAGACTCTCTCTCTCATGCCTGGCTTCTTCATGTCATTCAGGCTCCACCATAACCATGACACTCTACTTAAGTAGATGCACCTCCTCCACTTCATTACATTGTTTTATTTTCTTCATGGGACTTAACACTACCTGAACATCTCACTAGAAGCAAAGCTTTGTGGGAGTAAAGCCCTTATCTCTCTTAATAATCCTAGTATCTCCAGGACTTACTAGATGTTAGTGCCCTAACATCCAGTAGGAATTCAATGGACTTTTGTTGAATGGATAAAAAATAAACAAACAAACAAACAAACAAATAAATAAATAACTGCACCAGCACCTTTTGTTCAAACGACTGTGAAGGTCTCTCTCCCTCTTTTCTCCCCATATTCCATTCTCCATAGAGAAACAAAGATGACCTTACTAAACTGAACACCAGTCAAGTGTCACTTTCCTGCTTCAAACATTGTGATGGATTCCTTTTGTTACTAAAAGTCTGAACTCTTTACCGTAATCATTTAGGTCCAACAAAATCTGACTCTTGCTTCATCCTCAGCTCACTCCCATCCCCCTTCCTGCTCCCTCATCTCCATACTAAACTGCTTTCCTTTGAGGGCTTTTGTATTTGCTATTCTTTCTGCTTCAAAAGCTATTCTCCCAGTCTTGGCATGGAAGCCTGCTTTCCTTGGTGGTCACATCAGGGTTCAATTCAAATAGCACCTCCTCAAAAAGCCTTCCCTGACACCTCAACTTAACTGGAATCGTATATACAACTAGGACTACGGTTTTCATCTGAATTCGTAGATTTATAAAAGGCCGAAAGTAACTTTGACTTGGAGGGATAAAAAGAGCTTCTAGTCATTTATTAGGATATTTTAAAATCATGTTAAATTTGATAACATTTTTGGTGCTGTTACATGTTAATGTTTCTAGAATGTTATTTTCCAATTCTATAATTATAAATATTTTCTCCACAGTAGTACTTTTGTGAAAAAGTAGTATTCTTCCATTATGTGTGTGTATGGTGGGGGTGGTATTAGGCATATTCAATGAGTTGCTTTTATTCTCCTATTTGTCTTTAATTAAACAGTTAACCTTTTCTTCTTGTAACCTGTTCTACAATTCTCTTACCCTCCCAACATAATACACACAGAAAAGCAGGTGCTTCATAGGCTCAGTTTTGCTTGTATTTATTTATACTTACTGTACTTTCAAATGTTTAACATAAAACTTAGTGTCATCTGTAAACACAGCTCTTATTATTCTTAACAAGTAAGTTGCATAAACACAATAAAAGAACATTATCATCAAAGCAGGATGGCAGACATAAAGCAACAATTCCCCACCAGGAGGTAGGTACACCATCAAAAAAGGGCCTCACAGAACTGTCATTAATGTAAAGGTTCACTATATCAAAGATGTGGATTCAATTCTTACAGAGAAGATGTCACGCGAAGTATCACTTGAAGACAGATGTAAAAATGCATGTTTTCATTAGCTTTCATATCAGTTTTCACTTTGATACAAATTCCAAGCACTCAGCTCCATAATGGCAAAGTGGACAAGGAAATGGATTTCAAAATTGTAGCCAAAATGCAGAGGCTTAGATTCATACAACCTTTGCATGGTATTTGCCATTAGCATAGTATTTACTTGCAATAAATATTCTTGATAAATGAAGATGCTGATATTTTTAAAATACTTTAAATATGAAACTGAGCCATGAAAAACTCACAGACATACTCAAAGTCATTGGAACTGAATCCATCATTTTTAATTTGGTGACCTGGCTCCCAAATAATTACACAGAGAACATATCTGCATATTATTCTTATGTTCATATTTTTATTCAGATTTTGACCATGATAAGAACCAGGGTTAAACATTTCTTCACAGACTATTCTACAAGTACTCTATGATCAGATTAACTAAAACATGTATAGCTTTTCATCTTTTAATTTTTAATTTTTTTTCATCTACTGTACTAATAAAAAAAAAGGAATTTGGACCTCCTCAGATAATAAGGTGTATTTTAAATAGTGTTATTTCTAAGTACAATATAATTTTGTTTCATAAATAAAACATCTATTCTTACAATGTATGAAAGCTATTCAGGAATCTATGTCATCAGGTAAAAGTGAACAGTGGAAAACAAAACAAATGGCCATGAAAGAAAGAAACTGTTCTCTTTCAAGAGGCTTCTGAAAGGGAAGAAGGGAAATGTCTTGTGTGTGTGTGTGTGTGCGTGTGTGTATTTGCCAAAAACAAGCATATAATAACAGTATAGATAATTTATATACATATATAGATCTTTAATTTAAATCCATTTCACTTTCAATCTGTTCTTGAAAGCATTATTCCTTAACTGGATATATATTTAACAACATTGCCGATGATCCAGAATTACATAAATTCATAATGGCTCAAACACAGAGCTTGGCCATGCTTTCTCTCGATTGACTAAATTTTCAGTTATTCTTGAAAAAATTTTTTCAAGAAATACTGAGATTCTGCACCAATCCTGCTTCCAACTCCATTTATTTCATGAAGGAAATAATTCAGCAGAGAAAAACCCAGCCTGGAACAGTGTCTCACTGAACAAATATATTCTACAAGGGCATTGGTCCTCTGCATGATGGCTTCAAGGTATGAGTGCTCAAGAAAGAATTGAAACTAGTGATGAAAAACTGATTCACTATCATGTTGTGCTCCAGAGACCAGCTATAGGATTTAGTTAGTGAAAGAAAGGCACTGGAAATAAATGAGGAGAGTATCTTCCATGGGTATTCATTACAATCCCTTCTTTATGAGTAACTTGACATTATCCCAAGGCAATAGAAATAAAATAAATAAATAATAAAACCAAACAAACTGTGAAATCAATACGTATGGGGATGCCATACATATTAAATAAAATAAACACTTTCGCATGCCATTGTTTTTCACTTTCCATTATACAATTGAAACCAGCATTTACACAGCTAATTCTGAAACGTAAGTCTGTAAAACAAGACAGACACAACAAAAATAGAGCAATGGGTCTTGGGCACCCTTCATTACTGCTTCTCACTACGATTAGAATTCCAGTGGCTTCATTTTTCCAACAAAGGTGAAAGCACATATTTCCAGGTCAAGTGATTCAATGATCAGGGAATAGAGCGTAGAAAAAAGCACTAGATTCAAAGTCTGAAGACCTGGGTTCTACATCAGTTTCTGCAGTGTATGAGCTATCTGGTTTCTGGGCATTACTCAACCTCTCTGAGCCTCCATCTTCACATCTATAATAACAGGGGAGCTGCTCTGTGTCCCTCACCAGGTTATTATCAGAATCAAATGAGATGATGTATAATAAAGTCCTAAGCAAAATTTACAACAGGAGGCAATATAAGTGTTAATAAACTGAAGCTCTTTCATCTCTGTTGATTGAAATATTTGCAATCCACAATGCAATGCAGACAGTCTTTGACTTACAATGGTTCAACTTAAAATGATATGGAATGATATCCATATCCACAATGATATGGAAACTAATACACATTCGGTAGAAACTGTACTTTGAATTTTGAATTTTGATTGTTTCCTTGGCGAGCAATATGCGGTACAATACTCTCATGATGCTGGGTAGCAGCAATGAGCCATAGCTCTCCGTCAGTCAGCAAGATAAATGACTGATACTCCAAAGTTTACTGTGTTGTCAGCATTTTGTGGATATAGTGTTTTGTATTTTTTTTATCCCATCATATCTACAAAATACTCATCTGTGTCTCCTGCTTCTAATGAGAAGAAGAGGAAGGCAATTACTCGTGAGATGAAACTCAAGAAATTGCCTGACTGTAGGCTGGTGTAAGTGTTCTGAGCACACTTAAGGTAGGATAGGCTGAGCTATGATATTTGGTATGTTAGGTATATTAAATGCATTTTTGACTTATGATATTTTCAATTTGAGATGCGTTTATCTGGATGTGACCTCATCTTAAGTTGAGCAGCAAATGTAATAAGATAATGTCATCCACAAGTTGTTGAAAAGTTAAATTTGATTACAGATTATATTTTGGCGACTACATTCAAAATATTTTGTCATTGCAATAAGGAGACAATGGCAAACTGGTATTTGTAAGAAAAGCCTTGAAAATATTTACACTATCTTGTCTAGTAAATCCTTTTCTGGAAATTAATCATAGAGAAGCAATCTTAGATTTGCACAAAAATTTAACTCTGCCATGATAATCATACTTTTATTTTTGAAATAAAATGTGATTAAAAAATAAATGAAAGTTTGTCATACAAATGAATACTATAAATCATTTAAATGAATGCTGTAGATGATAATGGGAAGGTCCTATTCATACTACGAAGAAGTAAGAAAGTTGAGAATATGAACCATGCTTTTAACTTTGTATATTTGGTGTATGTAGGAACAGCATATACATTTATAAACATCCTATATGCTAGGATTTAGACTTAGTTCCTAAATAATCCTCAGGACAATTCTCTGACATAAGTACAATTATTATAATCCTCACTATGCACATGAAGATAGTGGGGCACATTTTGCCCCCAAAAAAATCACACAGCAGACAGCACAGCCAAAATCTGAATGCAGAGTTCACAATCTATGGTAATCATTCTACTAGATTGTCTCCCAGCTCTTAGACAAAACTTCATCAAGGACAACACACCAACAGCTGAGCATGTTTATATCTTGCAAATAGAATAATTGTTGTGGTTTTTTTTTAATTGTTAAAACATCTAAATTTCCTGCCCCTTTTATTCCTTTGTTCTTTGTCACCATTTTGCTATTCAATAGAGGTATATCATAATGAGCCAAAAAAATGGGACTAATCTTAATGCACCTAAACAAACCATCATATCAAGAAGGAAAAAGAAGAGCTTTAAGAAAAAGTCTATGTAATGAATGTGTCTACATCTATCTTCACCTCACCACTCCTATCATCACCACGTTGGCAAATCTTCCATTGTCTCTTACAGCAATTGCCTGTCTGATTGACCCGCTGTTTGCAATCTCTTCCTCTGCAACTTTCACATTCCTACCAAGAGTCTCTTCCTAAACTACTGCTGTCCCAGACTACTCACTATTTCTTTGTTCGTGAAATATTTCCTGAACACTCACAGTGTACCAAACACTGTTCTAAATCCCGGATATATAAATATAACTAAATGGTCCCCTAGACCTCAACGTTCTGAGAAGCAGACCTTTGCACTCCTGAAATTGTACAATAGAGCAGCATATAGAAGCACTATGAGTGCCTGGAAAACAGCAAAAATAACTCTCCCTTGGTAGGTACAACTAGGTAGAATTCACAGAAATGGGAGCATATTAGCTGGTAGTGGAGGAAAAGCAGGGTTTGGAAAAATGAGAACACTGTGAACAACCTAGATAGGAAAAACACAAAGCACAAAGGTGCAGAAGTACATGGTTGACATATGTAGTTATCTGCACCACGTAACCATTCAAAGGTTACCAGTCAAGAGCCCCTCCCCCTACTCCAGGTGAAAATGATTTATAATTAACATAGGCAGAGGACTGTTTTCCCTAATCATCCTTTAATTTTGTTTGGGGGAGTGCTGAAGAGAGGAAGCTTACTTTTTTTTTTTTTTTTATGGGAATTGCCAAAATCAGTATTTTTTCCAGTAAAATCGTTTTTGTGTAACAATAAATTTAAGTGAAATGAAATAATTTCCAAGACAATGAAATGCAAACAAATTTGATTTTTACTACATATGTATGTGGAAGAAGACATTTAAAGAATACGGCAAAAAGATTTTTTTTCCTTTCATTTAAGTATAGAATTACTCAAAGCATAGCATGTTTAAAATTATTTTTAAACCACTTTTATTTTGAAAAAAATCAAGGAGTGAATTAAAGGGGGAAAAACAGAATGAAGAAGATTCTCAAAAAAATACCCCATCAATTTATCTAAAGTCTACATTCTTGGAAATGGATGCAAATATCCTGCATTCATCCATAAATAGTATTATAACAATAGTATTTCCCCAAAACACAATACACAGTTGCATTACTGAATAACAGGACAAAATCCATTAATATACTAATTCACACTTATCTCTTCAGGTAAAAATAACTATTTTGTAAAAGATCTAGGAGATAAAAGTTAAGTAAACGTCCATCAATTTCTATGACAGACTAAACTTTATGTAAGCAAAAAATATGCAATGAAATAGCACAGTAGAATCATTAACTTGGTTTTGCTGCTGATTGATAGTTCAGCTACATATAGTGCTTGGTATACAGTAGGCATTCATTAAATGCTAGTGCAATTGGTTCACTCAGATGGTTACATATAGTCATTTACTTAAATAGAATTAAAGTAAGCTCAGTTGGGGAGTTACTGATTATGAAGCCCTGAAACAATCACTGCTATAAGATACTCATTAAACATTTCTTTATAACATGAAATAAGTATTGGAGGCTTGGCATATGCTGTGGTCAGCTTAAGTGTAGAGAGAAACATGCTTTTCTTCATAGTGGTCACTAAAGAAATCCATCATCTAATGTTTTCCTGTGTAAATATTTGTTTCCTTAAAAATAAAATTGGCAGAATGTGGATTTATTTTATTGCTGATAATCATATTTTCTTTTCACTGTCTCTTATAAACAACATAGTATCTACCACCAATCCCCACACAAGTAAATTCCATGCTTGTATTAAGACAGAAATTAAGGAACCAGCTAAATTTGTGCCTGTTATACAAAGGATCTAGGCAGATTTCCAGATATGATTTACAAAAGAACTTTTCACTTCTTTTCTAAGCAGCACAGTTTGTCAGTCAATGTAGGTATATGGGAGAGGGCAAAAAGTGGCACTCAGATTCATACTCAATAAGTAAATAATTGAAGGACCTAATTAGCATTGTCACTCCACTAGCCAATCTTTCCTGCTAGGTTTTGCTCTATTATCCATATGGTGCTTGATTTTGTTTGAAAAACACATTCTTCTGGGGTTATGTTTTTTCTTCTTTATGATCCAAAAATGCATCATGTAATGATCTGGCATGTTTTATAAAAGATTGCTTAAATGGTACCTTTGATAGTTACACAAAACTGGAAATGTTGATTGTAGCGAAAAGATGATAGCTCTACAACTTTCAGCTACACTGAAAATGCAGTTGATTGGAATGAGTCAAGCATCATACGTACAATGAAGCTGACATTAGTCACACAATCCCTTACAAAAGTAGAGTTCTACTCACTTATTATTTATATCTCTATTCTCCATATAAGAAGTGCATCAAGATATTAGAGTGGTTTTTGCAGGTTTTTTTCAGTCTGGTCATGCCTGAATATTGGAGAAGAGGATGCAATGACTTTTCAATTTCACTGGTGTACATATTTTTTTTCAACAAATCTTTATTACAGAAGCAAGATAGAGCTGCTCTGTTTTTATTTTTGTTTTGTTTCATTTTGTTTTGTTTCTCTTGTAGAACTCTGTTAAAGAATGAACTTCTAGGAATGTACTTAGGGAATCACACTGACTAGAGAACAACAATAACAATGGTATTAATCACAGAATGTATTGTTCTTCCACTATCTGTGAACTTCTTATCTGCTCACTTCTGTCTGACAGCACTAAGTGGCTGCTTCTCAATCTGCATTTGAAGATGTTCACTCTCTGCTCCATGTCTCCAGCCACTAAGATAATCAAAGTGACATGCAGTGCAGCTGAAGCATCTTTGGGTGCTGGGAATCAATGGATGTGGGCAGACACTGTCACAGGAAGCCTTGCATCCACACTGAGGGACATCGGCTTGACAGTGTGGGCGACCACGAGGCGAGCAGGTCATGAATAGAAACTCAGAACCTCTCGGTCCTCAACAGGTTTGGTGTCTTTTGATGAACACTCCAACAAACGTAGGGCCAGATGAGCAGCTGGATTTATCTATCAGCTACAGCTCAAGTATAAAAAAATGGTAGCCAGCTTTGGGCTTAGCCAGCCTGCTGGGAAGAACCTTAGCTAAAAATATAATAGCTCCACATCTAGTGGGGAGAGCCATGGAGCAGAAAATAGGAAAACACCTTGTGGCAGACAGTGCTTATTGTGATATTGGAAACATTAGAAGTTGGTGAAGTCTTAACTGCAGAGGATGTCATTGACAGACAAGGATGTAATCATTGCAAATTTGAGTTGGATAAAATTCCCATAGCTTAATTTTGTCTAGGACTATTTTAGATGTTGCTGAGTATCATTTCCCCGGAGATAAGATATGCTTTCTAAAGAAAGAATCCAGTGACAGTCACTCCAGAGAGATTTGTCATTGGAAGAAGTTTAAGATAAAAATTATAATTGCTTTTTTGAAGCTGTATTATGAGCCAGAAATTCAATGAATGTCCTGGAGTTCTATGGTAGGACTTCATATGTTTCTTTTTTTCTCATTTCAGATGAAAAATAAAATCCATTAATTTAATATACTCTGTAGGTCCATTTGTTATACAGTAGTCCTGGAAACTAAAAGAGAAACTGACTTATCATAATAAATTTGTATCCCAACTGTCAGAATTCACTAATACTGCCTTTGCTTGACTTTCTTTACAAAGGATTAACAGGTAAAAGTATGTATAATTTATTTAAGTACTGGGCCTATATTATTTAAGGCAGGACACAGTTCTAATACAGGCATGACATTCTTATTAAGACCCGTGATCATGTCATTAACTTATAATAGCTTCACTAGCTGCTCTTTCACTTGATGTACACCCAAAACGTTAGCCCTAAGGAAGACTGAAAATAAATTTAGGCTTTATGTTTAGTAATGATAAAGGAGTACTGATGGAAGTACTTTCCAAAAATTCTTTTTGTATAGCGGTTGAAAGAACTGCTGGTTGAAAGAACTGCTAGTTGAAAGAACTGCTAGTCTGTTAGTAGATGGTTTTGTATTGGAAGAATGCAAACTATGATGGGACCTTATTTTAGGAAATAAGAGTTACTAGTAGAGAGAATCAACTAAACAACTATAAAATAAAGTTGCTAGCAGGTCAGCAGATTTTAATGCAACAAGAATGAGGTTAAACCTATGAACCTCTATGAAGAGAGGGCCCCCCTTGGCACACTATTTTGTTCATTCACTGAGTCATTAATTCTCTTAGTCAAACACCAGTAGGTGATATTGTTCTACCAAGCTAAGTCTTGGAAATGGAAAAGTGAGTCCTATTTTGTTTCCTTAACTTTACACTTC
Organism: Rhinolophus hipposideros; assembly: GCF_964194185.1. NCBI lineage: Eukaryota > Metazoa > Chordata > Mammalia > Chiroptera > Rhinolophidae > Rhinolophus > Rhinolophus hipposideros. Next base: position 67,199,586 of record NC_138050.1, read on the forward strand.
TGGCCATTTTCTTCAGCTAGTCTAACTAATTTCAATACTCCATCCCATAGATGTGCCAGAAATTGTACCTACTTTTAACTGTCTCTCCCTGTTAATTGAAAATATTTACTTTCACGTATCTCTTAACATATTACCTATAAAGTGCTTAGCACAGGCCCTGACACATAGTAAAAGCTCAACAAATGTTCCCCAGTCATTCTTGTTTTTTCTGTTGTTTTGTTTTTTGATTTTTTTTTTACCTTCCCTCTGTGATTGGCTATCTCACAGAAAAAGGAAAAAAAGGTTTCAGGTCACACACCAATCGGTGCTGAGTACTGAAATGACAGTGATGCCTCATCCAAGATCAGAGGCAAAGCGCTCCTGTTCGACATGGATACAAAATAGAAGAGAGGTAGCAAACACTCACCTTCCCTAGTTTAGACAACACTTTCCCTTTTTCAGCTATGGAAATCAAGGCCAAGAGTGAGAAAGTGCAATTCCAAGACACAGAGTATGTCAGCTGAAAATGGAACCAGGACTCAATTCCAGGCATAACTTGTAATCAGGTCATCTCAAAATTAAGTACTTCTTCCTCGCTGTAACTATCAAGTTTCAATGACTATTGCTTACAGTTCCTTAAAGATTGCTTTAGATTAAATGAGAATGTGATATTCTTTGCCCATCTTAATCACTAATAAGTGGAGTAGTATAGCTGCCAGCTGGCTAACAGTACTGCATGGGGACTATACACCAAAATGCCTCCTGAATTAACTAGGGTGCATGGAACTGAGTAACCATTGCGAGAAAATGCATATGTGTGCAAATAAGCAGATGAATAGATTAATACCAAAGTTTTATTCATTTGACCTTCATGGCAGCTTTACCTCCTACACTCACTCTATTCTGACCACCTCTCTCTCTAGTAAGTACCTCAAAGCTCACTGCAGGGACTAGTGGCAGTGACCACAAGTACTTACCATGCTGTCCTCAAATGGAAGTGTAACTGAAACTAAATCATCAACTTTCTCCCAAAGCAGTTCCCAGGTGTTTTTTTTTTTCATCACATAGGTTGGAATTTTTGGTTTACTTCCTCTCTCTGGGTCAGAAACACCAAATACACGATACCTGTGCTTATGTCTTTCAACCTTTGCCCTAGGCAGACATCATTAATCAATCCCAGCCCTCATTACCGCCTACCTGCATGGAACTTTACTCCTTCTCCTACACTTCCTTAATGGAGCTTTGCTAGAGCCTGTATTTCATCCACACATTTCCATCCAAAATTCTAAGGAAAAGTTATTTGCTGCTCTTTTCCTGCTTAATGCTGCTGTGCATTCCTTAGTTTCCAATGCAGTCACACCACGGTCAATCTCTATTCTGCGACCACTGGTGTCTCCCTGTTGCCTATCATATGTTAATGGCAATGAGTTGTGCACTGCTCTCGCTGCACCTATCCAACATTGTTCAGTTTCCTCCAATACACAGGACTCCAATTATACCTCCTTAGTGTCAGGATATGAGAGTTGCTCATTCATGTGTGTGCATGCAATGAACATGTACACAGGACTTCTTTTCTCAGGTCTTCTTCATCTATCCAATGCCTTCCCAATCCTGTTATACCCAGATTATGTCTTGTGTCTTCTACTCTGAGTCTACAGAAGACTCAACCTTTTCTAAAAAGAGCTGCATTTTTTTAAAAATTATGAAACACAGTTTAAAGTAGCTATCAATTATTTCTTCTGCTCTCAACCACCTACACTTTTAGAGCACAGAGTTGGTACAATCCTTTCACAGATGACATAGTCAGGAGTACTTTGTTCTAGCTAAATCTACTCCCCCAAACCCATTTTATTTGAGAAGGAAAGTAAGAGTTGTGCAGGAAAACAGATTTTTCAAAATACAGGCACATTTCTCTTAGTATTATAATTTACTAGTAGAGGATAAAACCTGGCACAGGATCCTGTAAGAATAATCTCTAAATAGGTGCAGAATCAGTAAATATCATTGTAGATCCTTAGCACAACAATCCTCTATGTGTTTCCAAGACTGAAAATTTAGATGGAAAAATCTGTTTACCAAACTTTGCAGTTAGGTAATTAATCCTACACAAACTATATGATGTAAACCACATTAGCAAGTCCCACACCAGTTAAAATAACTTGCTCAAAGTCAGTCACAGAATCTGAGCAGAATGAGATAAAATCCTTGCCATCCAGAGCTTCTGGCATAATATATAACTCTGTGAACCAGAATGCCCACATAACATACAGTCAAATCTCAACATCTTTTATTATGACATATTACGGTTTTCTACTTGGTCAACTTTTCTATCGATTTTCATATTCAGACAACTGCCTGTACTTGAAATTTTTATCCTTGTATATGTCTGTAAGTAAAGAAAATATGCCTCTTTAGCAATGGAACATCCTATAATTGAATTCCTTTGAATTTAATCATATAGTTGGCACTGGATACTTTGTCATAATAGCTCAAAGTCGGCCATGGTCTCAGCTACAAAATACAAATTGGTGACTTTTTTCCCAACTTTTTAATTTGAAATTTTTCTAACCTTCAAAAAAATTAAAAGTATAATGAAGATGTATACATCTATCACTTACATTTGTCAATTAATATTCTTGTCATATTTGCTTTGTATCCCTTACTCCTAGTACTAAATAAAAACATATACGTATATACACTGTATATACATATTATATATGTATCTATGTATAGATACATATATAGTATGTATCTATGTATTATATATGTATCTATGTATCTATGTATAGATACATATATGTGTATAAATATGTAATATTCATTTTTTTGCTTCACTTGAAAATAAATTGTAATTATCTTGACTCTTCCCTTCTAAAGACATCATCAGTTTCCTCTAGGAATAAGGGCATTCTCTTATGTAACTGCCACACTATTTATCACAAACAAAAAATTTAGCATTGATACAATAATGCTATCTAATATATAGACCACTACTATCCCAATAACCCAATAAGTTCCTTTACAACTTTTTTAAATCCTTCATGCAACTGACATCTTTTTTTAAGATTTCAGACTAGCTCTTTTGTGAAATATCTCATGTTCTATATTTGTCAGATTATTTCTTAATTCTTAGACTTTGCAAGAATGCTACATGGGAGATGTTACATCCTTCTCATTGTATCACACCAAGAGACATATAATATCCCATTGTTACGTTATGGATCCAAATGTGACACTTTCATCTAAGTTGTGTCATGGGATAAAATAGTATCCAAATTGGTAACAGTTAAACCTGTGGCTTATGCCATAATAGAAAACACAATACATGATGATATTGTTCAAAATCTCAAAAGATGCATATTTTTAGAAACTTCAGTGACAGAAATACGTGATTTTTCTAATATAACCTGAGAAATTTTAAAGAACTGACCAGAAATGAGGAGACAGAGTGATGGGGAAAGAAAAGACCCTGGGTTGAGAGTCAGGAATTCTGTATTTTCCATCCAGGCTCTATCAACAACTCATTGCAGAGCCCAGTTGGCAGATAAATTTCATTTCTTATGGCAGTTCTGATTGATTTGCAGTGGCTGCCTGGAGCACTATGTTAAAAAAAATATTTAAGGCTGAATAATGAACAATTCAGCCAAAAAAGTGTCTTAACTAATCAGGCAGCATGGGTGTTGGAGGAAGAAATGATAATCTATGTGTGGCTGATAAAATATGACCAGAAATTCATTGTCACCGCTCCTATCAAGAGGTGGATTCTATTTCCCCAACCCTTAAATTTGGACTGTCCTTTGACTTGCTTTGACCAGTAGAATGTAGAAGTGACACTGCAAATTTGAGAACCTAAGCTTCAAGAAGCCTTGAAACTTCTGTTTTCACCTTTTTGGACTTCTGGGCTGAGACTGAATGTAGGGAATCTAGTCTGATTGCATTGTGGGAAATACTAAATTTGTCTCAAAAGGCACTAAGTTTGGGGATAGTGTTTTCAGAGTAGTAGATAACTTGCATAACGTGCTCTATCTTTCAACCACGGTCAATATGTCCTTTAACTCTGCCAGTCTTCAGGTTACACAGCTATGAAGCAAATGTGTCCTACTGAGTGTCTGGAGTCTTCCAGTAGCAAGAGTCAAGACTAGAGATAAATTGGCACTGTCAGTTCCATTCAAGGGAAACTGCCCCAGGATCATGGACAAGATGATAGAAGAAAATAAAAGATTACAATAGAAATTGAGAGTGTTCTGTCTTGAAAGACCTTAGAAAATACTGGTCCCATCCCTTCATTATGAAGATGACGGAACCAAGGGCCCCAGTTGTAAAATGATTTGTCTAATGCCATAAACAAGCTAGTGGCAAACTCTGGTATAGTAGTGCCCTCAAAACAGCTGCCAGAACACAGTTAGATCTGATTCATTTTTCATTCCCATATCTCTGTCCACCTTGACGGTGTCTCCACTCAATGTCTCGGCTCTCCAATGAAATACCTCAGCTTACCCAACCAAGATGGTATATGCCAGGAGATAGGGACACACAATGAGTTTAGGAAGAAAATGGGCTTAGAACATAGACAGACAGAGCCCAAGATGAGAACTAGTCCAAAGAGGGGGAGAGAATGTAGCAAGACATAGTAAAGAGTGATATGCATCTCTGGCTAGCTTTCCGTTAGCATATTTGCATCTTTACTTCAAAATCTAGTCATCTGGGGAATTCCTATGGTTTTAAATGAACACAAATCCAATTGACAACAACAAAAAAGTCCACACTGAAATTCAAATAAAAAAACTGCTTCTCTCAGTATTCATTAATTTTCATATTTCATTAAAGAACTTCCCATGCTTAGTCTTTGTCTTGCTATTCTCCTCTTTAAACATTTGAGTAATGAGATAATTAACCAGAATGGGCTTTATATCTCCTATGTGATAGTGCTTTTTTTAAGAAACCCCAAGACTGTCAAAAATGTTATTGTTGTTAATAAAATGAATGAATGAATAATCACATTTATAGAGTCTCACTAATCTAATAAACTCTGACCCTAATATTGTTATTATATCTTAAAAGTTTTGTAGGGAAGAGGTGTTTTATTATCTCTCTCAGAAAGATAATATGACAAAAGATTTCAGTTAATTCCAAAATTTTCCAAAAGTGATAAATCATTGTAGTATTCACAAATATGTCCAGTAAAAAATAAGCAGATTTAAAAATGTAATTAAGGAAGCCAATTAAACAAGCCAAAAATTCTGCCTTTCTTCACAAAAGTTAATAAGATGAGTATTTCTATTTTAAATAAGCCTCTTCTAAAGAAATTTCATTTTATAAAATTATTTGGAATAGCATACCTTTTACCAATGTGGGGAAGTAGAAAAATATGAAGAACTAACACTTATTCTGATCCACTGAGATGGGTCAAAGCCTAATTCAGGGTTTGCTGTTCCTGCTCCAGGCCTTCAGTCTTCCTTAATTATAGATTCTTCTTGATGGCTGAGGTTTTGTTTGTTTGCCTTTTTTCTCTCAGACCCACTGCACTTCCTAACTCTTCCCAAAATATATAAAATCCCAGAACTTGAGTCTCCATTATAGCTTTTTTTTCCTTTAATTTCTGTTGAGGTTAATAATATTCAAAAACAAAAATAAAGTTTAATTGTTGTAAAGCGGCAGAAAAGCCTGAATGGGAATCTTGCAGAACCACAAAGTTGTCATTTGAAGGAGCAGAAAATAATCCTGGCTCTTAGCTCACAAGAGAAATCTTATCTGTTTTCCAGAAAAGAAAAATGCCCCTCCCCCAAATACGACAATTGCATAATATCTAGATGATTCCATGAAGACAAAAAGTATTTTTATTTTATAATGTATCAAAACGACACAGTGATAAAGGCATATTAAGACAAACATGTATTTAATAAAAGGGAGTTTTATGAATATACATTTGTTTCAAACCAAAAAGCTTCAGTTAAGTAAATATGAATTAACTAAAGCTTGAATTAACTAATGTTGAGTTAGGTAAATATGTAGCTCATAAAATGACTTTAGAGACAGAAAAAGAACAATTAGAATAATTAAGCTGATAAAGAGAAAGCTCAACTGCTTTAGAAAATAGTAATTCAAAGGAATGTTTTGGATTATTTTAAAGATATTTTAATTCAAAATTTCCAAAGCCCAATCTAATTGTCCAGGAAGCCACAGAGCTAGGAGGTGATCAAGGTCTCTATTTATTACATTGGAAAATCAGTCCAACAAGTAAGTTTAGATTTATTTCTCATAGAGTAAATTTTATGTGAAGCGTGGACCCCCGAAAAAGATCTGGAAGAGCAAAGGGATTAGAAGCGTTCATTTAACACACATTTTAAGGCGTTAATTGACTAGTATGCAGTTAAACCTTCTTGGTTCATAGAGCTTTCCAGGTGTAAATCAAGACCCACGATGGCTGCAGTCTGTAGAATGCACAGCTAAGAACATGAGCCCTGAATCCAGACGCAACTGGCGACTCCAGTTTCTCTGACATTTCCCAAACCTTTTCTATTTTGTGTACCAATGAAGTTAACTTTATGTTTCAGTGACTGGTGAAGATAAAAGGGACCACAGGGAGAATCTCATCCAGGGTCCTCCTTTTACAGATTAAAACATCATTCATTAGGAATAAGATGGTGAAAGGTCGCACTGCACCTCTGGGATGGGAGTGTTCAGCACACGTGACATTTATTTTGAGTGCTCTCTCCTGAGCTGTCCTGGTACTTAGAAAGTTGGCTTGAAACAGGGAGAATTAGAAGCAGTAACTCATGTATCATCGTATAGTGGAAAAAAAGCAGAAATGGCTCAAGAGTCAGAAGAGCCAAGTTTCATACATACTTGCACTCCTTATTATCACTGCTATTCTTGCAAGCTGTTAAAAATTCCCTAGAAGCTGTAAGATATAATGGTAAAGATCACAGATTTTAGGAACACCTGGCCTTGCTTCCAGACTCTTCCCTTACTAGTCTTGTGGCGCTGGACCACTTCCTTAACCTACTTCTTAGGTAGACTCTTGTCTGATTAAGGAAAACAATGCTCTTTTTCCCAAAGGGTTTTGTGAAGAGTGAATGAGATAAATACGTACACAGCCAGAAACATGTGTGGTAGTTTCCTTCCCACAACCTTAATGTTAATTTATTCAGGTGCAAAATAAAGATGGAACCTACTCAATCTGACTAGCGTTTCTTGTTAATGGGTATTAACCCAAGGCTGGAATATAAATAAATAAGTAGATAAGCATCATCATTTAAAATATATATGTGCAGTAAGCTAGCAAATGCTTTTTGAAAGCTGCTAGTGGAATACTTTTCATTAAAAAACAAAAAGTCCATTTATTAAGAGGCAAAAATATTACTCAGAAGTTGATTTCACTGGCGCTTTTTCCCTCATAAGCAGAGATTTGTGGTAAAAACCTTTTAACCCCTCTCTCTTTGGAGTCTGTTACACACTGTGTTTGAGAGTATGTTAGTGTGTGAAACAATATCACTATTTTTTAGTGCAACCTAGCATAACTTGACTTCATAGGAAGAGAAACTGCGGTAATTCCCTATTGGGAAAATTAATAATAATAATAATAATAATAATAATAATGATGTTTTTGTCACATTCTACACTTATGCAATGTTTTCTACTGCACTTTGGATAAAATTCTAAATCCAGAGCATGCCCTAAAGTGACCCATATAGTCTGACTCCACCCTCTTCCCTAGCCATCATATCCCTTGTTCTCTCTGACACATTGTACTCACCAAGGTCCAGTCCCACTGAACTGAAACAACACTGTTCAGCTATTGTTTGCCAGGTGCTATTCTAGGTATCAGAGATACAGCAGTCAAAATATAAAACATGCAAACATACAATACAGATAAATAGCTCTGCCCTCATAATACTTAAAAATACTATGGGAGAAGACAGTAAAGGAAACAAATAATTTCATTTTATATTATATTAAATAGTGAATAAATGTTATGAAGAATAAAAGCAGGGAGGAGGGTGAGTTGTACATGGGGATGGTCTTTTGATTATTACAAGGAACCAATTTCTCTTTGCCCCATGGCCCGTTATAGGCTTCTCCTTCCCCCACCTTCTTATTTAATTTTAACCAGTCAAACTGGGTCCCATCTTTTAATCTTCAACTTCCCAGATCAATGTCAACCCTTGTTAGAGTTTTTCACTGTAATCTTTATGTTTGCCCTCGAGGCCATTATCACAATTTGAAATACTTTCTTTATGATTCTTTCTTTAATCCTGGGTGTCCTCAATGTACGGTAAATGCTATGAAAGCAGGGTCCCTGTCTGTATTTTTTAAGGAGTGCTTAGCAGTAAGCTTTTTTGACACTCAATAAAATGTGTTAAATGGTAGAAGAAAGCAAGAAAGGAAGGGAGGAAGGAAGGAAAAGACGGAAGATAAAAAAAGGAGGAAAGAAGTAATTCACTAAAACTGGTGAAAGGCCTCAGATTCTCACCTGAACTACTGCAGCAAATTAGACAGAATCAGAGAACAGACCAGGCACATTTCAATTAATTCCAAAAAATAGAGGAATCAGAACTCGGGGTCAGTTTACCGGGATGGGGTTTGTATCACAGACTCAGAGAGGTTCAGTACAAAATATAGAAAATCAGATGGCCAAATGAAGGTCAGCAACACCAAGCAAGTCTATAAGGTGAATGTCATGAACCCCCAGGGGGAGCAGATAAACAAGGAGATATAGTTCAGGTTAGAAGAGGCAAGCTTAAAAGGAAAAGAAACAAATCACCGGAAGAATGCAGTGGGTTTGAGACCACCCAAGGGCTAGCTGCATCTCCTTCAGAACTGAATTCAGTCCAATCCTTCCCAGCCAGCCCTGAAATCTTTAAGTAGAATATGCTTTCATGTAGATAGGAAGCCCTGACTGGGAAAGCTGGGTAGGTGTGAGCTGCCCATCAAACACCACCATGAAGGAGAGCTTGCACAGCTGAAGAAAAACCAAGTGTGTATGGCTGCACAGTCTCTGGACTCAGTAGGGATAGAAAGTCATTCATTCTGTGTAAACATATTCAACACAAAGAGGAAGCAAACCCATGAATCAAAGGTGACGCATCTTCTGTTCTTTTCACCGAAAACTGGTGTTCACTTTAGCATCTAGTGTACAAGGAGGAAATATTAATGATTTTTGTGTGAATATGTATCCCTGTGTTCCAACCACTCAGACAGAACTCACACATTCATCTATTGATTCGCTCACTTCGACATGGATTTATTAAGCACTTGCCATATGCTAGGTACTGTGTTAGGTATGGGTACAGAGTGGACAACAAATTAGATATGGCCTCTGCACTCATGTAGGTGACAGTGTGTGTGGCGGCGAGACGGTATTAAACTAAGTAAACAAAAAGAGTAACCTTAGAAAATGCAACAAGAATGATGAAGAAAAGCAGCACCCGCACTTTGAAGGGCTCGTTCCCAGTAGTCTAGCACTTGCGTGTTTTACCATCAAAACAAGCCTCACCAAAGATCCTGAACATTTAAAGCCATGCACGGGAGATGAGTAGACAGAACAAGAAACCATCGTAGACATGAGGGAAATGCCTCACATGTCTGCTTGTAGGGAGAGGGGGTTAGAGTGAGGAGAGAAACCAGGCCAAGGTAACAAATCTGGAGGTAACTTTCTTTCTTGTCTGGAACGATTATTTGCAGCAACACCCTAAAAAGATCAGCAGCACGGAATGTCATCAGTGGCCAGTGGGGACTGATGTGGCAATAGACTAAAGCAATCTATCATGAGAGCACGGTTTAGAACATAGTCCAGTGCTCAGGCAATACTCTCAAACATACTCAGTTTAGAATCCCAGGCATGTGATCTTGGGAAGCTTGTATGGTCATTCTGACACCCTCCATGTCTTTAAAATGCAGATAGTACTGCATTGTACTGCCTGTACAAGTTGATGGGAGAATTAAATGAGATAATCCATGTCAAGTATTTAGCACTGTACCTTCTTTAACCTATAGTGAGAGCTTAGCACATGTGAGCTGCCATTAATTGATGATGGTTCCTCACACCCCACACACCTGTATGCAGTCCTAGCACCTGATCTGATGTCCTGTTGGAGAATAAAGCTGCAGTCACCTAGCTGCTACTTGAGCTCAGGGCATGGGTGCAGACACATAGACTGAATCAGATTTGGATACTTTTAATTACTACCCAAGCCACTCTTATCCTCAAGGCTCCTCTTTTGCCACAGCCAGATGACAATGGTAAAGAAAAACAAGATACTGGATAGCCAGTTTCTGAAAAGCCAAGCAGAGTTTGCAGAATATGAAAGGAAGTACATCACTTCTCAAATCTCCATTACTCATTCTGAGCAGACATAACTCCCTAGGGTGCAATCCAGTCCAAACCAGATCCAAATTTGATTCCTTAGTTGGAAAACCTTGCAAGCAAACTTAATGGGGGATAACTGCCGAAGAGATTTGTAAAAGTAAAAGGAACACACATATTTTTTACTTCAGTGGTCTCAGGCTTTCTTGTGAATAGTTCTATTAATATGTTATCTTCTCTTTTGGTTATGTTATTTCTGTATTGCTGTATGTTCTGGTGTGTTTGGGGACTGATTCAACGTGTATTGAAAGCTGTTGTCTCAATGTAGTTTCCCAGTGCTGAAATGGGGATCGGAACAGAGCAAGCTAGATGGAAGCCCAGAACAAATTTACTGTTGACAAAATCAACATTGGATCCAAATTATTAAACCTCTACCTTGATTTCACATAAACCTTTTCAGATACTTTAGCAGAATCCTAGAGTGTATGGAACACTGTCAGTTTGTGCTAAGAATATACATTTCACACTCTATACTGGGTCACAAAATACTATATAATTATACTTGGCAAAAGATATGCTTCCAAACTGAGAAAGACTTTTCAGTAAAGAAATAGCTTCAGATCAGGAAAAAAAAAAAAAAATCACATGGCTATCTAGCAACAATGAGAATAAAACAGAGACCCTTAGGTTGTGGTCCCCTTAAACACAGGACACTGAAAGCCATTCATATGATTTTGCACAGCAGCCCAACGCAATCCCTAGCACATAATCGACTCGTTACATGAATGCAGGATATTAATCAACTTAAATTCCACTAACAAAAGAGATTATAAATACAAAATCTAATGAGCCTAAAAATATATCTTCCATGGTAAATATTTACAAGCATAAATTTTAAAAATAATTTCTTAAAAGGTAAATAACTCGAACAACAAAAGGACAAACAACATAGTTTAAAAATGGACAAGAGGACTTCCATAGACATTTCTCCAAACAACATATCCAAATGTCAAATAAGACCTTAAAAAGATGTTTAATATCATTAATTGTTAGAGAAATATAAATATAAACCATAATGAGATACCACTTCACACATACTAGAGAGCTATAACAAGAACAAAAAAGTAAAATAAAAGGGAAATAAAAAGTGTTGACCCTGGTGTGAAGAAATTGGAATCCTTACATATTGCTGGTGAAAATAGAAAATGGTGGAGCTGCAGTGGACAACAGCTTGGTGGGTCATCAAAAGCTAAACATAGAATTACCATATGACCAGCAGCTCTACTCCTAGGTATATCAGTATATACAAAAGAACCTAAAGTCGGGGCTTGAACTGATAGTTTTATGCCGATGTTCAAAGCAGCACTATTCACAATAGTGAAAGGTGGAAACAAACCAAGCGTCTGTCAACAGATCAATGGACAAACAAAATGTGGTATAAATAGGGTTTCTAGGTAGGAATTCCACCTGTTCTCAAGAATTTTTTTTCGCTTTCCCGTTCCCAAATCCCGAGATATAAACTGTTTTCTGTTCTCCACAATGAATCATTTCCACAATGTGACAGCCGATATTCTCAACCACCAGGGTTCAAGGAGCCGATTTTCCCTATTTCCCGACCAACTTTTCTAGGGATTCGGGAACAGAAAAGCAAAAAAAAAATCCTGAGAATGTGTGGGAATTCCCACCCAGAAACCCTAGTGATAAATAGGAAAAATGTCTAAGAGATACATTGTGAGTAGTACGTTTATTTTCCATTGTGGTTATTACTGGGTTCAAGGAGCTGGTTTTGCCTATTTCCTGACCAACTTTTCTTGGGATTTGGGAATGGGAAAGTGAAAAAAATTCCTGAGAATGGGTGGGAATTCATGCCTGGAAACCCTAGATATAAACATGCAACAGAATACTATTCAGTCATAAAAAAATGAATGAAGTTCTGATGCATGCTACAACATGGGCAAACATTGAAAGGATCATACTAAGTAAAATAAGATAGATACAAAAGGATAAATATTGTATGAGTCCATATATAGACTACCTGAAATAAGTAAATTCATAGAGACAGATAGAAGATTAGAGGTTACCACGGGCTAAGGGAAGAAGGGAATCCTGGTTACTGCTTAATGGTTACCATATGATATGAGAAAGTTTTAGAAATAGATAGGATGGTTGCCTAACAATATGAATACAATTAATACTACTAAATTTTACACTTAAAATTATTAAAATGGTAAATTTTACCATCTATATTTTTATCATATTTTTAAAATAATGTAATATACCAAAAATCATTAATTGTAACTTGGTACAACCTATGGTATGTGAATAATATCTCAAAAAAACTTTTTTAAAAAGTTAAATAACTCAAAATCCTTAAAATAATTATACACTTGGGCGGCTGGATGGCTCAGTTGATTAGAATGAGAGCTCTTAACAACAGGGTTGCCGGTTCGACTCCCACATGGGCCAGCAAGCTGTGCCCTCCACAAGTAGCTTGAGACAGGGAGTTGCTGCTAAGCTTCCGGAGGCACAACTGGATTGCTCAGTTGGTTAAAGCGGGAGCTCTTAATAAGGTTGCCAGTTCAATTCCCACAGGGGATGGTGGACTGCACCCCCTGCAACTAAAGATTGAAAACAGCGACTGGACTTGGAGCTGAGCTGCGCCCTCCACAACTAGATTGAAGGACAATGACTTGGAGCTGATGGGCCCTGGAGAAAAACACTTTTCCCCAATATTCCCCAATAAAAATTAAAACAAAACAAAACAATAAAAAGAATTACACACTAGTGATTGTCTAGGAATCTATCCCAAGGAGTTCCTCAAAACTAGCCACAAAGATATATAACAAAATTCTTTATCAAAGTATAATTCACAATAGTCAAAGATTGGAAACAAATAATTAGGGATTGGTTAGATTAATTATGATAGAAACAAACAATGTTATAATGTAACAAATAAATTTAAATTAAAAAATATTAAATACGTGGGAAAATGTTTATATTTCAAGTGGAAAATATAGGATAAAAAGTTGTACATTGGTGGTAATTGTGCCACAATTTTTTTCAAAAATAAAATGACCAGCATATGTGCTCGCTTCGGCAGCACATATACTAAAATGACCAGAGTATAATAATAATAAATTATGTGAGTGTATACCATGTTATCAGGTATTATTTTAAGCGCTTTATGTTATAAATCCACTTAATCCTCACAAGAACCTTTTGATGTAAGCAATATTATTATTCCCATTTTATAAATAAGTATACATATACCCAAAAGTAGTTAGATCCAGAGGTGATTTTCCCATTTTCCTTAAACTAGTAAGTCAAAGAATCAGAATTTAAACCCTGGCAGCCAGCTTACAGCTGTATTAAAATGTTAATAGTCGATTCTTGGTGATAGATTATTGCTATTGAAATTTTTCTTATTTTGTTTCTCTAAGTTTTCTAAAATGTCAACAAAAAAGATATGTTACATTTTATAACTAAAAATTTTAAAGAAACAAAAAAAATCTTTCAGATGACCTTTGTGATTGTGTGTTGAGCTCTGGAAATGAGTAAGGGTTAAGTTCACTTCCACCTCAATTTCTACTCCCAAGATATAAAGCAAAATCTAAAGGCTGAGTTTCCTCCCCTGACACATGAAGGACTAATTCCCTCAGGCATTATTTTCCAGGGATAGTTCAACATATGACTCTCTTCTTTCAGCTGGAAAAATAAGTAAAAGTTATGCTTTTCCAACAAGGCATGTAAAATTGCCTAATGCCACATGAAGAAACAAGATGAGGGTCATAGTCTGACTTCCAGTAATGACTGAATGACCCACGAAGGGTTAGAGAAAGACAGGTTTTGTTTCCAGTGCTTGCCTTTCTACCTATGGCCTCAGTTGAAACACTTAAGACTTTTGTCCTATATCTGTAAAATGGGGAAAATAATTCTGGCCCTGTCAAGCTCACCCATTTGAAGAAGGTAAAGAGATACTGAAAATAAAAAGTGCTACACAAATAGTACGTTTTCATAAACTTTATAGTTTTAATTATATTCAAATAGCAAATTCACAAGACAAGAAGTGTCAGGTGCTAATGATGACGTTGAGATTACAACCAGATATATGCATTAAGTGACATTGTTCTTTTCCTCACTTATACAATAATATGGGCATTAACCAGAAAATTTCCAAGGTTCATTTCAGCCATGTTCCTTCAATAAGCACTTACTGAGCATTAACTACGTATGTGTGAGGCACAAAGCCAGATATAAGGAATCCAAAAATGAGTAAGGCAGAGGCCCTACTCTATAGGAACTTATGATCCAGTGTGGAAGATGGCTTGTAAATGCATGCTAATGATCAAATGCGATGAGCTCTGTAACAGTTACACATATAAATCACTGTTAGCATACAAAAGAGAAATCAATATTTTGTGGTGAAGCCAACTCATAGATAGAGATAATACCTCATAGAGATAGTAACCTTTGAAAGGATTTTTGGAGGAGTAATTTTTCAATGTTTGGGAACTTTAGGGGAAGGGCTTCCATTCAGGACATGAGTGATAGCATAAATGTGGGTTGGAAACCAGTGATTAATGAAATAAAAATGGAATATAGGTGAATTGGGAGAGAGGAGAGAGAGAGAGAGAGAGAGAGAGAGAGAGAGAGAGAGAGAGAGAGAGAGAGAGAGAAAGAGAGATCAAAAGAAGGTATTTCCATAGGCAGGGCTACACCATGGGGGTCTTGTAAACCATTCCCTGGGGACAATGGAGAGTACTGAAGATCTTTAGTTGAGAGACAGAATATGATAAATTCTAGGTAGAAAACTGATGAAACTTGGGTTTGAGCAAAAATAGGAGAGACTACAGGGCTAAGACCTGATACGTGTATTAGGCTTTTAATATCTTGAATACATATTTTCAAGCTTTGGAATTAATCACAAGCAAACAAACTATTCTAGAAAATGTCAAAACTGCATGTTGTGTTTCTAAAATACCTACTTATTCTAGTAATTTTAATGTTCTCAAGTGGGTCACAAAGTTATTAACAAAGGTTTAATTAGCAAGAAAGTGGTAAAGCAGCATCGAAGCTTGTGTTCCAATCTTCACGAAACTTCTCTATTAAAATTGTAGGCCAAGACAATTTTGACATTATGAAAACCCATTAACTTTTGCTTAAAATATATGGGTTTGGATTTTAAGCCATGGAAGAATATGACAATTAAGCACACACATCTTCCCAAAAGTCTTTAATGACACTTGACCTTAGACTTAGTTTTGTGGATGTGGCTTTAAAGTAAGTACTGAAATACTTTATGTAAACAATATTTCAGTATGGTTGTTGAAAAGTGCCATTTTCACTCCAAGCCAGAAGACATTCCTTCAAAATAGCTGCAGAACTTGGAAAATAAGGAAGCACTGCCCACTTACTTAACTTTGTGTTTTATTTTCCTCTCGCAGGCCATCTAGTTCCACTATTTCCAACACGGAGCTTGATGCTGAGCCACCACTATGCACAGGAGCTCAGAGTTCCCTGAGACTTCCTATCATAATTTTCTAATTGTTAAAATCTTGCATTGGGGTATTTCTGCAAATTATGAGATCTATTAGCTAGACTGAAAAAGTCAATAGTTAAAGGGACTCCTTAAGGCAATGTTGATGAGTATTTATAGAAGAAACAGCAACCGCATTTCGTGCAAATATCTTTTAAGAAAAGGAGGAGTGGAGTTTCATTATTTCTGAATAAGTTCAATAAAGTAAAACACAATTAGGGGAACCAAAAATCATTGCTAACGATTGGCTGCAGTTGCCGGGCTAATGGTGCAATTGGAGCTGAAGCTTTCAATCCGGTTTCAGAGCAAACAGTCCAATGAAAATTGCCACGATTGTGCCCTTCAGTTATTGAACAGCAGTGTAGACATTTTGTTATCAGCTTAATTGAATAGGAAACAATGAAGACAGGGAGAAAGGATGGATATTTGATACTCCAAGATTTCCAGAGAAATCTAAGTCTTCCATACCTAAATGTTATTCTATTTTACCATAAATCCTGATTTAAGAAAACTAAAAAGTTGTTTCCTGCAGAGTAGCATCTGGTAACAGAACACCTTCTGTTAGAGATGGGTAATTTTGCTGATATATAGCTCAAAAAATACAGCTGAGCAGCTGAGAAACTAGACGCTCAATAACCCCACATCCTTTTAACTGTCAAAACACTATGAGGGTCCATCTATAGGAGAAAAGAAAAATGTATATATTAAAGAATCTGCTATAACTCATCTACCAGAGTGAATGTAGCCAGTGAGACATGCTAGCCAGTTGCAAGGCAAGTGTCTTTTAGTATAAGCCATTAAACCTAAAAGCTAAGAGAAAGAAACCTAAGAAGTGAAAACCCACTCTAAGGGGTGGCAGAATCACAAGAAAAGTTGAAATTCAGAAAGAGCAACAGAAAGAGATGCAGATTAAGTTATTTAATTATTTTCTCGTTAACAAATCAAATACATATGCATGTGTGTTTGTATTAGTATCTGAAACTGAGATCAAATTAAAAATGTGCATTGTAGGAAGTAATGTTTCAACTAAAAGGCCTTTACATTACTGCAAAATCCAGTAATAGATGTAGTTTTTTTAAAGCCAGAGTATACTTGAAAATACTGTTTTTCTCTAGTGACCAAAGGTAGATGGCATTTGTCATCAAGATTCACTAGCAATCTGATGCAGGTAGACATCAGTTATATGGAGTGACATTGGTTGTAATTGTATCATTTAAAATCTCTCCACAATGTCCCTGAAAAAGGACAAGTTAAATTTATACTAAAGTCATGGCTTAGAAGACACTTATTAGAGCAATAGGAGAGGATGGCCCCTCTTTTAATAACATTCCATATTCCATATGTTTCCAAATGATGCTGCTTCTTATTGAGATGGTGATTTATTTCTGGTATATTGGCACTGTCTAAAATGAACCATGCTTTGTCTATATTATTATAATAAACTTGGTAATATCACACATAAGAAAGTTGGGAAAAGATTTTCCTCAGTCTTTAGGCATAAGGCTCTTATAAAGCAGATCCCACCCCCACGAGAAAGGTGACATAGTTTTTTGCTTGTTTGCTTTTTTGTGTGTTTTAATTGAGGTATAACTGACATAAAACATTGTCTGAGAAGGAAACCAAGAGAAGTATGATGTTAACGACTTTCCACAGAATTTATATGAAAATAGTAAATAAAAATAGTAGTGACCTGAGTGATTGTGAATGCAACAAGCATTGTATGAGGACAAAGAGAACTAAGACACAATGTCTCTGAGATTTAAAAAAACAATAATAAAATAAAATAAAATAACAAAAACAAAAAATAGTAATCAAATAGCAAAAACACTACACATGTAATCTGATAAAAGATTATTTTTGGAGAACATATTTTGGACACATATCATTACAAAATAAAAAAAGAATTAATACACTGAAAAGAAAGAAATAATTAATAAGTAATGGGTAAGAAGATGCCCTTAGAAATTGAAAATAATTGCCTATGAAGAAGTAAAATCCACACACGCTCTTAGAGCTATTCTTGAACACACTGCAAGTCTCTTGCTACTCCTGTCCTGACTGCACTGAAAGGCAGTGAACTTGATCCATTTCATTGTGCTTTGTAAGCCTTAGAAGCTACTTTAGCAACTCAGCTGGGTCTCCAGAATATACTATATTGATGGCTCTATTACCTTTTTCATTGTCTTCATAAGTTCCATTACTGAAAAGGAGAAAGTCGTAATGGAATAGAAATTCGCTAGCCGCTGAAACACAGAGCTGAGCTCTAAGTAAATGCCTCCTTTCTCTCCCACTGGCCACCCCTAGTGCTTTAACCCTCCTTCTTCATTACTGCTCCCAGAACTGGTTATCAATAATCTCCACTCAATCCTTTAAGGCAAATTGGAAAGCTAAGCCTTCTATTCACAGGAAAAAGAAAAACATAGAATTTTCAGTGCCTACCTCCTCTCTCTTCTCCTCAACCAAGTAAGTCCTATGTTCCTCCTCTGTTCATCACCCTCAAACTCTCCTTAAATTTGACATGTTCCTTAAAATGAGGCTCAGGCACCTGGTGGAGAAAAGAAATGCCTGACTCTTTTACCACAATGTTAGGTCTTCCATTAGAACTATACACTCTAACAGTTGGAATTCACTAAATATTAAAAGCAAGCAAGGGTCACCATTTCTTTTTTTGTCCTTTCCCATTAAAATCTTATGCAGACTCCTATTTCGTGGAAATCAATAACTAAATGTAAATAAATACCCCCCAGCCTGTACTGTATCTCACAAGTTTTAAAAGTGTTCCCCAAATGGTTTTTCTGATTGTCGATATTTATTATAAATAAATAACAATATAAGACTGTTCTGTGTTGGTTTTCTTTTACTAAAAGGAAAAATAAGAAATTAAAGAATGTATAATATTTTAACATGTATATATATATTAACATATATTAAAGGCAATATATATGTATGTATATATAGTATATTTAAACAGCATCTATATGTATTTACTATAAGCAGTCTATATGTCCAACCATTGTTGTTTCCAGCATATTTACCCACTCTGTCTTCAGCACTCTTGTTGATTTCCACCCAACGGTAATTATAATCTTCACCCTACATCATTATACAACATGAGAATACTGTTGGCTCAATCTTAATTCCTAAATATTTAATCAGTATTTAGGGCTCAGTGAAGTCTTATAATTTCCTCAAAATCAGCAAAGAAAGAAATAAAGAGGTGTGAATCAGTGGTTTAATCACATTCATTCATTCACACTCACTCACTCACTCACACAGTCTTTGAGCATTTGTGCCAAGCTCTTTCCTATACACTGAGAGTACAGAAGTGAAAAAGACAAAGTTCTGGCCCTCATGAAGCTTATATTCTAGTGGTGGACAGAAAATAAAGGAATGAATAAACATATAAGAAGTATTAAGTAGCGATACGTGCTATGGGAAAAACGGAGGCGAATAAGCAGACAGGGAGCTATAGAGAGCAGGAGGAAACTGTGTTCCTTTCAATAGCCAGGAAGGGAGCTCCAAGGAGGTATCATTTGAGTGTGAGGTCACCCTCCAATCTGGCAAACACACCCAACCTTGGAGAGATGCCCTCTATTCACACTGTGTGGTGGCCTGAGTCTGTATCCAAATAGATGCAGCTTCTAAATCTTGGTTCAAAAGGCAAAGATGGCCCAAAGGCAAATAATCTCGGCCCATCATTAGTATCAGCTGCTTACACTAGAGGCTGCTAACCAAGATTCTGGAGAAACAATGTGACCCTGTATGATAGGACTGGAGCCCTCTTCCTGAGTGAGCTCCTTGGCAGGGCACACTGAGAAGCAGCAAGACAACTCAAGTTCAGAAACCTAGCCTCTAGTGACACTGGATTTACAGCAGATAAATGTACAGACCTCCTTCCATACCCGGGATGGACATCCTTAGAGAGAGGAATTAGGCAGTGGTCAAAAGCTTGCACCCTGGAACCAGACAGACCTGGATTAGAAAACCAGTTCTTTTGCTGACACCTTGTGTATCCTTGGGCAAGTCATTAAAACTTCCGTTTCATCATCTGTAAAACAATGACAATATCTACTCTAAAGAGCTGCTGAGATACCAGATTGTGTAATATAAAGGATGGAATCTAGCCAAGTCCCTGTCCCATATTAAAATCTATGTGGAATCATGATTATCAGAACTGAGACTGAACGAAAATCAGTAAATAAAGAGAACTGAAGGCCTAGAACTTTAAATACATAAAAGGTGAATATTCCTTAAGCTAGAACCTAATTCCATGGGCAAGAATCAATACTTCAAGCCCAGTTAAATGAGTCATAAATTTCAACTATATCTGGAAATGAATTTCTTTCAAAGTCTCCTTTGCAAGAGTTCAGTTGAACAAATTTTTAATAACATTTTACAATTAGATGAAAATTCTTTCTCGTTGAATTCTATTCCCTTATTAAACATATATAAAGATTCTTAGTTATTTGATCTTCTGACAATGCTGTGAATTAATTCTCTTTATTCCATTTCATTGTTAGAGAGAGAGCATCAAGAATAATTAACTTCTTAAAAAGTTGATAAAATTAGAATTAGAAAATAAAACCACGAACTCAAGTGTCTTTATTTCGTGTCCTGACTCAGTGACTATAGTGGGCTGAATAGTGTCCCCCCCAAATTCATGGACACCCAAATCTCAGGATGTGACCTTATTTGGAAATAGGATCTTTACTTATATAATTAAGTTTAGGATGAAGTTGAGATCATGTTGGACTTGGGTGGGCCCTAAATCCAATTAGAATATCCTTGTAAGAGACAGAAAAGGACACATAGAGATGCAAGGAAGAAGGTCAAGTGAAGACAGACAAAGAGAGTGAACTGACGCAGCTATAATCCAAGGAATGCCTAGAACCACCAGAAGTTGGAAGAGACAAGAGAGGATTCTCCCCTGGAGACTTTGGAGGAAGGAGCCCTGTTGACTTCCAGTCTGATTTTGGACTTCTGGCCTCCAGAAATGTAAGAGAATAAGTTTTTGTTGTGTTAAGACACCAAGTTTACCATAAGTTACTGCAGCAGCCACAGGAAAATAATACAGTGATTTCTAACATATTATTTTAAGCATGCAATAGCCTCTGCCAGCCACATTTTTACTCTCACAAACCCAAGATAAGACTAAAAAGGAGAGGATGACAAAGGTCCTTTCTGGAACTTTTACCCATTAAGGAGATGGCTGGATTTAACCATGTTTTCTGGAAGTTACTATTGGCCCTATTTATGTACTATTAGTGTACATTCATACTATGTGTAGTAGACACTAACAACACAAAACTAACACAGAATGAGATTGGTTCCCATGAGCCATGCTTCTTCCATAAATTTTATTCCTGATAAGAGGAAAAGGATCATGATTGTGAGTGTTAGAATGGTCTGGGGAGATGTACTGGGAAACAATAAACATCGTTTTAAAAAGCTCAAAGTGCAGAATTATCTATATAGAAGCAGTCCTGCTCCTGCAGTAATGTTTCTGCCTTCCATTTAAGGACAGATAAATTTTCCGTGACAGCTCTTAATAGCTACTACAGTTATTCACTGAACTTGCCCTTAAAATTACAGAGTAATAAAAGGGTAATAGCATTTGACTGACTACAGTGAAAAGGTGGATTTTTTCCAATAAAGTGGCCATTTCATTTCTCCTTGTATCTTGGATTGTCCAATAAGGATGCTCTAAGTGTCTAAAGATTGAGGAATAGCCACAAGGCATCTTTCATCACGGCAATGCCATTTGGCCCCTTCATTTATTTATCCATAGAAAAGGAGAATATTTCTCTTACTATAGAACACATCCATGTTAGCCACAGGTTTCAATGAAAACAGTCAAACTCTGAGTCTGTTAGGCTGAACCATGTGAATAGGCCAATATTCAACCATTTTTACCCACACAAATAGCTATTATACAAATTACAATCTAATACAAAATTGCACTTTACTTATTACTATATATAGTTATAATAGGGGAATTTCTACAACTAAGCTTTACACATTTGAGAAGGGGAGGAGCCACAATAGGGAATATGAACTGAAAGTGTGTGCTAAAACATTCATCTCCCCTTTATTGTTTTATATTGTAGAGTTAAAAATAAATGAATTTGGGGTTATGTTGATTTCTCTCTATCCCCACTGCCACTTTCAGTCCCCTGGTCAATCAGCAATTATCTCACAGTTTCTCCATTTCCTCCTTAGACACCCCTCCAACCCATTTTTTTCCCACCGTAGCCAGGGGGATCTTTTCACAGTATAGATAAAATGGGTCAAGTCATTCCTTGCTTAAAACCTATCAGTGGCTTCCATTTCTTTTGTACAAACTCCAATGTCCTTGTCATGGCTTATAAAACACTGTATGATATGTATGGCCCCTATTCACCTTTCCCATTTCATATCCTTCCCCTCCCCACCGTCCAGCCACACTATCCAGCTCTCAGTTCCCGGATTGTACCAACCTCAAAGCTACCCATAGAGCTGCAGCAATTTGTATGGCTGGTTCCATATTTTCCAAATTCCCTTTCCATGGTCTTTGGGCTCACTCCCATCAACTGGTAACATTTTTACTTTTCACAGCACCCTGTTTATTCCTTAGTGTTTTTTTCTCAAAATGTTTATGTATGCTTATACTAGTTTGTCTCACTTGTTTATTTTTCTGGATCTCTCCAGGAGAAAAGAATCTCCCTGGAGGCAATGACCATGTCTGTTTCCCCCAAGGTGCTATATATCTAGGGTCTAAAACAATGCCTGGACCAAGGACAGCACTCAGCAAATATTTTATGAATGAATGAATGAATGAATGAATGAATGAATAAATGTACGATTAAATTTAGGAAAATAAATGTTGAACAAAGACAGTCTTTCTGAACCACAAAAGGGTATCTCATCCTACCATAGCAGGCACCCAGCTGCTATGCTGTCTGAGGTCAATCCAACGCTCACAGGCATATATATTCACACCTTTTCCTCTCTCAAAGTTTCAAAATTCAATACACAAATAGTAACTAACTTCATATTAAGTCTAACATAATAGGAAGAGTTACTCAAACCAGTTCAGTGTTTTAAAGATTAATTTCCTGTTATCATTCTTTCTACTATTGTGTTAATCTCGTACTTACACTTCTTTCAGGAGACAGAGATAATTTTGACAAGCTTCCGTACATAATCCCAAATTTAACCCATTAATTCCGTTAGGGCTTCTTTATAACTTCTGTCACATAAGCATTCATCTATTCAATCATGTAATTGATCTGATT
This sequence comes from Rhinolophus hipposideros, assembly GCF_964194185.1. Taxonomy (NCBI): domain Eukaryota; kingdom Metazoa; phylum Chordata; class Mammalia; order Chiroptera; family Rhinolophidae; genus Rhinolophus; species Rhinolophus hipposideros. The sequence goes on from NC_138050.1 coordinate 67,222,681, forward strand.
ATAAGTCAGCATTAGTTTTGCCTTTAAAAATCATTAAATGCACTGTTGCATTTGATTTGCTAGAATTTTGTTTGGGATTTTTGCATATGTATTCATAGGTACTAAACTAATGGACCTCGGGTTCAAAGAGCATATTATGAATTTGACTCCAAAGGCAAGGGAAGTAAAAGCTAAAATAAATGAATGGGACTATATCAAACTTAAAAGCTTCTGCACAGCAAAAGAAACCATAACAAAATAAAAAGGCAACCAACTGAATGGGAGAAGATTTTTGCAAACAGTGCCTCTGATAAGAGGCTAATATCCAAAATATATAAGGAACTCATGAAACTCAACAACAAAAAAACAAACAACCCAATTGAAAAATGGGCAGAGGACCTGAAGAGACATTTCTCCAAAGAGGACATACAAATGGCAAATAGACATATGAAAAAATGCTCAACATCACTAATCATCAGAGAAATGTAAATAAAAACCACAGTTTTTATTTTATATCACCTCACCCCAGTCAGAATGGCTTTCATCAACAAAACAAATAGTAACAAGTGTTTGAGAGGCTGTGGAGAAAAAGTAACCCTCATACACTGTTGGTGGGAATGCAGACTGGTGCAGCCGCTATGGAAGGCAGTGAGGAGGTTCCTCAAAAAATTACGAATAGAATTACCATATGACCCAGCAATCCCTCTCCTGGGTATCTACCCCAAAAAATCTAAAAACATTTGTATATAAAGACAAGAGTGCTCCAATGTTCGTTGCAGCTTTATTTATGGTGGCCAAGACATGGAAACAACCAAAATGTCCTTCGTTAGATGAATAGATAAAGAAGTTGTGGTATATGTACACAATGGAATACTATTCGGTGGTAAGAAAAGATGAAATAGGACCATTTGTGACAATATGAATGGATCCTGAGATTATAATGCTAAGCGAAATAAGTCAGACAGAAAAAGCAGAGAACCACATGATTTCAATGATATGTGGTATATAAACCAAAAACAACAAAAGAACAAGACAAACAAATGAGAAACAAAAACTCATAGACACAGACAATAGTTTAGTGGTTACCAGAGGGTAACAGGGGTGGAGAGTGGGAGATGAGGGTAAGAGGGATCAAATATATGGTGATAGAAGGAGAACTGACTCTGGGTGGTGAACGCACAATGGGATTTATAGGTGATGTAATACAGAATTGTACACCTGAAATCTATGTAACTTTACTAGCAATTGTCACCCCAATAAACTTAATTTAAAAAAATCATTAAAAAAGAAAAAAAAGTTTTCAGATTCAAATTAATAATGGTAAAAAACCTAATACAAATAATCCCCATACATCTGAACTGAAACAAAGTTGAACCAAGCACCATCCCTTTACACAGGCCACCACCCCTTTCCCTGATCTCATTTCAGTCTCTAAAGCAAGACTTGTTGACTTTTTAAAAACCTCATAGTTAATTGAATAAATATCACTTATAAATATTTTAGTAATATAAGTAAGTCTAGAAAGTACTTTGGTGTTCTAAAGAATTATCCATGTAAATGAACTTTAATATGAACATTGTCTTTGTTTTTCTCAGTTAATGATGTCTGAATCTAAGAAATATTGTAAAATTACTAATGACTTCTGTGGTATCATTTCAGTTATTCATAAATGAGAGGAAACACCAACCCAAGATATGTATTTGTTTGCCAGCATTACTTTCTTAAAAATATAGACTAAATATAAGTATTGTTACATACCAACATGAAAATAACCCAAAAGGAGATATAAGGTTGGAGCATCGAAAAACAGGGAAAACATAAACATTCAGCACAATTAAATAAATCTCCATAGAAAACATTAAATTCCAAGGGAAAAATATATCAGAAAATTCAAAGTGCACTCTGGCACCATATAGATATATATATATTCTTGGTCTGTATAATACCTGAGGTAAAATCTATAGGATGGAAAAGCAGATTTTTCTCACATTATCATGAATGGGGGAAAGTCATTTTCCCAGCACAAACCAAAAATAGGTTAAAAAACAAATAGGTAATGTTTTAATTCAGAAGGTCACTACTAAAGTATGCATAAGCTATAGTAACTGGAAGAAGAATGAGAAGTGGGAGCCAACCTCTCTCAATATATTCATACAGATTTATTTTCCAAATTAGTTGTCAAGATTTTAAATAGACACCGAACTCACTGGTGCAATTGTTGGTCTCAGGACAATCTAGAAAAGTCTAGAACTCCCCATGTCCACATGTCAGGTATCAACATCTGATCATAGTAGTTTTTCCATTGGTCTGAGCTGTAATCTTAAAATCTTTCTCAACGTAGGACTCCAGACAGCAGTTATGGATTAAACTGAACTGTTGGAAATATGACACCAACTTTAGTCTACTACCGTATCAAAGGAATCTGAGAGAGACAGAGAGAGAGAGAGAGAGAGAGAGAGAGAGAGAGAGAGAGAGGGAGGGAGGGAGGGAGGGAGGGAGGGAGGGAGGGAGAGAGGGAGGGAGCGCACTATGGAGGTGGAGAGAGCGATTAAGGGATAAAAAAATGAATGAAATGTTATATTCAGGAAAGTAGGGACAACATATAAAGTGCTGAAAAGGAAATGAAATAATCCTGAAGACAAGGTTAGCACCATTCACCATTTCTTTGGAAATAGTTCTAGACATAAAACTTAATTTGCTTCTAAAAATATGAATAATGATATTCCCTCTAATAAAAGTAATAGCATGATATAGCAATTTTCAAGATGAACAAATATACAGAACGTTTTATCTTTATAAGATTTTACTGGCACCATAGCTCAAGAAATGTAATGATTCATAATAAATTGGATATGTTCTTTTCCTTAATACTATTTAATAAATTATGACAACATAATTGCCAATGGCTTTTTCACAGACCCACAGGTTAGATAATAATAATACAGACATAAAACTATTTTGTGGTACTAGATTCATTAATCTAAATATAGAAGACATGTACATTAAAGATTATGAAGAATCACATGGTAAAAACCTAAAGTCAGTCAATTTTTAAGTTAAATGTGATAGAGACATAATTGGAAATAAAAACTTTGAAACATTCACATTCAATCAATAATTAATCAGAACATTGAATGAGGAATGAAAAAGAATGTCCCATTATATAATTTCTAGAATTCAAGATAATTAGAAACCATCATAATTGATTATCTATTACAGTCCATAGATGTGCATGGTAATGTCCAATTAGATTACCATGCTGGTCCACATCATCACTAGTCAGGTATCAGTCAAAACATCAACTGGAAGACTGCCTGATGATCTGTCCAAATGCTGGAAGTAGAATCTTTTCCTTCAATGTGACTTCTCTAAATAAGGATGTCAAATATAGAATTTTTGATCAAAATATATATTTAATTGAAACAACTTCAAGTTGGAGAGTATGTCTTTGTTTCCATAATACTAAAGAATTTCAAATATTTTCATTGAAGCAGATCTAAGAAGTCAACACATTATAAGTGATTAATTAAGCCCCGGGCCCAATGACTGACAAATAGTGAGCACTGAAATGTACTAGGTCTGACAATTAAGTTCGCAAACTCATCCGAGAAAAATTGCTACATACCTCATTGCTGACTATCACTACTGTCACCTTCAAAATACTCCCCTTGGGAAGCTATGCACTGATGCCAGCACCTAGTCCACATTTCAAAGCAATTTTGGAACTCTTTTTCTGGAATGACCATCAGAGCTGTCCTTTTATTACCCTTGAGGTATGGGTAATACCCATAATGAGACATAATGATGACATTATCCTAAACGTCATCAAAATGTCTTCCTTTCAATATTTCCTTTATCTTCAGGTAAAGAAAGAAGTCACTGAGGGTCAGATCAGGTGAGTAGGAAGGGTGTTTCAATACAGCTACTTGTTTACTGGCTAAAAACTCCCTCACAGACAGTGCCATGTGAGCTGGTGCATTGTCGTGATGCAAGAGCCGTGAATTATTGATGAAAAGTTTAGGTTGTTTTTGTCTAACTTCTTCATGCAGCCTTTTCAGCACTACCAAACAGTAAACTTGGTTGACTGTTTGTCCAGTTGGTACATATTCATAATGAATAATCCCTCTGATATCAAAAAGTTTAAGAACATCATTTTCACTCTTGATTTGGACTGATGGACCTTTTTTGGTCATGGAGAACTGGCTGACTTCCACCATGCACTTTGATGCTTTGTTTCTGGGTCCTATTGATACACCCAGGTATCATGACCAATAATAACACGGTCCAAAACATCTTCTTGCTTCTCCAAAAGGTCTTGGCAAACTTCGACTCTCCTGTGCTTTTGTTCATCAGTGAGCTGCTTCAGAACCATTTCTGCACACACCTTTCTCATGCCAAGATTTTCTTAACTGTTTCTCTATCAATGTTTACTTGGTCTGCTATGCTTCTCACAGTCAGCCAACGATTTTGACATACAATTCAATAAATTTTTGCAATGTTTCATCAGTTCTGTTTGTTACTGGCCGCCCTCACCTCTTTTCATCAATGACATGTTCTCTCCCCTCAGAAGAAAAACGTTTATTTAATCCTTTTGTACACTGCCATTTTCTTCATGGAATTATCCCTATAAAATTGGACTAACATGTCCCTGATTTAACTTCCACTGTTGCCAGGTTTAACAAGAAGTTTAAGGTTTGTTCTTTGCTCTAATTCAAGCTCAGGCATTTTCTTAATGGCACACAAAAACACACAACAATAATGAATGCCACTCAGCAAGACACCGCCACAGATCGACAGGAACACAGCAGTGAGACACTAATATATCAAGGTTATGAAACCTTACTAAACTGTTTGTACAGTGCTGCCAATGTAAGAGTATTGTGGCAAGTTCACGAACTTAATTGTAATACCTCGTATGTATCAGCAGATTGAATGAATAGATGAAAAAATGAATGAAATAAGGTGACGTGGTGAGGAAATTACAGCAATAGAAGTTAGAAGGCCTGTATTCTGATGCCACCTCTATAATTAATTCCATAGAATGACACGGGAAAATTTAGTGAAATCAATTATACTTCAGTTTCTTCACCTATGAAATTAGAAAACTGAGCTAGATAATATATAAGATTGCTTCCATCACTATGATTTCATGATATGTTACCAGGCAGTGGGCACTTTCCATCTTATAGATGCTTCAGTGAAAGATTTTACCCATAAGCTCTCCTAATCAAGGCAATGAAAACAATGTTCAATTTTTATTTCAGTAAGCCAGGTAGTCATACTGGTCCTCTGGAAATTACTTTGAAATAATCGATAATCATGATTTAGTTTAGCTTATCGAACAATACTTTCTTACAATTCTTTGCTTTTTTGAAAGTGTAGAATGTCCAATTCAAGTCAATAGCATCATAAACAACTCCACCCTAAATTCCATTAGTAAAGATTTTGCCTTGAGTAACGACACTCTCAGTTATGAGTAAGTAAGATCATAATGTCCACTATATAGAGAAAAATTACACATCATAAACATTGAAGAATGAGATAAACTGAGACCTTAGGTATATAAGATGATTCTAGCATTCTTTGTCAATGCATTTCCCTTTTCATGTGAAATGATTTAAGGCTGACATAGAAATTTAGTTTCTTGTCATTTTCTTCTTTTAAAAAATTCATTAACTTTACCACTAACGTCTCATAAATTTAAACCTTAAGACTGGCCAACAAGATACAGTTTTAAATTAAGAATTCCCAATGAGATGCTTAAGATAAAAGTTGGATCTTAGTTCAGTAGAATGACAGCTTGTTTGTGAATATTTTACGAGATTATCTAGAGTTAATCCAGACCAACTTTCTACCTGAGAAAAATCAGTTATCATAGAGGCAATAACCAGTAAGTCTATGTTGAACGAATGCATGCATAAGCCAATATTGTATGGGGTACCTTTGATAGAGTCGGTATAAGACAATTACCTATCTTAAAATGAGTAAGGAATGAAAAACAAAAAGAGGAGACCAAAAACAAAGGAGAAATAAAAAAAAATTAGAGGCATATGGTACACAGCTTTATCACAAACATTCTGTGACAGTCACACACTAGTTTCCCTACTTGCAGACTATAACTGGCAGTCTATTTTCTTCAAAAATATCTTTTCTATTGACTATCCTTAAGGGTTTTTATATCTGAAGCAAATCACAATGTTCTTTTTTAGTGTTCAGTAAGATTATACTAGAAGTCAAAAGGAATTAGATTTCTTATTCTCTAGATCTTTGAGAATGGGAAGAATAATTTAGTGAGGAGGCTTCTCTTTATACATCACTTTATACATCTCTTCCCACATGTATAGTGCATCTCTTCAGACAGTGCCTCTGTCTGTTCAGAATTTATCATGGGTCCATTTCCCCAATATTCCCTGATCTTCAACACATTTCAGGGCTTGGTTGCAAAATTTTCAGCTAGGTATTTAAAGAAACCAGTTTTTATAACTCTTCTGCAATAGATTTTCCTCACAATTTCTTATGCTTCTAATTTAATTAGCTGAAATAATTTCTGTGATTTAAAACAACCTTCCCCCATTTCTCTCATCAGCAATTTCTAAGCTTAAATTGATAAACACAGGCGATAACGGATATTCTTTCTCCTGAATATCAAGAGCATAAAGAACATGTAAATACTCTTTGCGAACAATTTCCCAATTAAAGATATCATGCAACATTACTTTACCACTGCTGGGAGATTGGCAAAGGGAGATTTACAAGGCCCTTTTCTGAGGAAGAAATTAAGCTGTTCAACTATTCTACAACCAAAAGCAAAATTTCTTGGCTGCTTCTCCAATTCATTAATCCCACTATTTTTATGAACTATGGTACAATTTTGTTTTAATTAAGTTATGCTCTACACAAAATTTTTATGGTTTAAATGGGCAATGCATGGGATTAATAAAAGTTACATATGTTTTCTGACTGCTTAAAAAAAAAATGGAACTATAATACCATTAACAAAGAGCATCTGGGTCGGCCGGTTGTTAGCTCAGTTGGTTAGAGAACAGTGTTCTTAACAACAAGGTTGCTGGGTCAATCCCCACATGGGCCACTGCGAGCTGCGCCCTCCACAACTATATTGAAACAACCATTTGACTTGGAGCTAATGGGTCCTGGAAAAACACACTTAAAATAAACGTGTTTAAAAAAAAAAAAAAAAGAGCAACTGAACAAAAAAGACAACCCATTTGGATAGTCTTTATGGTTTTATGGTCTCAATAGCATCATGAGGGGTATCCTATATTTTATTTTAGGGAGCTAAGAAAAGTCGATCTGAAAAACTGGATCATATGTTCTCTATATTCCACGAATATATAAGATTATTAATAATGACAATTCAGTTTGTTTACTTGATTTTTTTCATTTAATTTTGCTTCCTTTGAAAAAGCGAGTCATGCACATGTAAGAAATCTAAATGCATCTATTGATATGTGAACAGAAAACACACTAGTCATTCCTTTTCATCCATCTCATTACTTTAAGTTCTTAACAGATTTCTGATCTACATCGATCCAATATTTTAAGACACACTCAAATGACACTAGTGAGTACTACACATTTGGGATAGCAAAGCAACTCTCCGTCTAGTATTACATACATGATCATTGACTCTCTCTATAGGTAGTGGGATAAATGGTAAACTATACAGATATACTCTGGGCTATAATGGGGCTCATAGTCTATCTCATGTTTCTCGTGGGAAAGATACTGTCCCCAAGGGTGACTTTTGGAAATCTGTAGGGATCATTTCTACCTTGTAATAGAATTACTCTTGAGCACACGATATTATATAAGTGTATTATAAAACAGATTTATTTCCCCTTATATTCAAGTTGGGGGGTTATATCAATTTTAAAACATAATATAGATAGGTAGGTCATATATCTAAGGGTTTCATGCCAAGATAGTAATAGGGCATTGCAAAATGTTTATTATAAAAAGGGGACCTACAGGCTAGGAGTCAGAACTACAAATCTAGAGGGATAGACATGTAAACACATAAAATTACAGTGTAAAACACACTAAATAATAAAACATCACTATATACAAAATGCCAAAGGGGCCCCAAACATGGAGCAACTAACTGAAAAATTAAAGAGATGCACTGCAGGAAATGTGACTTTAAAAAAGTGGGTTTTGAAAGGTAAGTGGAGATTTCCAGCTAGAGAGTGCAAAGGCTAACTGAGGTGGCGGGGGGGGGGAGAACAGCTGAGGCAATAAGTTGTAGGAGAAACATAAAGAGCAAACAACTGAGCCAGAGGATGAAGTTTATATGTTGGGCTGAAGCTAGTGCTTGTATTTCATGCTAAGAAATTTCATGCTTATCAAGTAGGCAGTAGGAAGCTTTCAAATTGCATAATAATTTCTTCGGTCATTTCTGATTTCAAAAATATACAATTATGTTCAATCTTTTGCCTAGAGAAATAATTATTAGAGTTTTCATGTTTATGTTTTGTTTACTATATTATTGCAAAGGCTTAGTTATTCTGCTACAGGCTTTTAAAATAGCTTAAATGTTCAAAGCAGGACCATGATTTTGAATGCAAATAAAAAGGAAACCAGAAAAGGAATACTGAGTTTAAATCTACAGTGTTATTTCAAAAATACACCTTTGAAAGTGCTATTCCACATGAAAACGCAACCAATTTACTTGAATTAAAATACACATTTGTTAGGTTAACTTTTCAATTTTACCTTATTGCTTCCTTGTAGCAAAAGGTGCTCCTTTTGAAATATAAACTGCATTTTGGAAGTTTCCAGAGGAAGTTGTTTATTAAACATTCATTTTAGATAGCCAAGACAAAAGATGTCGTATTTCTCTTCCATATTAGATAGGAAAGTGGGGTGAGGACACAACGGATAATTTAAAATCAGGTTATTCATAAGGAGATACACATGTAACATTGTACTTGCATCAAACCAAACTGAGCCAAGGAACTGCATGACAGTATCAACAAAAAGAACTCTTTTTCTTTTACAGAATTGTATGCTAGAGCTGTTACTGGAGCACTGTTGCAAACAAGGAAGGCTCTAAAGGGATAGATTCCTTTTATCACTGTTTTCTCAAACTGGACCAATGAACTCTCCACCCCTGACCTTTTACACCAGGCTGCCTCTCCCACAAACTAATCTCTGTAGGGCTCCTGAAAGCAAGTTTTAAACTCCCAACAGTTGTCCGTCTAGGGCATAGGTCAGAACCCTCCCTACCGCCTTGGCCTTTCCTGACACTAAACACTGCCACATTCTTTTCTCATCTATCTGGGCCAGGCCACAGAGCTCCATGCACTCTGTGGTTTTGGTTATCACTCCTTTATACTCCTGCCTTTTGGAACTTTCATGTATATTTCAACTTAGGGAGGTCATGGGAGATTCGCTTCAGAGTTCCGATGTTTCAGGGCCCATCCCACCCTAAACGTAAAGTGTCCTTGGACGACACTCCAGAGCTACTGAGAAATACTCCCTTGTCTTTTCTGTGCTTATGCCCTGACTGTGGTCTGTAGGAGATACATATGTGCCTAAACATACATGTGTACAACTGTCTAGGTTAGTGATAAGGATGACATTTACCTGAACGCTACATTTTAGAACAAAAACTATTTAAGTGGAAAAAAGATAGCAAGAAAAATAAATGAATAGAAACCATTAAATTAAAACATTAAATTAAAATTGTCCACATTGTTAATGATTGTTCACATGTCATTCAGCTATTCATTTCCTAAGCATTCATGAAATGAAGCTGAAAATAACTGCTGTGCTCATGGGAGTGTCTGGAAATGCCTAAACTGGTCACAGGGAGAACAACTTTTTATAATATATTGAGAGTGCTCCCACAGAAAAAGGGAGCAGAAACAAGTAAATGTAGGAGAGAAACTAAAAGGACGGTTCAAACAGTAAAACAATATAAAAATACATTTTCATATGGACAGTTACTAACCATAGAAGACAAACCAAAATAATATAACAGTTAGATCTGCAATTGAAGATGTTTAACCAACACGTATAAAGTTTTCAGGTGTTCCCGTTTCCTCAAGGCTTCCCTATATTGCTCCTAGAACCCCAACTGTATACAACTCTAATGGCAAATACCCATATGCTATATGAAGCACAAACAAAGCAAAACGAGGGTCTTGGCAGGAATTCAGTAATTGTAATATTCATCCTCATAGATCGAGGCAGTTTATGAACAGTATTAACCTGTTTGATGTTCGTTATGTGAATCTTGAATTTGTTTCAGCATTATGTTAGAAAATCCAACGCTGAATGTATTTTTAAAATGAATTTCCTATGTCTACTAAGGCACTCACTCATTTTTTTTTTGTAATTGCATGCCTTATATTATTATACTGTGAATATCATGATTCAAAGAAGTTAAGTAATATTAGTTCAATGAGTTTAGGTTACATGAGCTCAAAGAAGGCAGTCCATAGTATCTTGACAATGACCTTTCCTAGCTCTAGAGTTCGTGGTCACAAACAAGACAGAGACCAACGTTCCAGGGAAGGGTCTCTGTTCTTGCTACTTCTCCACACGTGTAGATAATATCTGCAACCAGGCCCAGGGAAGCACAGTGTGCTTGTTCCATACCCTCTTCCCCTCACTACCACACCCCTTCCCAGCAAAAAAAAAAAAAAAAATGTGCACAATCTATTCCATAAATAACCAGGGATACCATCAGCTGTACACTAAGGAAGTCCACTGCCTATTACATGTTTATAATGCACAAACAAATCTTTGAGGTTATTTTTATTTTCAAAAAGTTCTAATTTTACTCTCGAGAATGAACAGGAAAGAACCCTGGATTTATCAGTTATATTTTCCCGTTACTTTGTGTTGCAAAAAGGGAAGTTGCAAACAGGGAAAACCTACATTTCTGCCTCCTTCCCATGTTATCCACCTTCTGCTGTCAAGTGCAGGGAAGTGGTACAATTAATTGGCCTGGCATAAGAATGTGCTACGAAAGAGAGGCAACAGGAGGCAAGCAGAACTGCCAGGAGCCCCTGTTCACTTTCAGGACCCCTTTCATGTTGTACAGGTTGCACATCCAGGAAGGCCATCGGGCCAAGGTCCTCTGAAGCCGCCATGGGGGAAGGGAGGATGAGAAGGACTCATTATTCCCTGCAGTGCAACAGTGGCAGGAGTACACGGGAGGATTTATGATGACCCCACACTCTTCTCTCTTCCCTTGCATGTTTTGGGGGATGGGGTAGTACACAGAAAGACCCAGATACGCTCACACAACCATGTATTAATGTTTAATCAAATCACACCATCTATTATTTAAGTACAGATAAGATAAAAAAAAATTCTCCTTCTGCGTATTGAAAAATACAAGTTCCTTAAGCACTGCTCAATGTTAATGAGATAATTTCTCTCCCACTCTTAGCATTTCTTTGTTATTACATTACTGTACACAAAGACAGCATCTGGTTTACCGCCCTTAAAGCCATTGTTTTGTTTGCCCATATGCATTCCAAAAATAGAGTCTAGACTTTTAGTGTCATTTACATCCAATTTAGAAGAATAATCAGTAAAATAATCATTTATGAATAATTTATTAGGCCCGATATCATATTAGAGAGGAGCTATTTTTAATTTACAGAGGCCAGGATAACATGGATTTCAAAGTGAGAAGTGGCACGTAGCTATTAAAGGAGCCTAGATGGAAGAACTGATTGCTTATCAATAACCATATCATCACTGATTGGACTCTACTGCATTCCTCAAAAAATAGGACAATTAGAGATAAAATCAAAGACCAACTACATCATAATATAATACAACATAATATAATATAATATAATATAATATAATATAATATAATATAATATAATCTCAGCACACAGGGTTAATTTGGAATAAGAAAAAAAATCTTATATTCATGGGACGATTAAAATCACACCTAAACTTACCTTAATTTTAAGCTTATTATACCAACAACAAAATGAAAAATGTCATTACCATATCATACTTAACTGATGAAGACGATAGAGAAGAAAATTATAGTAGTCATTGCTTAATATTTTATTTCATTATCTATTGTTTTAACTTATTTTTATTGAACCTACTCCTAAAATAAAGGAAGGGGACATTGAAAGAGGTAGATTATTGAGGGATGGCGACACTAACTCCAAGTTTCTCAATGAAAGCAAAGGCCACATTAGTAACACTTAAGCTAAGCCACACCGAAGCTTCTTCTTGCCTTTTTTAACATCTCCACCATGACTTAATATTATGTATTCATGATATCTTGGGTCACAACCTCCAGCTCAGAGAAAAGACTATTGCAGAAGATGCCCTGGAGAGGTACACCTAGACAGGTATGATCGTCAATGAGCTAACTACTTGTCATCTTTCACAGAGATGGGAATTGTGTTTCAACATAGGAACTCCTAATTTTGCTTCTGCCACCAGCTCGGTGATCCCTAGACTTTCTTTACGATAGAGATGCTACAATAGAGAGATGTTCTCTGAAGTCTTGTCTCGATCTATAATACTGTACTTATTTCAGCAGTTCCCAATTCTTTATTCCAACCACTAAAAAATAAATGATAATTATGAAATGTGATAGAGATGTTAATTATTGCTACAACAGCGATCATATTACAACATATAAGCATATCAAAATAACATGCTGTACACCTTAAATTTACACAGTGTTCTATGTCAAATATATTTCAATTACAAAAATAAATATCTGAGGGTTTATTGAAGTCAGTGGGGAAATATGGAAATGTTCTAACCTGGACCCACTGAATCAGGACCTCCTAGTGTGACTACTCTGAATGACCTTCCAAAAGATCCCCAGGAGAGGCTGATGATTCCCCAGAGGACTCTGATGATGTCAGCTACTGCATTAAATCTTTAGATTATAAACGACTGGAGGGCAGTAATTACATCCTGTGCATCTTGAAATCTCTGTCCAGGGCTTGGGATATTAGAGGCACTCGCCAATTTAACTGCCTGATGATTAAATATTTGCTAAACAGAACTTGCACATTTTTTGTTGTTACTAGGTTTTATTGAAAGAGAAAGAGGATGTGTAATAAAGGCAAAAGGGTATGTTTATTTAATATCATGTAATTATAAGCATATAAAACTGACCTCAGCTTCAAACAGTCAGAGATATAAATCAGGAATTAACAATGGGATTCACATAAACTTTTTTAGTCCATTCTATTTTTTGAATGGCTTCTTCTTGGAGGCATTGATTTTAGCATTTATTTTTATTAATCTGACCTATATTGTTAGCTTTACAGAGTTTATTGCTATGGAGAGCACAGTAATCTAAGTAAAATGCAGCATTGAAGAGAGAGATTCTCATGAATGTAATACAGGGGTAACTCTGTTTATTTTTTTTTTTCATTAAGTCATTCGTCATTCTTTTCTTGGTTTGTTTGTTTGTTTTTTAGTTGCCAGAGGAATTAAAAGTCAAAATATAAAAATGATGTAAATTTACCTCTGAATTAGATCCCTGTTTAGAGTTTAGCAACAATGTCAAACATCCCCTACCAGGAAGCTAGTAATTCTGGAAGCAGAGGCTCAAAATTAAGAAAGGAGGTTATGTATCAGTATGTTCATTTAATTATGATGTGAAATGTGCTCCTTTGAATTTAAATGGATAGAAAAAAACGAGGCATTAACTTGGGGTTCATTAAAAGTAAACATAAGCCTGTCCATTCATTACTTTCCCCCTAAAATCTCCTCTGGTGAAAACCAAAATCACTAGCACAAACAGCTGGGTTTGTGTGACACCATGCTGCCTGAACATCATTGTTTGATAAGTTTAACGTCACTTTTGTACTATTATATACCACAGAGAGAGATGCTGAGCTGCATCCAGCAGGGTGGCTAACGTTCTGTAGCTAATTGTGCGTAGCTCCATGAAATACTAAAGGAAGGACGACCCTGCATATGTCTCAGAAGGGAATAGAAAGATGTTTTGTTTATAGTCACCCATCTGTCTGGCCACAACAGAATCACATATGAGTACAAGCCACAATTTAGTGTGTCCTTCAAGAATGATTTTCTCATTATTAGATGCATTCTATCAGTTACTTCCCAGATACAGGCTACCAGAAACTGTTTCTATCTTCTTTACTAACAATAATTTATCTGATATATTAAGACATCAACCAATGTGAAGTCCTTGCAATAGACTCCATAATCAAACAGAGACTATTGCTTTGTAAGATAATGGCTGAATTCAAGTTAAAAAAAAAATGTTGAGGAGAGGCAAAGTGAAAAATCAAATGGTTACATTTAAACTCTATCTGTGCCTGTTTTTTTTCTATGACTAAAATAACAGAATATACACTAACCTGCACTGGAAATGATCTAAAATTGTATCTGCCCCATAATCCTCACTTCGTGGTTGATGCAGTGAGGTTCAAGGAGGTTAAATCGCTGGCCTAAAGTTTGAAGAGCGAATGACAAAACCTAGATCTCCTGATACCTCGTGATGATGTATCAATAAACAAGCAGATGCAGTTGAGAACCAGTTTGATGTATTTCTTGTCATTGTCACTGCAATCATTTCAAATGCTGAAGCATGAATAGAGTCTTCCAGACCCAGGAGAAATGTGTAAAAGCAAGAGCAGGCAAGCTAACAGTAGATAATTTATCTCCTTCAAAGGAGCAAAATCTCTGCCTTTCTTAAGGCATTTGAAACTCTCTACCTTGTTACTACAGATCTTTGTCTACATATTGTACCTTACCTATTTGAGGGCAGTGTCTATATCCAAATCATGCGTACCACCCAAAGGCTATTCCATCCCCAACTCCTGCCAAGTTTCTTCCTCAAAGAAAATATATCTTGAATCATTACACTCTCTAGCCATGAAACTGGATCCCTCGTAGCTTTGGATTAGGTAATATAGATGTCAAGATTTTTTTTTTAATTCCAACCTATATTTGAAAAATAGAATAAAACATCTTCCATGGCGATGCATGTAGCTGCAGATTCTGCTTTATCAACATTACAAAAGTAAGAGATTATCCATTATTCATTAGAGTTTTCCTAAATTCTTATTTTCATAAACCCTCTTTTCAGTTTATCAAAAGGATGAGTCATTCTGATTGGCAACTTCAACATGTCAATACAATGGGAACAAATGCCATCTCTGTAAATGAGCATCAGAGTATAAGATATTGAGTCATTCTAAGTTTTTTTCTAAAGAATTACAAGCCATTCTGATTTTCTTTCCTAAAGAAGAATTACAACCTAATGATACCCGTGTGTGAAATACTTTGATAAACAATAACCGAGATTATCCTTCATTATTACTTTAGAGACTTGCCCATAATCTAAATGAACTGGATTTGGCTGTTTAAATCTATTTAACACAATCCTTGGTAAATTACCTGGTGTGTGCAGCAGGTTGTATGTACGCCCATCCAAAAGTTATTCCAATCACCCACCAGCCTGTTCCTCAATAACAGAAACTCAGTTTTAATAAAACTTGGCTTCTTGAAGAAGTCATCAAGCCTCTATTTAACTAACCTGGGAAGTCTATTACATCCATATTCCTGAATACTGAACAATCAATTTCCTTATTCAGTTTGATCTTCTGCATTTTTAACTGAAAAATCTGGCATTATTTTTCCCTTTCTGAGAGAATACAACTATTGTTAATCAATGTTTCTAATGAGCTAATATATGAACTCATATAACAGGATTGTTTTATAAGCCTGCCTTATTCAAGGAATAAAAGGGAACAGTTGACTTGAAAGTGTTTGTTTTATGTTTGCCATATAAAAAGAATAAATAGTGGAAGAAGGTTCTGCTCAAAACTTATTTCTATATTGGAGGGACTCCATGTTAGCACAAATTTTTAACATTTCCAGATAGTCCAAGAATATTTATATGATCTAGAAACCCAAAGGACATGCCAATTCTGGGGTTTTAATTAAACTTGTAAAAAAAGAGTTTTTATCTCAGTATGATGACAACTGTCTAGAATAATGAAGGAAACATTGTCCCCTGTCTCCTCCACAGTTTAAAGGCATCTACCCATAAAGCTCTGGGCACGACTGAAGGGCTGCCAGAGAAAGACAGAATAATATGTATCATTTAAGTGAATTTGAAAATAGCTCCTTGCTGCTTTGAGGGGAATGTCTTTTGGCATTTCAAAAATATATAATAATGACACAATCTGCATAATCACTTGTCAGTAGCTTGGGTATAGCAGGCCATCAAGAAAACTGATTGTTTGAAATATACTGTCTTGATAGGTAAGAATTTAATGATGATAATTTTAAAGCTAGGAATATTAACAAAAAGGTTGAATGAAGCGTTTGAACATTTCTTTTTATAGTTCTGATATTTTGATTCCTTCTTGTAAAATACTGACAGTTTTCTCAAGTGACAAAAATGTTTAAGCTGTTGCTTCTAATGTCATTAAAATAATAGCAATGTGAACAAAATCAGTGTACTCTGGGGTTTCTAATTCTGCTCAAAGTAAAATATCGAAACATGATAATCATCAACTAGCATTTTATTTATTAATAACTTCCCATGTGGGAGCTATCAATAGTATTGCAATCGAAATGATAACCAGGGTAGCAAAACTCCCATTTTATTCCTTTTTTTAAAAGTAAAACAATCTGAGCCACAATAAAAATGTTTAAACAATGTTCCATTATTTGATGAATGAAATAAATCCCTAATAGGACTGATATGTTTTCTTGGTGGATTTATCCCTTAACATAGACACTTGCTTCTGTTGGTTAATGTTTGTATATGCTTTTACCACCCTTTTACTTTTAACAAGTCCATGTTATTATATTTGTAGTGAGTTTTTTGCAGACAGCATAAATTAAGATCATGTTTTATAATTAGTTCTAACAATTTCTGTCATTCAATCAGTATTTCTAGACCATTTATGTAAATGTAATTATTGATATGTTAGTGCTTAATCTGTGGTGTCAGTGGAGAGCAATGGGGCACCTGTACTTCCATCCCCAGCCACTAATAACAAGGCACTCCTCCGTCTCCTCATTGGGGATGTGTCAAAGGAGGCCTAGTAAAGGGCAAGCAATCCACCATTACCCATCAGTAATGATGCCACTGCTCCCTACATGGTACCAGTGGAGGCTATATGGGGAACCAGAACGCCCAGTCATCCTGTACCATTCAAACACTAATCAAAAACAAAAAAACAAGCATGGGCATTTTAATATCAGATAAAGTAAACTTCAGAGCAAAGAGAATTACCAAAAACAGAAAAAGACATTGCATAATTATAAATGGATCACACAAAGACAGCAATCTTAAGCGTGTATGTACCAAACAACAGAAGTGCAAAATATGTGAAGCAAAAAGAGAACAGAAAAAGAAAATAGACAAACTGACAACTGCAGCTGGAAATTTCAGCAACCATCTCTTAAACAATTGGGAGTATCACTAGACAGAAAATCAGCAAAAATACAGAAGAACTCAGTAACACTAGCAAACAAAAGGATATAATTGACATTATAACATTAATAAAACACTTCCACCAACAAGAGCAGAATACACATTCTTTCGTAGTGCCCACAGAACATATACCAAGATAGACCATGTCCTGGGCCATAAAACAAAACAAAACAAATGAACAAAAACACTCAAAAAATTTAAAAGAATTAAAAACATGCAGGGTGTATTCTCCAACCACAATGGAATCAAACTAGAAATCAGTAATAGAAAGATAAAAAGAAAAATCTGTAACACTTGGAAACTAAGCAACATACTTCTAAATGGTAGGGGTCAGAGGCAGTTTCAATTAAAATTTTTGAAATACATTAATCTGCATGAAAATAAAAACAGAACACACTAAAATTTGCAGCATACAGCTAAAGCAGTGCTTAGAGAAAAATGCATAGCACTAAATGTATACATTGGAGAAAAGGGAAGCCTCAAATCAATAATCTAAACTCCCACCTAAAGAACCTAGAAAAACAAGAGCAAAGTAAACCCAAAGAAAGTAGAAGAAAGGAAATAATAAAGATAGCAGAAATCAATGAAGTAGAAAACAGAACACAATAGAAACTATCAGGGAAAGAACTGGATCATTGGAGAGACCAATAAAATGGGCAGTCCTCTAGAAAGATAAACAAAATTTTGTTAGAAGAAGAAAAAATATTGTCACAAATTACCAATATTAGGAATGAAACAGGGGATATCATTTGCTTCCCTTTATGATATTTAATCCCTAGTTGCAGGGTTACTGTTGAACAATTAATGCTGCTCTTCAAGAAAGAAGGCTGTATTTCTCCCCCAGTGTAATTTAAAAAGTAATCTATTATAGTAGGAATTCTGAATGTGCAGTTTATTCTTACTTAGGTTTCCACTACTGCAACTTCAACTAAGAAGTCAAACAGCTTTTAGTAATGATGAAATTTTAAGGTTAAAAAGTATAAATAATGAATAAGCTCCTCAAGGGTTTGGCTGTTTCTTTTGACATCACCAGCACATTCCCAGCATCGAAAACAGTGTCCACCGTATCTTAGAGACAGTCAATATTTGCTAAATGAATAATAGACGGAATTAAAAAATGGAAGAGATACAAACAGTACAAATTTAAAAAATAGACTAAGAGTTTAAATGTCTGATTTGATTTTAGTAAAAAGAAATCCATAAATCACAGCAAAAGTCATGGGAGGGGCACAAAAGTTGGGAATGAAATTTGGCTTAGAAAAAACTATGACATAAATGCTTGCTCAACTTTTCAATGTTCCTGCTGTATTTTCAAACCCACTCAACTACGTGGATTACAGATCATTGGCAATCTGCTCTATTTGAATAAAACTCTTTCCCCCAATATATCCCAAAAAGTATTACAAGACTTACTGAAAATAAACTGTAAACAAACTGATCTTAGTAAAAAGTGGATTGCAACACAGAATAAAAAGACTGAGGAAAGGTAGGTGGCTTATTTTAGAAAATTAAGTGATTTAATACAGTGATAATTTCTAAAAAGGAAATGAGCTTCAATGAAGCGTGCATGTCCTCTTACATTATCCGCAACAGTGCATGTAATTTGCACACATTTAATTAACTAATAAAACCCTATCAGTAACATCAGGTTTGGAAATGTCATTGTTGATGACATGCTGCTCCATCAGGTTTAGTTGATTGTTTTTCATTTTGTTAACACTAAACTACGTACCCACAGCTGCTGTCTAGCACTTCTACTTACTTTCAAACATTTCTCAACTTACTGAAAGTTTGTTGTGGGTTTTCCACATAGGATAGAATTTACAGAATTCTCTAAATACAATGCCCTAAATAAATCGTGATTCAGAGAAAAACTGATGCACATAAAGGAAGCATAATTACAAGGGGACTCACTCAACCAGATTGTGTTCTGCTGCAGATAAATTAGGTTGCCAGTCTGACTGAAGTTATACAGTGTATCTCTTTCTTCACAATATTTTAAAGCTAGGAATATTAACAAAAAGGTTGAATGAAGCTTTTGAACATTTCTTTTTATAGTTCTGATATTTTGATTGCTTTTTTCCTTGTTCCCGGATACAGAACCCTAGTAAGAGCTTATAAAAGACTGCTATGAAACTAAAATATTGACGACATAAGTGTAAACAACATTTTTCTACCTATATTTTATACAACATAGTAAGTGTTTATTATATATTGAGTCCCATTTTTCTCTGGAACTGAAAGAATCAGGCGAAAAGCAATTCATTTTCTATATTGTCACATGGATGTAGTGTCATCTTTGACCAGAAGGATATTTTAGTTGGAATCTTCCAGGTAGAGATAGAAGGAGATGTCACACATAGTCATCTGTTCATAAACAGAAACCACCAGCCCGCGGCCACGTCAGAAGCACAATAATTGTTCTCTTATGGTAACACATTAAAAGTTCCTCTACACCTCAGCTTCTACGCTTCATCACAACACAGGTAAATAGACGATGTAGGTGTTTATACTAACAAATATGACACTTCTCTGAATCTAGGTTTCATTGTTGGGAATTAAGCATTTTGCTTGGGAACACTCTAATAGATTGATTTAAAAGCAGCCGTATTTCTAGCAGGTAGGCAAATGAGAGTAATTATAAAAAGGTAATGTGGTTGGTGTTGTGCAAATGTTTCTGTTGGTGTGGTTGCTGATGATTTTTAAAGGCAAAATACTTGCCTACCAGTGCTGAAGTAGTAAGAGAGTAGGATTGGACACACGGGAGTTTGAAAATTAGATAGGGGATTACAAAGCCAGACAGATAGAGCTTGACACATGACCAGATATGGTAAAGGATGATCCAGGAGAATTCTGTTGCCAGTAACAGAGATTGGAAAATCCCAAGTACTTATTATAAATATGTGTCAGGAAAGGGTGTCAGGGAGCATGGGAGAGTAATCACAAGTTTGCTTTTGAAAAATGAACTTGTAGCTAACTATTGAAGGTCCTAAGGAAGAGGCGCTGCAGGAAGTCAACATGTTGGACCACTACTTAAGAGAGACCTCAGAAACTAGAATTAAATAAAGGGGTGCTTATCACTGACCTATCCATTTTATGTGTGTGTGTATGTGTGTGTGTTTATGTGTGTATTATACGTATATATATTATTGTATGTTGATATATAAACATATTGTATGTTTACTATATATACATATATATGTATGCATATATATATATATATATATATATATATATATATAACAGAGTGTGCCAAAATATGTATATACATTTTAAGAAAGGAAAAAACTGTATCAAAATTATAATACTTAATACCGTGTTTCCCTGAAAATAACACCTAGCCAGACAATCAGCTCAAATGCATCTTTTGGAGCAAAAATTAACATAAGACCTGGTCTTATTTCCCTATAATATAAGACCGAGTATAATATTGTACAATATAATACCGGGTCTTATATTAATTTTTGCTCCAAAAGATGCATTAGAGCTGATTATCTGGCTACGTCTTATTTTCGGGGAAACACGGTATATACCAGTAACAAAAGATGAATACAAGTCATATGTATACTTTTTTGGCACCTTGGGCATATACAGGTATACTAGGTCAGGTGTGGTCCCACAACTTCATATAGCCATTAAGTGAGGGTAATCAGTTGAGAGACCTACCCCTGACTTTTAGTTCAACGCCTGTTCTATTACATAAAGCTGTCCCAGTCCGTGTTTAGCATTTTCTCTTGTAAGATGAAACATAAGAGACAGAAATACAGAAAAAGGAATAGTTTGAGGACTGTATATGCAGAAAAGTGATCATTAGATCTGAAAACTGTACCTAAGGTAACTATTAAAGAGTTTACAAGTAAGCATCACCGATGTATTTTCAGTATTAAGAATCAGTGGGATAATATTTACTTATTTTTATTGTACACTGATTATACTAGGGGTGTCAAAAATGTATAAACATGATTTGTATTCATGTTTTGTTATCAGTATATATTCAGTATTACAATTTTAATACACTTTTTTCCTTTCTTAAAAAGGTGTATACATTTTTTGGCACCCTCTGTATACACACATACATACATAAACATTGGTGAGCCTGACTCCACTACAAGAAGAATTGAGATATATGAAGTTGTTTTGAATTTCAGAGGTAATTTATTTATTTCAAACAAGATTCACTTACTTCATAATGTTTATTATCCCATCACTTGCTAATGGAATAAAAAGGGGAACATGTTACTAAATGTCATACCACAGCAATGTGTAGCAGCAATAATTAACCCTGAACAAAAATTTATTAATATTTCCTTCATGAAAAGCGGAAACATTAAAATTGCCTTAGTGTTTTAAAAATTATTGACTTACCATGCATTGCTGTGATTTTTCTTACTAGCTGTTCTAGCTATATGATATAAATTCTCCATGAACTTTACTTTTCAGCTCTCATTCCTGCACATGATGATTAAATCAAATTGTTTTTTCTTCATTCAACAAGAGTTATCTCTTTGGGAATTTTATTAGTGATATTTACTCAAACACAACACCGCTGACATCATTTAGTACTTATGAAATGTCTCAGTAGAGATGCTAATAAATTTTGCAACCATTAAAAAAATACCCATTCATCAGTGTAAGTTTGATTCCTAACTGTCCTGACCTCTCTGTACCAAATAATGAATACTTGCAGTGTTAGGCTCAAGTCAGCGGGGTGTGGGAATCTGGGGGACTCACATTTGTACTTGCTAAGCAAAGCTTCTATTAAAAAAAATGCAAGACACTTAAAATTTTAATAGCCACTTGAGTACTCCCTTGAGAAGTATTTATTTAGGACAAAATGTACCACAGTTGTTTCCTGAAGATTAGTAAAGTAAGTTAGATCATTAGAAAACCCCTTCTATGTAACACCACAAACCTTTCTTTATTGATAAAGTCACTTCCAAGTCCTATTACCTCTTTGTTCAATCAATCCAATTAAACCCATATTTATTTGGAATTTATAAAGTGCCTAACAGTACTCTCAGATGAACTCCATCACACACTTTTTTTAAAATAAAAGTCACTGAGACAATATTTAACATATTTTTGCACCTTTCCCTTGGAGTTATTTGATACTGATATAGTAGGAAATGGTTCCTCTCACCTTTATGCTCTCCCTTTTGTTGGGTTTGCAATCCTTAGTGATCAGACTCAGACACAGGTAATGTCTGTCTTTCTGAGCACCAATACCTCAACAGGCAGTATATTGGATCCATCAACTGGAAACTTAAAAGCAAAGGGATTGGTTGAGGAAAAACAAAACATGCTAGATAAACAGTAGGGGCTCCAGAATTTCCCTCTCGGAAAAGCTGGGCAGAAGTAATCATATGTATACAGGAGCTGGGGGCATCCAGTGAGCTTACACAGCAAGAACATGGGTTTCTCTTTGATTATTCATTTGGAGGGGCCTGTGGAAGGGAACTGGCAGAGATGTGCTGAGAAACCCTCAGAACATCACCCACAGCACCCCCACAGCAGAGGTTATGAAATAATGACCCTATTTATAACCAAAACAAGGCTCTCCTTCAATTCCTAATTCACCACTTACTGAGGCTTGGAATGTGGTATGATCGTCTAGCCACAGATGGAAGATAAACAACCGAGAGTAGACAAAACACTCAGTTGCAATTCTACGAGTGAACAACCTTTGTCTTCTCTTAGAATTCTACAAGTTGTGATTGTTTGCCTTCACTGACCACTGTGGTAGAACACTGACCCAGGCATTCTGCAGGCAACTTTTGCCCTTACCAAAGCTGTTGAGTTTTCTTTGTCTGATTACCACTGCTGTTACTCTACATTTTATCCATCTCAGTCTATTAGTATTTGCACAATCGTATAGCTCATAATAGAAGGTACTTCTATAAGCAGCAAAATTGAAATTCTGTTCATTTATATTTTGTGGAATTTGTAAATACCGTTTCCCGTTTTCTGAATATATATATCATCTGTTCACTGTCGAAGGTTTGGTGGAGGGAGGGTGGAAAAAAAGAAAAGATATATTGAATCTTCTGCAGTCCCACAACCCAAGGATAATGATTTTTAATGCCTGGTCTATATCTCATGAATATTTCTGGCATAATGCTTATTTCCCTGGATAAGGTTACTATGTCACAGGCCAAGGTTACTATCCACACAGCAGAAAAGAAAACTTTTTTGTCTCAGGAGTTGTGGGAAGGAATTAAAACCAAGGTAGAGGAATCAGGCTGCCATAATCTTCCTCAGTTGGGCCTAAAATCTTGGAAATAGGGTGATAACAAACAGAAACCATGTAATTGTGCACATTCCCCATGTTTGGAACTCTCGGAGGAAAACTGTTCCTGGCTCCTGTGGGCCATGCACAGGAGGGAAGTTTCAGAAATTCAAGCAAGCAGTAATGAGTACCTGTAAGGTCTGAATTCTGGTGGGAACCAATGGCACTGGAGTCTAAGGTTAAGGGCTGAACCACTTGAGTTTACAAACAAATACGGAAGTTATGGCCAGATTTCAGAGGGGCTCTATAGGACCACGCCAGAGGGGGTCAGCAAGAGAGAAATCCAATTTGCAGATTTCAAGAGAAAACACCAGCAAGACTTCAGAGGATACAATCTGCTCCATAGGGGACACAGTGCCCACACCCCAGAGACAGAGCACCAGTCCCACAGTGGGAAAGACACAATCAAAGGTCTTCGCATCCTTCCCTAGAGACCCCTAAGTTTTTCCCTACACACAGATCTGGGGAAAGGAAGAAGGAGAGGAGTAACTGTGATAGGGAGTTGAGCTATGAATTTACTGGATAGTTATCCAATACAAAGCATTTGGAAATCAAAAGCTACTTTGGAGGAGAATGATATGACATTAATTCACAAACTTAAGTTCCACCCTACATCCGCCATCTCTACCTAGATTCTGGTTTTTCTCAATATCTGATTTGTAGGGATTCATTTCTTTTCTTCAGATACACATATACACACTGCACAATAGTAACCGCATGTTTCATAAATCTATTATATTATTTTATATGTATTTATATCCTTGAATTGTACTAACATTTGGGCTATTGTAAACTGACCTCTCATTCTGCATTGCTCTGCGTGTCTGCTTTCCTCTGGGGTGTGGGGGGATTGTTTTTGTCACCAATCACAACCCGCTCTCAAACCCTGGAAACTGTCCTGGCAGCCACTGTCCATAGTGCTACCCTTGATCCTAGCTGCTTTGCCATCCATTTTGATTACGCAGATTGGGAGACCCATGTTCTAAGCCAGCCTCCAAATCCCTACCAAAATCTCATGCTTGACTATTCTGATTCTCTAAGTGGTTTTCACTCTGGGGTTTCAATGAATCTCCTGGTCTCTATTTTCTGCTCAGTCAGAAACACTCTTTATCCCACTCTGATGGTTTTAAGTTGGAGACAGCCCTTTCTGGAATGGTACTTCTTTTCAGACTTTCACTAGGTGCAAGAAATTTTCTGTACAATAGTGTTTCTACTTTTTCCTTCGACAAATGTCTTTTTTATCCTGATGATGTGGGGTAAGCAGTAAAAATCCCATGTTTACTAAGAAGAGGAAGAACACCTTGCATTTTGACTGTTTCTTTTCCAACAACATGTTTCATGTTTTAAAAATGTTTTCTTGCCCTATTACCTATCATTTATTCAAGATTGTAAAGCATACAGATGAAGAAATCAAATGTTTGCAATGTTTGTCATCTACTCTGCCTGGAACCCAATGAAATCTATGCCCTGCGTTTGCTGTGCCCTAGAATTACCCTACTTTCTTCCAGATAAACAATCGTCCAGATAACCTCTGCCCCAGGCCTATCATGTTATCTTGAAATGTTTATTCACATTAACTCTCAGCTTTTGAATTCATATCTCCAATGCCTAAGAAACATTGCCCACGTTTCAAAAGCACTACAAAATATACTTAATATTATTTAAACTCCAGACATAATACTACTTTATTGTGTAACGCTGCTGCAGGTTGCACACTCAAGTATTTGATACATCAAATATACACTTAATAAAAAGATATACAGAAAGATAGACATACATATATATGTGTGAGTGTGTGTGTGTATATATCTATATATATATATATACATATATAGATCTTTACTTTTTCTGCATTTTCACAATTCCCCAAACTACATTTTCACAATTAAAACAGTCTGACTGATTAAGCATCTATTACACAGTAATGCACTGAACACGAGGAGGGGATGCAGATACGACTAGAAAAATCAAAATCTGTGCTCTTATTAAGTTTGCACACTTACTGGAGTCACAAGATATAAAATGAATACACAGTTAAATTTATTTTCCCAAAAGACATGGGGAAACAGAAGAAACTATCTTCTAAAATTTTCTCTCTTTGGAGAAACCACAGGTCAATTAATATTCAAGAAATGTGTTGGATGATAACTGCATATTCCTACATGGCAAAATTAGTGGTTCAAATTTTTATTAATTGCTTGGTTTTTCAATGCAGGCTTTGGAGTCAAGCTGCCACTACTTAAAAGCTGTGGAATCTTCTTAACTTCTCTGTGTTTCACTTTTCTCAGGCATAAAAAGGGGATGATAATATTGACTACCTCACAGCCTTGTAAAAATTACATGAGAGAACGCAAGGAAGCATTTACAATAGTCTCTGGAACATTGTAAATATTCAATAAATATTCACTCTTATCACAAGGATTACAATGGTGAATATCTTTCTAAGAATGAGAATGTTTACCGGTGCCTTGTAAGGCATAAATAAGCCACTCACAGGTCATTTCCAACCAGTCATCTCCTAATTCTTCTAAGATATACATCAGTAGGATTTCAGAGGTTCTCAGATAATATCAACATTGTAAGTACAAATTCTAGTGCGACACAAAGAATTATGGAATTCAATTATAGAATTTCTTACATTTTAAGATAAAAAAAACTCATCTTGCCCAGATAATATTGTGGTGTCAAAAACACTCTCTCTCACTGGAGATAGAGTCAAGCATTTTTTTCAAATTAATGTTATTAGGATTCTATGACCTATTTATTTTATTTCTCTTCTATTCATAGATAATTCAGTAGTGGGTAATGAGAAATAAATTTCATTATAATTCCAAATAACTGAATAGGAAGAAAAGAGTAAAGCCAAAAAGCACATTGCAGTAATTACAAAATCGAACAATTTTATTTACAGATACTGTTTATTTTGCATATAGCTTTTAAACTAGGCAGATAGAACCTGCAGTACACATATAAACCAACAAAGAGCGACCTGAAACTTGCTCACCTTGCAGAAATTCAGTACACAATGAAGGTGTTTCACTCTGTTTGAAGGAAGTGGAACGACCTGTCTGGATTTTACAGCCACCAGATTATCCACCAAATGGAGGAAACAGGGTTATATGCTACAAATGCAAATAGCAAGAGGAAATTTACTTGATTTCTTTCTGTCTTCTAAAAACTGAGATTTGGAGCTGCCACTAAGAAATCTGCTTAGAGGACTCATCAAATTCTCCTAATGCTGCTTCCTGCCACAGACTGGTGACCCTGGATCTCATGCACAAACTCAGTTCTATGGAATAATCAGATACACATCTCATCCCTGCTCTTGTACCCATCTCCCAACAAGTCAATTCCATGTACTGGTCTCAACACGATTACATTATTGACATTTCTCAGCTGAAAGGCTCCTGCAAATACCATCCAATTTTCTAGCTCTTTTTGAAAAGATCAAAAGATACACCTTGCATAGTAGACAAGAATTTACACTGATGGCTGTCTTTTGTCTTGAATACGAATCTGCTGGCCCTGTTTACCTGGAGCTAAAGTTAAGTCTCCATGATAACTAACTACATTAAGTCAACTACAGTGACTTTTACTGGACATAAAATGTGTTTGTGCTTGTGAATGCTTTTTCAGCTTGAACAACCTTGAGGCAATGATCTTCAAGGCCTCCTAATTAGGGAGGTTGGCAATCAAATAAGAAACCTTGCCCTTGGATATCAAACGCATGTCATGCCTGAAAGGGAAATGCCTTCTTCACTGGATCATGGCTCACATTTATGGAAAAATCTGCTATTGTAGGCACAAAGACTGAAGCTGTTTTCAACAGAGTTCTTGCTACAAACCTTGTTCAAGGAAATTATCTTGAACTCTTGCTCTACTGTAGACAAAAGAAGTATCTCACAAGGTATTGGCTTAAAGTCTGAGGTTTCTTTTAATGAGCGAGTAGATTAATTGCATAAATTCACCTAAAAGGATGATGTTATTTCATCCAGCTTCAATTATTATATTGAAACACATAAGGACCAAATCTCTTTTGGTACCTTTGCTCTCTCTGCCAAGCCCAGGCTTACCTCAACTGGCTGTAAGACATTTTCCACCTGTACATGCTTCAGGTACAAGTGCAGAGTTAAACTCATCCTCCACCCCTTCAAACCAACTCTTGCTCATGGCATCTCTATTTTAAGTAAGACACAATCATTCTCTCAGTCCCCTGTATTCAATACCACCGCCTCAGAATCCTTCCCTTTGCTTGATTCCTACCCAGCCACTGCCCAATCCTATTTCTCACATCCCACCATTTCTCTCCCCAATATTTCTCACATTCACACTGATTTCCTATCTATTTCCCTAGCCCTGATAATCTCCAGACCACCTTCCCCCAGGACCTCACTATTTCCAGACTGGACTGCTACAACTATCTTCCTCTTTCCCAACTCTCACACCAGACTTCATTTTCTAAATTTTTGCACTTTTATCTTCTTAGAGCCTAGGACTAGTTACATTACTTCTCTGCTCAAAGTCTTTCAAAGCAGTTCAGTGCCTCTGGAGTTAAGAAACACTACACCTTGAACTGACTTCCAGGGACACACTTGTCTGCCTAGCCACACGCCAAACACCTCTATCAGTGATGGCCTGATGTCATTTCATTGGCTCAGCTGATGCTGATGAAGCCACCTAACTAAATGTGCACCTTCCCTTATTCTCTCCTTCACCTCCAAAACCTTATTAACCCTTTAAGTTCAATGAAAAGGCTGCCTCTTCCACAAAAACCTTCCTGATTTCCCCAAATTAATATAACTGCCCTCACATGAGTCTATTGATGGGGAAACTGACCTTAAAATGGTTCCCTGCCACATGGAACTGAGCTAAAATGGTGGCCCCAGCAGAGAGAGAAGGTCCCAGCCTAAGCCCAGCCCACTTCCGCATAGCCCCCTCCAAGCCTGTGGGGACAGAGCCCCAGAAAGCAGTTTCCAGGCTCTCGGCCTCACATAGAAAGGTGCTGGCTCAGGTAGTAAATGGCCATCAGCTGTGACTGGATGGCCATCAACTGTGGCTAGTGGGCCGTCAGCTGTAATCAGTGAGCCATTGGCCACTAATATAACTGCCATGGCTATGCTAGCATAAAATGGGGGCTAGCAAGAAGATGGTGGCTGAGCTAGCAAGTGGCCGAGTGAGGGTTGCGGATCGTGTGGCTCCTGTTTCCTGTGTCTCCAACACAGCCGCCAGCGAGAATGTAGTGGTGTGACTCCCCTATCTATGGCTCCATGGGTGTTCCTTTTTGGCCTCACCATGTCCGGCGTTCTTATGTGGGGAGCAGGAGCAGAGATCCCATAGGCCGCCCCGCATGACAAAGCCATATCTTGAGCCAATCACCAGAGGACACCTATCCCTTCCCTGACTCAAGGAAATCCCCAACCCATAAAAACCTGCTCAAAACCTTGCTAGGGGCTCAGTCATTTAGGAAAGATCCCACTGAGCCTGCCGGCATAATAAAACTGTGTTCTCCCTGATCTCTGCATGCCGCTTGAGTTTCTCGGTTTTGCCGTTTTTCTGCAACACTATGACTTTATGTCACATCATATTTTGACTTGTACCATGTCTTCTTGCCCTATTGTAACAGGATGCTTGCACAACCATTCCCTTCTAAGCAAGTCATACATGTCTGCTAAAAATGGCCTTTTATCCCCTGAAAATATTTTTGCAAACAGGTGCTTATGCCAACTCAAACTATGAAAGAGAAAAGAAATGAAAAGGAGAAAAATGGAAGAAAAATGTTACTATTGATCAAGATACAAACACCAGTCACTCATTTTTTTGAAGGCAATGAGTTGCCTCTATTGCCTATAATCAACCTGAGGCCAGGAGTTATTATGAGCAACTTGATGGCTCCTGCGGCATCCATAACTTTAGGAACCAAAGGGCTGGTCAAGAATTTTTTTTTTTTAATTTGTTGAATTGAATATAACTGTTTTCAGTATTTTTTTTTAATTGATAAAAACAGGGATAGGTTAAGCTGGTAATGGAATTTCTCTTTCCTGAAAGTTTCCGCCTGCCTCTTAAGGCTTCCCTCTCAGGTCCTGTTGTCCTTCACACAGTTTGAAATACACACCAATGGCTGGACAGAGAAATGCCAGCGTAGCCCACTTCACAAACTAAATGTCATCAAACTCTTTATTCTAAACCAACCTCGGGTACTTAACATAGAGCAACGTTTGGATTTTTATTTTCCATTTTAAATCGCACCAACATAAACACTTCTGACTGTGCCTTGCCTTTTAAATTTTATAAAGTTTAAACAAAACCTGAGAGTCCCAGTTCCCTGTGGACTACTCAGGTACAATTCGGTATCTCATCCTGTATTCCAATTCATCATGTCCCCCACTCAATCCCCACAACCAAATATGTCAAACCTGCAACCTTGAACTTAAATCTCTGGTATGTAAACGAATGGTCAAGGCAACCATGCTTCAAATAACAACCTAGGGTTTAACTCACAAATCTTGCTTCTAAGTTCTTGTCTGATTCTTAGGAAGAGATCACGATAAAGTAAATTTGATTGACCAAATCAGTTCCTTGAAAAACATTAAGAGTTCCATTTGTTTCTCCTCAAATTATCTATCAAGAAACACATCTTTGTGACTAAAAGCTATTACCCTTTCTTTGTGCATGACTTTTGTGAGAGACAGAAGAAAAGGTACTGCAAGAAAAGAGAGGATTTTGTGAATATTTACATCTGAAAAGCCAAGAGGGAACACTAAAGGAGTGAAAATGGCAGGGGACATTAAACATAACAGCAAAAATTTCCACCCAAGTCAGTTATAGCACTTAGGTGAGTAATCATGCGCAAAAAAAAAAAAAAAAAAAAAAACAGACGACCCATCGCTTGACACTGCACAAGTGCATAAATCTAGGAGTCCTAAATATGCCAAATAATAAAACACACGGTTGTTCTTCATTTATCCAGAGGCTTATTTTTGAACACTGTTTGAATACAAGGCACTGTTCTGACACCGTTTTGAATGGGAGCAACAAATGAGTAAACCAATCATCTGAGCCATCCAAGAGTTCTCTGATTGTGTCTCCACTTGGTGCTAGGAACACCAGAGCACCCCGTGCTCCTAGTTATTATCCTACAGTTTCACTTGGGATCCATGGTTACTTGTCTTTGTGAATGATCTTCATCCTGAGGCCTGGTGTTGGAGCGTTACAGACCTCGGTCCTTGGAACTCGCTCTTCTCTAATTGCTTATATTCTGGGTGATCTCATCTAGTCTCGCGGTTTTATATACCATCTTATCCTAATGGTGCCCACATTCATAGTTCTAGCCCCCATCTCTACTCTCCAGATATGGATATTCAAATCCTTCTATGTATGTCTAAATGCATCGCTAGCTAGGATTCTTTTCTAATCCCTTTAAGAAATTTCTGTTACTCTCTGTTTTCTCTTTTGCAGTAAAAGGCACCCCGATTCATTCTTCTCTTATCGCACACCCATATATAACACATCAGCAAATAATAATCTAAAATATATAACCAGTATCCCATCGCTAGTTAACACCTTTGCCTAAATAACCCTATCCCAAGCCACCCTCATTTCTTGCCTAAATCTGTTCTCCTCAAACTTGAAAGTTTGTACAAATCACTGGGGGATATGCGGAAATAGGTCTGGGGTGGGACTTGAGAGTCTGCATTTCTATGATGGTCCCAGGTGAAGCTGACACTGCTTAAACAGAGACCACACTCAGAGGACGTAGCAAGGAGCTAGACTCCTGCAAGAGCCTCCTGCCTTCTTTATTCCATCTCTGCCCCCCAACTCTTCCTTCCCTCACTCCAATCCAGACAGGTCTCTTGCTGGCTTTCAAAAATGCCAAGCACACTCCTTCCTCATGCTATTTAAATATGATTCTCCCTATACATGGAATGGCCTTTCCCCACACATACACATGAACTATTCAGGTACTTTCTATTGTCTCTGGTCAGTCTTCTCTCAGTGAGCTCTACCCTAACAATCCTCTGTAAAGCTGGGCATGCAGCACGCACATGCACATACACATATACTTTCTAGATCTTCCCTCGCTCTAGTGGTCCCCTTAACACTCATCACTACCTAATAGCCTAGTAAATATCTCTTTGCTTATCATGTATTTTCTCAGATCCGAGGTCTCCACAGAGGCAGGGATTTTATGTTATTCAGCCTATTAGGCACTCTGCAAATATATTTCAAATAAAAGAATATACTTTTGAACATGATGTAAACAGTATTTTTTTTAAATATTCACAGGCACATAATACAGCATAATATTTTTATCAAGCTACCTTGTATATTTAATCCTTTAGTTACATAATGAAACTTAAACACTCTCCAAAACATTCAACTGAATGAATTTCATCATGTCTCTTATAGCAAACTCAGTAACAAATCCTTTTTATTTTCCACTTTACTTCTGTTGGGGCTGGAGTTGGGGACAGTAGCACCACGGAGAATAACTCATTTTTGTGGGATGTGTCTGATTAAAGTTAATTTAATGGTTACAGAACAAGGTTTGGTATCAGTCCCAGACCAGTTAAATATAAACCTTAAGTTTCCTCAACTATTTAATAGGTATCGCAGCATTACATCATAAAGCTGCTTTCAGTAATCATTAGATAATCTAAGAACTTGGCTCATTACTATCCAAGAGTAAATGTGCAATAGCGAACAAATGTGTGTAGGTAACTTATGCCAATTGTGAAACTTCTCATGGAGACTACACCAAATTCTCTTCAGACCAAAAATTTTGCAAAAGGTAAATTGTCAGAATTCACTAAGCTAAATAATACCTCAATTGTTTGAAATGCTAGCTTTTTTGTTTCAGAAATTATAAAGTACCATAATCTAAATAACGTTAAATAATGCCAACGCTGCATTAGTAACATTAATTTATTAAGTGCATAGCATTTGATATTAAAAGCAATAAAATTTTTGCAAATAAAATTTTCTTGGAACACTACCATATCCATTCTTCTAAAAACTAATGTATTGAGGTGAAATTCATATAACATGAAACCAATCATTTTAAAGTGAACTGTTCAGTGGCATTTAGTATTGTCACAATGTTTTGTAACCACCACCTCTACCTAGATGGAAATATTTTCGTCACACCGAAATGTACTGCATACCCATTAAACAGTTACTACCAACTTCCACCTCCACTCAGTCCTTGCCCACTACAAATCGGCTTTACGTCCCTATGAATTTATTTGTTCTACATATTTCATATGAATGGAATCACATAATATGGGATCTTTTGTGCCTGGCTTCTTTTGCTTAGTACAACGTTTTAGAGGTTCATCCATATTTTAGCTTCTATCAGTATTTCATCCCTTTTAATAGCCAAATATTATTCCATTAAATGGACAGACCACAATTGGTTTATCCATTCATTCATTCACTGATGGGCATTTGGGACATTTCTACCTTTTGGCTGTGAGTTTTGCTGCTCTGAAGATGAGTGTACATGTTCATGTTCAAGTACCTGTTTTCAACTCTTTTAAGTATGTATCTAGGAGAATTACTGGGTCATATGGTAAGTCTATGTTTAACTTTTTGAGAAACAGTCAAACAAAAGCGAATTTTTGCGGTGCAAGCAAGTATCACTATCAGTCATAACTGCCTCAGAGAAACGTGGTTTTAAAAAAGGTAAATGATTGTACAGTACAAAAGAAAATAATTGCATATTGTCTACTTTGTTTTAATCTCTGCATGAATGTAAATATATAATTGATATTCTTAAAAAGGAAATTGGCAAATATAAGTCCAGAGTATTAATAATAATTCTGTACAGCACACTTGGTAATTCTGAGTTGAAGCAGAGGTAATTCTGTGACTTGGTGTTTCTAAAGGTTGGGAACCTACAGACCAGTCATAAACAAGTAACCTAACCCTTGGAATACTTTATATGTCAGTTTCTTTATCTGCAAAAATCTGATGAATCTATAATTCTACAGCCTTAGTTTAAAATGGATGTTCTTTTAGTCAGATGGCTATGAAGTATGAAATAGAAAATGATTGTCACCTAAATGTAAACACATATTGTTTAAGAAAAGAAAATGTGAAACAACTGTTTTGAATACTAAAAGACGTCTAAGAAAATCACTTAAAATAATCACTTTATAGTGATTGTCTACTTTTCAGGGTTGTAAAATATGTTTCAAAAACATTGTCCTACAAACACTATTATATAATTATATAATGCATTACTATTCATGTTACATTTTTATTTTATAGCAAAATGCATGAGATATTGTTCATTAAGGCTAGAATAGTATTAGTTTATTTAACTGCAATCACTATTATGAACATAATAAAATTGATAGTTTGCCTGTGGGGAATGCCACTTGCTGTTTTTCAGATTAGTTTACCACGCTTGCATTTGAATTTTTTAAAGGTATAATAACAATTTGATTATAGGAAATGTCTTTTTACTATCTACATGCAATTCTGCGGCTACCATATAGTCCATTAAGACATATGTTTATTACCTATGTGCTTTATTTCATCACAAAGAAGTTCCTGATCCAAATTTCCAGGATTCAGCTACATTTCAGACTTCATTTATTGTTCTCTATTTGTGCCTCCACAAATATGTCTATAAGTGTGTACATGCATGTGATTTTGTGTCTTCATCTAAAAAGCAATATAAAGAATATAGTAAACACAACTCACAAACGTATGGGGTGCGTCTTACTTCATGGATTCAAATTCAAGGTGAGGGACATGGCTATGAAGGTAGGTTAATATCTTCTTAATACTTGTTTTAGCCTTTCTCATGAAGTTTAAAGCCAAAACATAAGTATATTTCGCTCTACTTGAGGTTCTCTTGGTCTTAATAAAACATATTCTACAATGCAGTGTTTGTATAGTGGTTAGTATAGATTATAGTGAGAAATGAACTGGTGAAATTCTGAAGGTCATTGAGTATTTTAGATTCTAAGGAACAGAACCATGTTGACATATTAAAATTAGTGTAGGTCAGTGCTTTGTAATTATATACCCAAGAACATCATTGGCTACATTAAAGAGTGTGCTTTAGAAACTTTAACCGAAAATATTAATTGCACCATAATTATTAAGACTTTTAAGGGTTTGTTTTCTTATAAAACAAAAAAATAAATAAATTGTGTTATATACTTATTATATTCCAGTTCACTGGACTCAGCTTATTTCCTCATCTATAATATAAAATGGTCAATTGGAATAAACACTCTCTCATAAGGTTTTTAAAGTTAAGCACAAGACAAAGTAAAAACACTACAGAATATAAAATTACAATAAGGTACTAGTTAGCATTTTTTTCTATCAGCATTTAAACCAATAATTTACATAAATTATCTACTTACCTAATGGCTAGTGAATTTAATTCACTAATTAAAATTTATTTTATATCAGCTTGAGCTCAAGTCATCTTTGATTTGGGGGACAAAAATATTTGTAATACATTAGCATAAAGGAGGAAAACTTAAAACTGAAGTCTGATTCAAGGAACATTAATACTAAGAAGAGAAGGAAAAAGCAGAGTCACTCAACTTAAAATATTTATTTTTTCTGTACAAAGTTAAGAAGCATCTTTCAGTATTAATGTAAGTATTCTCAGAAAATTGGTATATAGAAAAGCATTTAACTGAAACTTTCTAAACATGTTCTCTTGAAAGTTTTAAAGCTTGGCATATTTCCACATCAAATGTATCAGTATAAATAGTCTGCCTGGCAAATTAGTCACACACAGAATTTATATTAAAATAACCATCTTAGATGTTTTTCTAGGGCATTATACATTTTTATACTCAACATTTAGTGTAGTCTTCAGAGGAAGAACCAATCTATTTAATGAATAAGGCTCTTAAGAGTTTGTGCAGAAACAAAAATCCTTTTTTTTTCTGAAACTAGTATTTAAAACAGGGTTGAATCTTGAAATTTTCCTTCATATCCTATCTGTCGGTGACACAATTTAGTGACTTTCATGGGGGGAAAAAAGAAATCCTAATATGTTCTGGGAGACTGCAAAGATCAACACACTCCCTACATTTTGGCAAAAGATTCGTATAACTTAAATCAGCTCCTATATTGAGAACAATTATCAATGTACGCTAGCTAGGATTTATTCATTTCTTTCCTGACCTAATAAAGACTCAAATTATGTTGATGCCAGGAATATAACACATAGAGCAAACGTAATGTCACATCTCAGCACATTACTCCACCAAGGACTCAGTCACTGCAAAATTGAAGCTAATGCTTTGATGGTGACTTACTGGCAGCGTATCTAAGCTGAATGTTATTTCAGACACAAACCTGTGACATTAGTGACCTACATATTCTCTATGGAAGAAAAAAAATCTCCCTGTGTTTGTGACTCTACTCATTTATACTAAGCCTAAGGGAGAAAATAAAAGACCAAACTAAGAAGAAATGTGATTCTAGTTTCTATTCATTAAATTTCTATGGGCTTTCTTTGCTGCTAGCGTGGGGGGAAAAAGTTAACATGACAAAATGTTTTATCCAACCAAGATCTGGTTTAACTTTATATATTTTGTAGTCGATCAAAAATATCACTGAAAGACAAACTATTTTCTAAAATGCTTTGAACAAATATAGAAGGGACGGTTTTTGTTTCTGAAGTGATTTCTGGGTGCCACGGGGCAAAATGCATCCAATCATGGGAACACTACTAATTTGCACAGCCTGACGCTTTAATCAGAGGAAGGGTCACAGTTAACCTCATACCCTACATCTGGGAGCAGTATCTTTACCGGCAAATAAATAAAGCAAGTAAGAGGCCAGGAGGATTCAAAAGGCTAAAAAAACCAAGATATTGAAAATGAAGCATACAACTATTACCTATTATAAATGGTTTCTGTTACAAAAATTCATGATGTACTGGACAAAACATACAAGAAGTGTTTGTTTTTTTTAATCTAAAACTTAATTTTCTTTAGTTTATAATGGTCTGTCTCTAATAATGTTGGGATATTATATGTATTTGCAACTAGAAGAACAAACCACAGATATCTCCTATTGACCAATCAGTACTGACAAACAGAAGAATACACCACTGGAACTTTTGGTTCACCTTCTTGAGCCCCTAATCCAATTTCCACTTTTATATCATGCACAGGAAAGAGTTCACCAAATTACGGTTTATTAAAAATCTTTATGAAAGAAAAGAAC
Organism: Rhinolophus hipposideros; assembly: GCF_964194185.1. Lineage (NCBI taxonomy): Eukaryota > Metazoa > Chordata > Mammalia > Chiroptera > Rhinolophidae > Rhinolophus > Rhinolophus hipposideros. Next base: position 67,259,607 of record NC_138050.1, read on the forward strand.
AAAACAAAAACCAATTCCATGGTCAAAGAAGTTGTGCAATGTCTGGATTGAACAGTCAAAGGATTTTACATGTGCAGGACATCTCAGAGCCTTCACTTGGTGAGAGCAGTCCTGCAGAGAAGAGCCTGTGGCTCTACCTACACTGGTTTATTCACAGGAACTTGCTTTTGCATGGTACATCTCGGTATGGCTAATGTTTCATAAAAGTCCCAGAAAGGCTGCCCTACTGTCCGGAGCATTTACAACTTTCACATAATCATCTCTCTCTGGGGTGAGCCTGCTGTGCAACATGAGGCTTGAGTTAGGAGCACAGAGCTAAAAAATAAAGATCAAAGATCGCAGGCTACAGGATACAGTGCAAGTGCATCATTAAAAAAGAAAAGGAAGCAGAAGAAAGGAAATCTGTAGTGCCTGGCAAGAGTTCTATTAGGGTAGCCACTGGTATGGAGGAGCACCGCAATCTAAGTTAGGACATTCCCAGTATTCAGTAAGCATCGTCCTTCATTCTTCACAGGACAAAAACAACAACTGAGAACATAATCACCATAATACTGAAGACAATGTTAAAATCCTTTCTCTCACATGATTGGAATGTGCATTCACATTAGAAGGTATTTGCTAATGCATTTGCAGTATGTTGAAACCTCAGGAAGACAGCTAAACTTAAAAAATATATATATATGTCACAACAGAACTTGAAGATGATCAAGCATGATGAAATTATTGCTTCCTGCTCCAGTTGCATCAGCATAAAAAAGTCCAAACATAAGTGGGTTATGTTGCCTACTGCAATCTAAGGCCATTTCTTAAATTAGTTAGGTATTAAAGAATTCACTTTGTTCACACTTACTTTCATAAAAACTTGATGTGTACTCTTCTTTCATGCATTTGATGCTTCTGTAAGTCATCTTCCCTGCATGTTCAAAAAGAATATCACCACGCAAGTAATATTTGCTGTGTTATTTTTGTCCTTTGGTAGAAACTACACTTATCCCCAATGGAAAAATGAGGATAATAAATTAACATTAATGTATGACTAGTCAACCAAATGGATAAATTGATGGTGGTAACAATGGTGGTAATATATCAAAGTTATAGAAATAGACCAATGGTGTCGATCAGGTTTAGAAGAATCAATGATCAGTAACAGTCTTATTCTGGTTCTGTAAGGTAGGCTGCAAGTTTCTAGCTAAAGCATTAGAATGACACCCAGTTTTATGGAGTTTGTTTCTAAGTTTAACACTGGTTTTCATTATGACCTTGAATGAGACATTTCCTATATATTTGTTGACTTCAATATCTGAAATAAAGATCATTACTTACAAGTATGTCAAACGAGCATTGTAAAATGGGTTTTTAGGAGTTGTCCTGGAAAATACTAAAATGCATATGTCAAAACATGAGTCCTTCCCAAAGCTGCATTTATTACATCATTAAATATACATACATAATGCTATACACTACACAGAAACAAATTTCAACATAGCTATGTGTGAACTTTTCACAACAAATAAAATCACACTATGGAACAAAAACCCAGGTGAAATTCTTATGGGAGATTCAATTTCCATTTTCAGTCCACTATTTCAGTCTTTTTTTTTCTTTCTTATTTCTGTCCTCATTGTTATCCTAACCCAGCAAAACTTACATTCATGTATTCATTTAATCCATCCAAATGTATTCATACACTATTTTAGCCACTGTACAATAAAGATGAACATGATACATGTTTTGCCATTTAGGGGGTCACAAAAAACAAAAATGTCTTTCTTTAGTATGCCTAACGTCATAGGGTACCTTTTTAAAAAAAATAAAATGCTTTAGGGTGACAATGGTTGTTAAGTTGCATAGGTTTCAAGTGTACAAGTCTGCATTATATCATCTGTATCTCACATTGTGTGTTCACCACCCAGAGTCAGTTGTCTTTTCCTCACCATATAGTTGATCCCCTTTACCCTCCTGTACCATCCGCCACCCCCTTTACTTTCTGGTAACCACTAAATGTTGTCTGTGTCTGAGTTTTTGTTTCTTTGTTTGTTTGTCTTGTTCCTTCGTTGTACCTTAATGTACCCTTAGGTCCTGTATACACTTAATGCTGAAGTGACTATGACAATAGCGATTTTATACCAGGGACAAGTCAACAAATGTGCTTCTTCAGTTTCCCTGGGCACACTTGAAGTTTTCTCTACATACCTACTCGTTTCTTAAGGGCTAAGAAGGATCTGGGCAGTTCTAAAGAGGAAACAATTATTAATTGATTTAGCTTTACATTTACCCATTTATGCTTTCCTGCATTACCTGCCCAATTGCTCGAATTAGATCCTTTAAAAAGTGCTTAAATGTAAATGGACATCATAGATGTCAAATTTGGTGTTTCATTCTTCAACCCTTCACCTTCTTTTTAAAACTTAATGAAAAAAAAAATTAACTGCAGTACTCTGACCACAAAACACTTTGATCTATAGTGATTTACTTAGCAACAATTCAGCTTCATTTGTATGACACTCAAAGCAGTCATCCCATAAGGCTTCCTTAATCAACTAGCCCAGCAGCTTTCAATAAAGAGATTAACTACGGAATTTTAAAAGGGCATTCTGGTCAGTCCATTCTTATAAATTCCACATGAACCAGTCTTGCAAACTATGGTGAACTTCTTTTTACCTCACTGAAGAATTCTCTTACATCCTTAGATCTCAGCAAACATACCAGATAAATGCACAGTAAGCTCTTTATTCTTCAAGACATCTTGTACCAGAACATCGCTTTAAAACCAAGCATGGTGTGGCCCTGGTCAACAAATGTAGGCTTATGATAAACATTATCTAAAAGAGTTTAATTTCTAAAACACCAGAAGAATTTAACATCATCATAAGCTAACTTTACCAACAAAATGGCTCTATTGGATATATTATGGATTCAATGATTTTTAAAGCTCTAGTGAATCACTTTGCTCCTTTTCTTGTAAAAGTGATGCAAATATTTCATATTATAAAACCTATTTATATTATTAATTTTCATAGGGGAGGGGAGTGTGTGTACGTAGTTTTTTTAAATTCTAATTTTTAATCATTCAGAAGAATTTTTAACGTGTTTAGTATGAGATGCATTTTTAGTATTTGACACGTAGAGTAGGCTCAGTCCCCCCGGTATTATAAAACAGTGGTGAAATAATAGGAAAATGGGGCAAAATAACAACATCAGCAATAACACCAATAATAACTATGAATAACCATAGTAACAAGTACACAATGTACCATGTACTTGCGAACTGCTTCACACACATTACCTCATAGAAACCTCTCAACAACCCTATGAAATGGCTTTGCTTTCAATCTGCAGGTGAGGCCATAAGATTCAAAGACTAAATGGCTGGTCCAAGGTCATACAACTAGTCAGGGGACAAAGAGCAGGGAGTCCGGGTCTGACTTCAGACTCCATGCTCTGATCACCAATGGTCCCTAAACATTTTGATCACACATTCCTATCAGTGAAATCACCTCAGTGCATGGATACATTGTTATAAACTATGTTCATGTCCTACTATGCAAATATTTCATCTATATTTAAAATACGAATAAAAAGGCATGACATAAAAATAAATATAATGGGATAGCTTAAACATCCCCATTGCGGTGTGTGCACATTCTACTTTAAAGATACTGCTTCTAGCATAAAACAAGTAACAACAGTCTTTATAAATTTTTCCCAAATTCCTAGAAAATAGGCTTTTATGATAAATGAAATAAATCAGCTAATCATTACTACTTAGAAAGTAAATATGGGGTAGCCGGATGGCTCAGTTAATTAGAGCCCGAACTCTTAATAACAGGGTTACAGGTTCGATTCCCACATGGGCCAGTGATCTGTGCCCTCCACAACTAGATTGAAGACCATGAGCTGCTGCTGAGCTGCTGCTGAGCTGCTAGAGGGGCAGCCGGATGGCTCAGTTGGTTAGAGTGTGGGCTCTGGACAACAAGGTTTCCGATTCAATTCCGGCGTGGGATTGTGGGCTGTGCTCCGTGCAACTAAAGACTAAAAACGGTGACTGGACTTGGAGCTGAGCTGCGCCCTCTAAAGCTAGACTGAAGGACAATGACTTGGAGCTGATGGACCCTAAAAAAACACACTGACACTGTTCCCCAATATTCCCCAATAAATAAATAAATAAATAGAGTAAATATGGCAATTCATAAGTGATTCTGAGTGTCACCCTTGGTCACCTGACTCATTCAGTTAAAAGTCAGTGGTGGCAACCAGAAGAGCAATGAGGTGAAAAAACCTACACAAAAAAGATTGTCAGGCATTTATAGTCCCAGCAATTACTGAATTAAATGGTCCCATTCGAAAGTGGGAATAGGAAGTGGGAACATAGCCAGAAATGGAAAGAATAAGCCACAATATGGAGGAGGTAATGGAGCTCAAAAAAGATGTAACCTACTTTATTGATGAAACCAAAGATCTGGAAAATAGGGACTGTCAGGCTAATCTTAGATTAACTGGCTTTCCTCAAGGGACATAAGTAAGAAAACACCTGACTGGCTGCGGAGAATTCAAAGGAAAACAATATAATACAACAGAAACCATGTCCTGGGATGGAACAAGTTCACTGGGCTCTCTATTCGCAGCCCTTTCTGAAGATACACCTGGCCTCTCCCCAGTCCATCCCACTGCAAGGCATTGCTCTCATTGTATTTATTTTCTACTCAGAAAACAAAGAGGCTGGGCCACTTTAACCATAGAAGAACAACAAAGATTAAACGTTAGAATAACCTTGATGGCAGAATGATCCCTTAATGATGGAAAATGGGAACAGGAGAGGTATGCCTCTGGCTTGGTCATTTCAAAACTCTGCCCTGAGATTTCTTTTTTCTTTTCTTTTTTTCTGTCGCTTACAATTAGACTTCAGTTGGACACTGAAAATTTAAAGTCATCAAATTCTAATGGGCAACATCCGGTGTGTAAGGTACTGCTGCACAGAAACAATTTAAAGCATGTTTTACGAGGAGGCGGCAATAAAACCCTTAACGTGTATACTTAGGATAAAAGGTAATAGGTAAAATATCAAAAGAGAGGAACAAACAAATTATTGGGAGATCAAAGGATGGAGCATTAGGCAGGTATTTGAAATGAGTATAAACTTTGACAGACAGAGATAATGGGGTTGAAAAGGAATTTCCAAACAGAAAGAACTCAAGGAGCAAAGGTGCAAAGGGTGAAAACAAAGGTTTTGTTGAGGAAATGTCAAGTAGTCTAGTTCAACTGTCATGGAGAGCTCTTTTCAGAGATAAAGGGATGATAATTCTATGGGAGGTCCTGGGAAGTCATTATGCTGGGCTGAGTAGTTTGAGGGCAATGGAGAAGGCATTGTTAAGTTATAAAATCAACATAATGCAAAAAGGGAAAAATGCAAGAGTGCGTTGGCTCTTGCCATCATCTGAGTGATGATTACTAACAGGCAGGTATCATAGTTCTAGACAAGCCACTTACATAATTGTACTAATTAACGATGTTACTGGTGAGTATCTGGGGCACCCTAAACCCATGATGAAGCACTGGGTATCTGCAATAAAAAATGTTAATGCTCACAGACTCAGTGGGAACTAGCCAGAAACCAAACAGATGGGACCCTCTGCAAGCATAGGGAACACATGGGAGTCAGCCAGTTTAAACGAATGTGTTAAACTGGATCCGCACACTCTATCTCCTTGAGTTTGCCAGCCAAATTACTCCAGGTTATGTAAATGAACTGTCTTATCTTTGTAAAACCTTGAGCTGTTTTGGAAAGCAAAGCAAATTTATGCATGTGCTGGTCAAATGCTGCCCAGGAGTAGAGAAGAGTTACCATTATTTCACAGGACTAAGGAACCAGAATCAGATATATTTATATTTTAATGGATTGAGTAAATGTAAGGGAGACCTGTGAAAGAGGAAAAAAAAAAATAGTGTATCATTAACTGACTAGTGACTGCCTTATTCCCTCAGACTTATGTAAAAGAAGGCTACTAAGATTTAGGATTGAAAAGGGATGAGACATTTTTAAGATTTTTCTTATATACCTCAAAACTGCATGGTTGTACCTCAATGTGGGAATATCACTTTATGAATCCCAATGTCCATTTATAAAAAGACAACAATCTTGATGGTCCCAGGAACAGAATTTCATACGATATTCTTCCTCAACTTCTTGTCATTTTATGGTAAATGTCACCCTTACTTCCTCTCTTCCTTCTACACCATCCCCCATCCAATCCTTCAGTAAGACCTGTCGGGGCTACCTCCAATACCCATGTTGAATCCATCTACTTTTCTTCATGACCATTGTCACTATGCTAGTCTGAGCCACCATCGTTCTCTCCTAACTTACTTTCAATACCTCCAGTGAGTCTCCCAGTTTACCCTTGTGTCCCCTAGAATCTACGGTCCACCAGAATGAGGAATCTACTTTAAAATCTGTCAGTCTCCTCACCATATCCCATAAGGACTTCATGATCAGGCCTGTATGTCTCCAACCTCATCCCAAAAGTCCAAGCTGCCATTCTTCTGCTACAGCTAACCAAACGTTATATGCCTTGAGTGCACCAAGATGTTTCCGATCTCAAGACCTTTGCATTCCTTCCTTCAGCGGAAATGATGAGCACTTTGTATGGCTGCCTCTTTCTCCTCCCTCAGTTCTCAACTCATTGTATCTTCTCCTCCCTGATGTTCTTCAGCATGTTGCTCTTTGCTTTATACATGTCTTTTTTTTTTAATGCCTTATCTGTCTTGTTTATTTATTTGATTATGAGTTGTCAGTCTTCCTCAAGTAGAATATAAGACCCATAATAGTAGGGACTTTGTCATTAATATTATTTATCAAGAGCCTTGAAAAATGCTCATAACATCTAAGATATTTAAATAATTGTTTGTTTTTGAATGAATTATGATTAACTAAACAACACATCACATTTACCCAATCTACATTTTCACTGAATTTTCTTCTTTTAATATTCCAACACATATTTTAATCTATTTATTCTTGTAGATTAATACCGCTTTCAAATGTATTAAAACAAACAAACAAACAGACAGACAAAAAAACAAGTCCTAACTTCATAAATTGAGAAAAGGGGAGTTTTGTTCATGTAAGCCTCTATTTGATTAAAATATCATTTCTTTGAGTATGCAAGATATTCTGATAGTCATTTTAAGCCCAAGAAAAATCAGAAGCAGCTGAAACAAACAAACAAACAAACATGAATTTGTGAAACCATTTTACTGAGCATTTTGCAAAACTGACCACTCCTGCAAACTCTGAAACTTACTCTACCTCTGACTGCTGATTCAGTTGCCACTTCCTACCCTGAGGTAGGTGGTAGGGTTCACTCATTCAACAATTATTTATTAAATCACTGTTGTATACAAAGCACCGTGCATGGAGTTGGAATACAAGAAACAAGGTTAGATCCTGCCTGCCTGGAGTTTCTGATCTATTTGGGAGAAAGACGATAAATGAGTACACAATGAGAGGTCTGTGTCTGTCAGAAGATAAATCAAGAAAACATATAATAAGCACTTGGGAACCAGAAGGTGCTATATGTGTGGGGGTGACTGTAGAGTTTCTTTTTGGAATGCAGGGTCTATTTGTACATGCAGGAGATACAAAGAAAGAGAATTGTGATCATGAGAGATTTTCAAAATATGGAATATGGGAAACAGTTGCATGATCCAATGTGCATGAGAATAATCATTAGGAATATTAAGATGGCTCCAGATATTTAAAAGATCACCTGGTAAAAAAGGAATAGGCTCATTCTGTGTCATCTTAAAGATCAGAACTAGGAAAAAATGAATGTAATGAGTGACTTCGTTAGGCATAAAGAATTTTTAAATGATTCCCAAAGCGTAAGGGGATATTTCCAAAAGATAGTGAATGAACTAGTCATCACTGAAAAGGTTCAAGACTCATGCAGACTATTGTATATTCCTCATCTTTGGGTAAGTAAACTCTGAAATCTCCTGGGAAACTTAACCTATCAAATGGCACCAAGACGAGGTCACCTCACTCAGCCAGTTGCTCTCTGCCTGCCCTACCATCACTGCCACACCAATCTGAGAACCACTGAGGATCAGGGTTCCCTTCCACCATTGAGGTAGAACATTCCTATAGTTAACCCTATGCTTTGAAAATATATATTAGTACAGTAAAATATTGAATAATATCTAGTCCCTAATGGGGAATGTAAAATGCATTAAATTCTAACATGCTTATAAAATTCAGAGAAAATCAGTCATGGACAGGCACTAATGGTGGTGATTAAGGAAGATGACTTTAGTTCAAACAAGCAAATGATTAAGTTTGAGAATACAAAATGTTAAAGGGCTCTCATTAATAAAGGAGCAAATTTTTCTTCTCAGCCTACATTCTAGAACATAAATATGTGAATCATTCTTCATGTTCTAAAATTCAGCTTAGGACAGAAATCACTGCCTGGAAAACAAAGTGCAATTCAAAAGGTCTGTTATAATAGAAACGTATCAGAGATATATGTAAGAAGCCTTAGTGACAGCACCAATCAGAAAAGGAAGTTGAGACACTGATTAGAACGAAGAGAAAATCCAAACTTCCTGATTTTCTGGTGTGGCTTCCTATCTAAATTTTAGATTCATACATGTCTTATTGAAGAGATTATTACTGTTGTATATTTACCTTTAAAATCTACCTTTTCATTCTTCCTCTATATCCATTCAGTCATCAGTTACTTGTGAATTATATTCCCTGTATTCAACTACTGGGTATAATAACTTCACAGTTGGAATCACTCTTTACTTGTTGATTTATACTTATAGAATAAAAAAGGAAAAGAAAATATGAATCCTAATTCTTAAAATCAGTAGGTTCCTCATGGTGTTATAAAATATTAAAGTTTAAGTTAGCAAAATACAAATAAACAAGAAGAATCTTTAGTAAGTCCTTTCCAAAGGGATGCCCTATGGTTATGAAAGGCAGGAAATGAAATTCAATTCTGCTGTGAATGTAGCGCCATCTGCGGTTGCAGACTATACTGTAGCAGTGCTTTGGGAGATGAAAGACCCATGATAAAGAGAAGGATAATGGAACCCAGAAACGTCCACTTTTCCTGCTCCAACTGTTCTCCATTTTCAGACTTGGAAAACGTGACCAGAACAGTAATCTAAACTCTGTGAACCTAAACTACATTTATAAAAGAAATCTGTTCTCTTTGTTAACTGTAAAAAAAAAAATCTCCATCAGACAGGCAGGCACTCGGTATGTGTGCTCTCCTTCAATGCCAAGGGTGTATCTGATATCATTTCAGTCGATTTAATGCATTAATTTTGGTTACGTGCACAAACTTTGGAACCTGAATATATGGGTTCTACCATATCCCATCTGTACGGCAGCACACAAATTACTTTTTTTATTTTTTGTCAAAGAATAGTTAACATGCAATATTGTATTAGTTCTGAGTATACAACATAATGATTCAACATTTATATTCCTTATGATGTGATCACCAGAATAAGTCCAGTAAATACCTGTTACCATACAAACTTATTACAATAATATTGACTACTTCCCCTATGCTATTCCATCACCGCGATTTATTTTTTTTCTTAATCGGAGATCTGTATCTCCTACTCCCTTTTAACTTTTCCACTCCACTCACTCCCACCAATCTGGCAACCATCAGATTGTCCTCTGTATCTATGAGTCTGTGCATGTTGCTTCATTTGTTTGTTTTGTTCAGATTCCACATATAAGTGAAATCATATGGCATTTGTTTTTCACAGTCTGACTTATTTTACAGAGCATAATACCCTTTAGGTCTATCTGTGGGTTGTTAAAGGCAAGATTTCATTTTTTGTGGCTGAATAATATTCCATTACAGATATATATATAGATATTATAGATAATATAGCTAGAGATATAGATGATACAGATCAAGAGAGAGAAACAGAGAGATGTATATTTATATACATACACACATACTTATACTCTCGTTTATACATACCACATCTTTATTCATCTAACAATGGCTACCTGGGTTGCTTGCATATCTTGGTTATTGTAAATAATGCTGCAATAAACATGGGGATGTATGTATCTTTTCAAATTAGTGTTTCTGTTTTCTTCAGATAAATACCCAGAAGCAGAGTTGCTGGATCATATGATAGTTCTATTTTTGATTTTTGAGGAACCTCCATCAAACAAATTATTTAATCTCCTATACCTTAATTTTTCTAATCTGTGAAACAAGTAAATTTCCATCTAATAAGTTTTTTGTGAAATTTAAAGAAATACATATGTGTAAAGCACGAAGAACAGTGCTTGGTACAGAATAAGCACAATGCATGTATTCATTGGTAATCACAGTGGTACCGGTAAACTAGTATTAAGTAGCTATATATTCATAAACTTGAACCCTGAACCACATATGGACATCTCATAAGAAAGCCTTCATAGAGTTATCATTTTAAGCTTGTGCCTTAGTTTCTATGATAAATCCATGTCTAATATTATGTACTGAAAACCAGACTACAAAAAAACTCAACAATTTCACAGAAGGCATGTATATCTATTTTACTTCTGAAAGAAAATGGATTGTCAAGAGCCAGCATAATTGCACAGCTTTTAATTGAAGAATTTTACCATTTAAGGACATTGGAACGGGCCATTGACTGTACTTGGTGGCTAACGGGATGGCTCCAGAGACCACACTGTGTGTTGAACAAACAACAACTGATGTGTGCTTTGGCATCATTAAAATAAAAGTTAACATGTTAAATACAGCAGAAAATCTTTGCATTAAGGGAGCTTTGACAGCATTTGTCAGCTCGAACACTTTATGGCACCAGCGCAGCTTGTTAACAGGCAATGAAAGACAGCACTATTAAGCTCAGGGTGGTGCTGAAATGGTTTCATACAACCCATACTCATTTTCCCTACCACCAAGTGAGGATGCCTGTCAAGAAAGGCCATCACATACAGGAGGTCTCTGCAGCTCATTGCTATTGACTGTAATGAGGAAGACATTTTATTGCCACCTGGTGTTACCATCTACCTAGTAACCCACGCAGCTGTTCTGATTAATACACGAACTTACATTAAAAAGTACTTGTATGTACAGCAGTTTTACCTCACAGAACTTCCTTTATAAATTTAAAATAAAACAGAGCTTCCTACAAGTAAAAAATTGCATTGAATTCCAGTGGTTAGAATTCAAAAATCCAACCCTGAAGGCGGGAATGGATTAAAGCAGTCTACCTTTAGAGAATTAACGAAGCATCATTTTCATCAATAATTACTCCTCTTCATTGTAGTTTGATTAATATTTGGTGCTAAGTAAATGTAGAAACTACTGGAAGACATCCAAATCTGTAAGAACAAATACTGCTCTGGTAAAGACTAGAAGAATGGTCCTATAAGGAGAGGGAAACGAGAAACATATTCACTTGGAGGAAAAGTGGCTTCAGTAAAAAAATGTGGCAAGTCAGACTGTCCTGTGCAAAAATCTTCCCAGTGCACAGGCTTTATAAAACTTTTCTGTCAATAGCAGCAACATAAACCCAATCTTTCCTGATAAAATTCCATGCAGTACCAAGCGTAACAGCCAGTTTGATTTTACGAACTGATAACATTGCATCTGTTGAACTGAGCCTCCTTCTCTTAGAATGAGGAGAAGTGACTTTGACAAAATTAAATTTTGATAGATTTTAATAACTACAAAATCTTATTTTTTAGAGAAATATTTAAATCTTTTCCATCATCACTTAGCATTTAGTAAGCACACATTGAATGCAAGGCACTGTATTATGTGTCTGTGCTTATTCTTAGGAGAATGATAAATGATCTATATTTTCATAATAGAATTGCAAAGCAGTCTAGAAGATATTTCTGGTGATAAGTAATCAGAACAAGTCCAAGGGAGGAAAAAATGTGTACATATTATAGGGAACGCCAGGTTTATCTAGGGCAGAGGCCACAGACTCAAATGCCCACAGGGATTGGGAAGGCAAGCAGGTACAAATCGGACTGCACCTAATACTAGACGGGGCAGGAACCTCCCAAGGATTGCAACTGGCAAGTCCCAACTAAGGCTTTCACATTACATAAACTGAATAACAATGACAAAGACAAAGAAAAGATCAGAGGGCCAATTTGGCCTATGGTCCCACAAGTTCTACCACCACCATCCATGCCATGTAGAGACAGGAACACTGACTCTGAGCTCAGTAAACCTCAGTTTGAGGCTCATCTCTCCTAGAGACCAATTATGCAATCTTGGGCAAATTACTTAGTTTTTCCAAGTTTCACTTTCCTCCTCTTCAAAATGAGAACAACAACATATGCTTGGTCTTGAAAATATTGTTGAGAGACCCCCCCAAAATATGCTGTGGATAAAAAGAACTTGGTAAACTTGAAGGGACCTAAACAATGTGAAATAATTTATTATTATGATAATAAGCCATAGATATAGGTATTAGCTATGTTAGCATAATCTATGTATAAAATATTGTATTAGCTATGTGTTATATTGTATAGTATAATGGGGTGTTGGTGTTGCATATAACACACATTTTAGACAGGATACATGGATACACAACTAATTATTACTATCAGACAAACACCTACCCTCTAAATAATTAGTCATGCAATTGGCATGAAAAAAGAAGATGATAATAGACTTGATGCTTGGAGAAATATTGGCCCTGTATAGGGGAGACAGAAAGCTATATAACTAATTTTCCATTTACGACTGGTCACTATATTTATTTTGGAATTCAAATAATATTAAAGTAAAATATGCCACTTTTAATGTGAATATTTGAAAATATTATGAGAAGTAAGACCAACTTTAAGAGTTGGGATTGATTTTTTCTGCAAGTCTTTTACGAAGAAATTCATAAAAATGTATTGAAAGACAGTTTAAAAACCTAAATCAATGGTGAGTTAAACAGGTTGTTAGATAATACGATTCAATATCAGAAAGATGTCAGTTCTCCCCCGATTGCTATATATATTTAAAATAACTCAAACCCAAAACTCAGTAGAGGCTTTCTTGGGATTTGATTAGCTGTTTCTATAATGCACTGTATATGGAGATAAAGGACATGAAACTAGGGAACTGTAGAAGAACAAGGTGAACAGAATACTAAGATTTTTTATATAGAACAATAGTATTTAAAAAATGTGCTTCTGCTACACATTCACATAAAAAGACTTATAGAACAGAATAAAGTCCAGAAATAAACACGCACATACAAGAGAAAACTTTTTGGCAGAGCGGGCATTGTATATGGGTAAGGAATAGATGGATAAACCAATAAATGGTGATGGAAATTGGTAACACCTATAGAAATACATGAAAATGGGTCTGAACATCAAAAGAATATAAAAAGTCACAACAGAATATCTTTACAATTTTATGATAGGGAAGAATTTCTTAATCAACACACAAAAATTTATTGTAAAAGGAACAGTCTGATTAATACAATTGTATTAAATGTAGGACATCTTGTTTGTCAAAAATAAAAATAAATAAATAAACAGTTTTTTTTAAAAGGCCACAAACTGTGATATTTGTAGCTTAAAACACCAACAAAAGATTCAAATCCAGAATACATAAAAACTGCTACAAATGAATAAAAAAGGTAACAGCTAAGGAGAAAAATGTTTAATGAACAAGAATTTTGCAAAAGAGTAAATACAAATAACCCCCGAACATTTCACACCCAATATTTGGCAAAAAATTAAAACTACAGTACCTGCTAGTAGGTGGTGCATAAACGGATACAACTACTTGGAAAATAATTTGGCATTTTCTTACAAGGTTAAACATATGCATATCCTATGATCCAGCAATTTTAATCTACATATAAACCTTAAAAAGAACTCCTGCATGGTTTAACCAAGAGAAATGGACAAGAATGTCCATATAAACAGTGTTCATAATATCAAAATGTGAGAATCTTAACTCTACTGCGAACCAACAGTACACTAAAAAAAATAAATTTTGGTGTATCCATTCAATTAAAAACTCTAAAACAGAAAAAATGAGCAAACTACAGACATCAACCTGGATGGATCTTACAAACATAATACTGATAAACAGTCTTAAAATAAATCATTAAATCTCATTATACTTATGTAAAGTTCAAAAACAGCCAAAAGTAACAAGATGACTTCCAGATACATACATAGGTAGGTAAAGGTATAAATAAAGGCCTGGGAGTGATTTACACAAAATTCAGTAGTGAGTTTATCCACAGGGTGGTAAAGAGGAGGTGATCATCAACCTGTAGTCGGCACAGTGTTTGCCTTCTTACTACCGTGTAAACCATCCATGCACATTCCATATTTTATGTATGTGACAAATTGTATAATAAACACCTTTAAAGAAGACATGATTATCAAAGTATGCAAACTTGCGGTAGATGAAAAATTACTAAAACAGCCAGTCAGATATGAATATAGTTTGAAGCAGCAGAATGAAGTGAAGGATGATAAACAAGATGAGTCACAATGCCATTCCTTCATGAAATGTAAGTAACGAAAAACAAAGAAAAAATAAGGAAAGAACAATGCTTTTAGGGGGAAATAGCTTCCATAAAAAAACTGTTCATTATTCAAATAAATTCTCCAGATTTTTGTATGCTCCTATTAGAAGAGGAAAACAAATGCATTTCCTCCAAAAGGTGATAAAAAGCAACTGGTATTTCTCATGTAAATTATAGCCATAGCAAATGTTTCTCATTTTGATGATGAATCATCTTCTACCAAGCTTCTTAAAGAAAGCTAAAGGGCATCATTTTACAAAATACACATTTTAATATGTATAATAGAAAGAGGAAAATTTCAGTTTGGAAGATGCCAGTGAGAATGGATAATTTTACTTTACACAGAAGATAAGTAAAATTCCTTCCAAAGAACAGAATTGATGGGTATATACTTAAATTTAGGCTACTTAGGACCGGACAAAAATTTAATGTGCAAGTATTTTTAGAAAGAAGAGTGAGAGCGAGAGCGAGAGCGAGAGCGAGAGAAGGAGAGAGAGAGAGAGAGAGAGAGAGAGAGAGAGAGAGAGAGAGAGAGAGAGAGAGAGAGAGAGAAAGGAAGGAAGGATGGATGGAAGGAAGGATGGATGGATGGAAGAAAGGAAAGAACAAATGAATGAACAAACTTCAAAGTATACTACTCTTCATTAACAAGCATGGCATCCTACAGAATAACAAATAAGATTGAAACAAAGCCAAAACATCTAATCTCCAAATAGTGGTTACCAAGACCTCCTGAAAATACAATGAGTGTGTGAGTCTTATCAAACAATTATTGGTGCTACATTCATTTGCCCATGAAATAAACAGAGCAATTTCTCCTTTATATTTATTATGAGGGCTATAAAAATCACTCTAATTCCAAAAGCTTACAACCTAAAAAGTGATAGGAGCATAAAAGATGTGATTTCAGGATGCAAATTTTTGTTTGAAGGTTAATTATTTTGTGTGAATTTATGTATGATTAGATATACAAGACTTTATCTATATGCTGACAGGAAGAAGACAGTAGAAAAAGAAAAATGAAAGATGCTAGAGAATCTTTGGTCAGCAAAGCAAGTCCTGGAATGAGGGGGGCAATGGTATCAAGATCAAGGATGGAGAGAAGAGATATGGAATACTTGAGTGAGAAAATGGTCAGTGATGGAAAGAAAAATTAAACTTTTTTTACATAATTATGAGCATTTCAATCCATTTGTGATTTATAGTAACTGTCAATAGTGAGCTGGTGAGCTGCCTTTTACTTTCTATACTAGTATCAAAATGTTCCGTAAGTGCCATAAATTGTCTTGTTTGTAGTTTGGATTAGAATCAGAAGGAAAAAACTTTTTTCTTTTTTCTCTGTGAGCAGTCAGATTCACTACAGAACCTAGGGAATGCGAGTGTCTGAGTTTCCTGAGTTTCTGAGTTTGAGTTTCCCCTGGGTCAATGTATTAAGGGCAATAAACACCTCAGTACTTATTTTTAGTTACTATGTCTCAGGATGCAAAATTTAAACTAAGTCAACAAGAGAGAAAATAATATAAACAACCTTACTCAAGATAATACTTGTAAAGATTTCATCTACTGTTTGAAAACACACAACAATCCACCCTACTCTTTGAACTATACCAGAGATGCCAAAAAAATATATATACACATGATTTGTATTCATCTTTTGTTATCGGCATATATTGAGTATTACAATTTTAATAGTTGTTTCCTTTTTTAAAATGTGTATACATTTTTTTGGCACCCTCTGTATATAGATTCAGAATCTGCAGCCCTGAAGTCTGATGACTACAACTGAATGCAAAATCTACTTCCTGACTACAACTGGTAGCAAAATCAACTCAATGCTACCAACAGAAAGCACAGAGAACTTGATGAACTTTTGGGGGGAAATTCCTATTCTTTCTAATATTACCTAGTCTTCTACAACACTAATTCAGCACTTGTTAAATACATGGTAAATAAACATATCTTCTTTTTTCCATCATATTTTATGGAATCTGGTTAACTATTGAGTTGATTGCAAAATTTTATATTCATTTCAGTCTGACCAACATTTTTTTGAGCAAAAGAATAGAAACAAACAAAATGATCTCTGTAGAATCCAATTAATAATTGTGCTTGTTTTACATATAAGTACTACAACACACACACATACTAATCCTCATGGAAGAACAATCTAGGTGTCAGATAGTTAGTGGACTTGTTGAGGTTATCACTTTGTGAGGCGTGTAAATGTCTAATCATTATGGGTTTTTTTGTATACCTGAAACTAATGAATAAATAAAAATGTAAAAAGCGAGTGCTCAGCTATAAGCTTGAAGCATCTAAGTACATTCACTTTAAGTCTTTATATACTTAAATTATTTTTAATAAGGACCTAAGCAAAAATAAAGATTTCTCCTGGAAGAAAAATGAAAGAAAGTAAAATTTAGTGGAATTATACTAGAGAAAGAAAAGACCTAATAGTTTGGGAGGATTGCAAATATGTATATGCAAAAAAGCCAAAAGATGTTTTATGGTCAAAATGGTCGATTTTCAAAGGTTGTTTTTTTTTATTTACACATTCCCTTAAAGTTCTGTATTATTTCCCCTGAATCCATGGATCATTCAGGTCTACAGAACTTTGGTTTGGGCACTGACATATATTTTGGCACCAATTTCAAGGCTGAAAATTTAGAAACTTGAAAATACCAGTTTGGCACTTTTTAGGTATTTATGTTCCATGCCATTAACTGAGATATTTAAAAACTTATCCAGTTTATTGCTTATGTATTTTTCAATTTGAGGCAGTTCATTATGAGTGTTGCTTACATGAGAATATTTTCTCCTGGAACAATAACATTACTATATTATAAATACATTTTATCTGTGTAGTATTCAGTGCTACATTGACCAAGGCACTGAGGGGGTTTTTAAATGGGCAAGAAACTGAGCCAAGATTTTAATCCAGGTGTCTGACATTAAGCACTTTTCATTACACGACAGTGGTCTCCCTAATGAGGTTTTGGTCTATTAATGAGACTGAAACATCTCTATCTTCCTCTATGCAATTGATTTTTTTTCCTGTTAAATGAAAGTAGAGTCAATGAACAAGTGTAAAAGGAAATAAAACTGTAAACCCAATGACAAAGAGGAAAGTCTTACTCCTAGAGTATCTTCAGTGTTACACAGACCATATCATCCCCACCGTCACAGTAAAAGAGGGAAGTCCCAATCGGAGAAATATACTCATTAGGACAGTGATATTTGCTTTCCCTCAATAATTTATTTGGACAAGCTCAGAGCAAAGAAAATGTTCACTGGTCACTACAAATGTAACTAACCCTTATGAAAAGATAGATTTAAGTCAAATGCTTTAGTTAACACATAAATGATGACTGGCATTTCAATACTTCAGAAACTATAGTGTTTCCCCAAAAATAACACCTAACCAGAAAATAAGCCATAGCATGATTTTCCAGGATGCTTGTAATATAAAATAAGCCCTAATGTGTCTTTTGGAGCAAAAATTAATATAACACCCGGTATTATTTTTGGGGAAATACGGTAGGGCTTATTTTATATTACGAGCATCCTGAAATATCATGCTAGGGCTTATTTTCCAATTGGATCTTATTTTCGGGGAAACACGGTACTAGGAAGAATCCTCACCTAAGTCCCTGCATCTTAGAAAAGTTATTTTTTGTACTCTCATCCTTAGTCTTATCTAAGACGCAGACAATAAAAATCCGTGGATTTCTTCTCAATTGTTTGGGGTATTAGGCAACAAAATAGTGGGGAAAAAATGATCTACTATTTTTTAGTGCAGGATCAGAATATAACAGGCAATTATGTACATTTATTCCACAAATGACATTTTCTATCTTCATTCTGTGAGGCAACAAACACTACACAGTATTTCCTTCACAGAAACACATTCCTTAAAAATATTAGCTGAACATTTGTTTTCTCATTTTTACCATCTTTTAGATTTTATGGATTAGAGTTGAAAAGTCAACAATCAAAAATAAAGTATGATTTGGAAATGGTTATCTGTAAATATGAGTTCATTATTCCCCTTTGACAACCACAAGTAAAGTCAACAAAATATGTTTTGTCCATGTTTGACATAAAGAGATATTTTCTAGATGACCTGGAGATTAAGGACTCGTCATAAATTGAATCCTCCGTGCCTGGAAGTATAAAACAATTTCATTGTAAATGAATGTACATGTACATATGTAGGCATTGTTTTTTAAGCTGTAAATGGTTCTGCTTCCAAAGAGTTTGTTTAGAAACTTGTTTCTTCTAAATCTTGCAATGTGTGTGTGTGTGTGTGTGTGTGTGTGTGTGTGTTATGAGCACACACACGTGCATGCAGGCACAGAGATAGAGACAGAGACAGAGAGACAGAGACAGAAAGAAATAACATGGACATTCTCAGAGCAGAGAGTTCATTGTCCCTATTTTTAACCAGCTTTTCAACTACAGTTCTATTGCTCCAATTATGGTCCATGGACCAGCAGCATTAGCGTCACTGAGGAGCTCGTTAGAACTAAAGATGCTCATACCCAACTCCAGACCTACTGAATCAAAAGTTGTGTTTTAACAAGATCACAGGTAGTTCCGATACACATTAAAATCTAAGAAGCATTGACCTAGACCTCTCAACCCAAAAGTCTCCCAACTACTTCCAAAGTAACTTCGCTCAGCCTGTCCAAAACAGAACGTCACCTGCAATTGCCGAGACGTCACGCCTCAAGCCGCTTTCTTCCCTTGTGCCTCAGCTTCCATCTAGTCACCTAAACAGAGACCTGGAGGCTGTCCTGGCTTCTCTGTGTGCCATGAGGGCAAGAACTACATCCGTGCTGCTGTCCACGATGTCCTAGCACCTAGTGACTAGATGGAACTTGAGGCGTATTTGTTGAATGAATAAAACTAGTAACCCTGTAGACACATCCCTGCATCTCTTCTCTGTACCACTGCAGGAGTCGTAATCAGTCACTTAGGCACGCTGCTTTCTTCTCTTATCAGTACTGGGCTTCATTTTCATGAAACACAAATCATGTTTCATTTCAACAAAATGAATGTATCCCACATTGCTCCCAGATTGATATTACTAAAACATAAATAAGATGCTCCTTTCCCACTCACAGCCTCTATCACATTTAAAGCTCGTTAAGGTCTCCCATAGCCAAAGAAATAAAATGCATTGCCTTAGTACAGCAACTGCCTACACTTCCACCATTATTGCTCACTGTCCCACTCATCGACTCCTGACCACATCCCCTTTTAACTGAAGTATAAGCCACTTCTTATTCCAATCTAGATTCTCAACTCCTCAACTCAAGACGTCATAAATTGAATCCTCCGTGCCTGTAAGTATAAAGCAATGTATTGGGTTTCCACATCTGAAAAACTACATTGAGCCTTAAAAATACTGAAATTAATCATGAAAATTAAAAATACACAGAAATAGTTTTCTATAAACAGTCATTTAAGTATGAAAATCAAACATCTAATATAAAAATTATCTCAGTTTTATTGGGGGTATGTTCCTGCCTGGGCTAACTGGCTAAAAATTCTTAACATACATTCCAAATAGATTAGGTCTGAAGACACCATCTTAATATCTACTGTGTTCCTAAGCATGGGAACATTTCTCCATAGATCTCCCTAAGTCGTTCATTCAACATATAGACAGCTATTTGCAAACTTTTTTTTCTAAATTTATTTATTGGGGTGACAATTATTAATGAAATTACATAATTTCAGGTGTACAATTCTGTATTACATCATCTATAAATCCCATTGTGTGTTCACCACCCAGAGTCAGTTCTCCTTCCATCACCATATATTTGATCCCCCTTACCCTCATCCCCCGCCCTTTTAACTGTACATTTGCTGTGCATGAATTCTTTTCTTTCCAAGGTAAATACCACAGATAGATAGGTTCCATGCTGTCTGCAGTTGAATCTTAAAAGAACCCTGTAGGTTCTTACTTTAGGGGTCTCAAAATAGCATCAACCACCTTTATAAATTTCAGGTGCTTGAACATGTAGCTCCAAAACTCAAATCTCCTCAATTTTCACATCTCAGTTCAGATTTATCTGAACAGATTTATCTGAATTTATCTCAGTTTTTCAGATTTATCTGCCCTAGAATGTACTACACACCTAACCCCCCACATGGAACTCCCACATCTTCCACCAACCAGTCACCTTAACACAGCTCAATGGTGGCTCTTTAGTAAAGCCTTCCTTAACTTATTCCCAAGTTAATTAGCTACCCCCTCTTTTATGTCCTCATTTTAACCCATAAACACTTCTAGCATAACTTCTGCTAACAAGTTGTTCACATGCCTCTCTCCTACTAAGCCCTTGCTTCTCCATCTTTTTTCCCAATACTTCACAGGGTACCTTATACTGAATAAACAAACCTTTAAGGTGGGTAAAATAGCACTCAGAGCCACAAATGCACAGTCCTGTTGAAGAGGTGGAACTTTCAAAACCCTAAGTGTTCTGATTTAAAGTCAAGCACTGAATCTCTCTGGGACTCCAGATGAACCTCATTGAGCCATGAACTGGACAAAAAATGGGACTTGGAATTGAACACAAGTGGAAAATAGCAACGGAGCACTCCCGTGACAACACAGTGAAGAGGCTCAAGCAGCAAGTAGGAGGGAGGGAAGGTGGCAAAGAAGAAAAGGAAAAAGGAACAATGGCAGCCAACACCATTTTAATGACAGGTCCTTGGTAAGATACTGCTGAATGTTAGCATCATATATATGCTTATTATATATATATATGTATATATATATATATATATATATATTTATTATCTCTAGGGGTGGCCAGTTAGCTCAGTTGGTTAGGGCATGGTGCTGATAACACCAAGGTTGCTGGCTCCGTCCCCACATGGGCCGCACAGTGAGCTGCGCCCTCCTTTAAAAAAAAAAAATCATACATGCACATCACATATTTTGTCTATTACATAATAAATTTGTCCACATATATGTCCTCATAATGTTATCATAGACTCTTAAGTATAGTTATCATAACAGAAATATTAATAAGGTAATTGATGAGTTGACTATTAAGAAGTTTATATTACAAAATGAATTTAACATATAAACATGGCATTAAAATGGCATAAATAATATGTTTAGTCATACCAAATTAGGTATAAATTATTAATCACTCATTTGTATTGCTGGACCAATATTTAAGATCTATTTAATTTCAGCACAAAGAAAATAGAAAATTCACAACACAATGTTAAGTCTAGTAGACTACAACAGTGCTACTCAAATTGAACTGCTTTTTCCCCAACCCTAATGAGATAAGTATAAATATCAAGAGTAAACAGAAATTTTTGTAACAGTCGATGTTTTCATATCTATTGAATCTAATAATAATGGGCTTGTGTTTTAATTGTTTTTTAAATTAAACTTTATCAATTAATTTTAATGTATTTTATGAAAGAATCAATCTTCAATGAGTTTGGAGGAGGAGGAGAGTTTGAATAGCATGGCACTTCTAGATATAAGCACGCCAGAAGCTCACCTGTTTAGGGGCTAATATTGGTGACACACCAAAAGTTGAAATGGGCTGACAATTCTGGAAGAAAGAACAGAAACAACTTGAATTTGTTTGTTTTAAGCTGCTCATAGACATGGAGTATTGGAAGCAGTGCTTTAATGATGGAACTTCTGTTATTTATTAGATAAGTGTATTTGGTACTATTATCTAGGGGGAAATAAAAATGTCCTCATTTTAAGAAAAACAGTCTCTTTTTTATTTGAAATTGATGAATGTAGAGTACTTTCTAAGGTCCATTTAACCCCTAAAATTCTCTAACTCTCTGACTCTGTTGTTGGCTTACTGATGCAAAATGTGCTAAATGGATTCATCTGCAGTTTGAAAAATAAATTTATTTGACACTAGAATCAAGGAAAGAGTTTTCAGTTAAACTTACAATCTCTATTATATACAACATGGTATAAGATCAGTGTCCTCAAACCCAAGAAATAATAGAGGAAGACATTGCTTCGGAAAAAGAAATCATTCCTTTACTTGTAAGACAGTAAGAAGGAAGGAATGAAGGGAGGGATGAAGGGAGCAATTCAATTTGTCTGGAGAGATGAGGCACACAATTAATAAAATGTGAACTGCTAGTGATAAACGAGACTATGACGTTTTATTTGAACAAAACAGTCATTAAAGATGGGAAATTAGCAAACTAACGTGATGTGATTCTGAGTAAGTGAGAGAGTGGAACTTGGTACTTTAGTTGTTTTAGACTAGAGGGGGTAACCTCATTACAGTTTTAAATAGACTGTCCATTATAAGCATAAATTATCACCCCATGAAATCCGAGAGACTGGATATTGACCTGGAAATTAACAATCAAGCATATTGCAGAAAAAATTTTTGAAAGACCCTCTTTGCTTATAACCAGCATGGTGCTGATTAGAGAAAAAAGAAAAAGCTTCACAATTTTTTAAATTGCGATTGTTAAAATAGAAATTAGCTGAATTAGCAATGAGAAATGCAATGCTTCACCTGTCATAAAAATCACTCCTTCCCCTGCCTTGAAGGTTTGTTGATGGAGACCAGTTCTTATTAGTAAAGTGTTAATAGTGGAGCAAGGAAGAAAGCTATGGAATTTGGTTTTGCAATTTAATCAACTGCTTGTCAAGTATTTGTTATATCAAATAATATTGTGGTATGTTTCTCAAAGTGAATCTAGTGGTTTTGTCGTCGTTTTTCAAAGCATCACATGTAATCAAAAAATATCATCAGGTTTAGGTATTTTTATGTCCTTTCCAGAATTTTTTTTTCCAATATGGTTATCACTATTTGTGAAAGTCACAGTATTTTCATTTAAACAATATCTTAGTCTATATATTTAATACCATTTAAAATTCTGAAGTATCTATCTACTATGAAATAATATTTCCTCTCAAAACAACCTGATTCCAATGGTTTATTAATATTACGTGTCGTTCTCTCATGAATTAAAGCCCTTTCCTTTGAGAAGTGTTTTCTTTAACAGCTAAACTCAAAAAAGTTAATGCATTTAAGGAAATCACTTTAAAAAGTAGTTAAAACTATGTTTGGTAACTTATTTATTCTTCAGTAAGAGCAAAGAAATGCACAACTCTTGAGTCATTTTTTTTGAAACACACATATAACTCTACCTTTTGTAAGGTATTGGACAATATTTGCATTATCATGTCTCTACATATTTTATGATGAGGCAAATAGTGTACTGTGATATTTCCTTTTTTGTAAAACTTTATATTTTTCTGGATTTAATCATGCCTCTCTGTGTGTTTTTCCCCTTTGCTTAGACTCTGCATAAACTTTCCAACATTATAAATAAATTAAAAAAACTAAATTAAAAACAAATAAACAAAAATACACATCAAGAAACCCCACAAGATACAAGCAAAGATATCAGGTAATACTTTATCCTAGGACCCTCAATTCTTCTGCTCCAATTTGGGTTGATTGTTCTCTAGACCTGCCAAATAGCTATTATGCAGTGATTTTCCTTTACTTCTTTCTAGTTTCCATAATACTAAAGGGGGATCCTATGTCACTTGGATTCTTAATCCTTGTGTACAACACATTTATTTTGCTCAACGGCCCTTAGGATCTGGCCTTCTTGCCTAGAGTTCTGAAATTTTATGACAATTGTCTTGTCCTTAACTTGATTATACACCTACATAACTTGTGGAGGAAGCCTGTGTCCTTCAATTTTGAGACAATTTTTTTCTTACTTTGAAGATTTCTTTTCTTTCATTTGCTCCGCTCTTTTAATGAAAACACCTGGATATTCTGCCATCTATTTGTTATATTTTCTAGGATTTTCCTTTAATGGTCAAACTTTCTATCAATTAATTTTATTTCTGCTTTCATTTATTTTTTTTGTTTTTTAATCTTTACACGGTCTCTCTTATTTCAATTGTTCTGATTGTAGTAGCATTACATTCTTTTTCATGGATGCAACAGCATCTCTTATTTCTCTAAGTTAATTTTCTTTTTTGTTTGAGTCAATGTTTTTGCTCCTTAGCTGTAAATTTAGTTTCTCCAAGCTCCTTTTTCGTACTTCTTGCCTTTTGCTGTGGCCTGTTTTTTTCTTGTTGGAGTACACTCCAAATACTTGATGATCCTTGGATATGCTTAAGAATGAGAAAATAGAATAATGACTGGGAATGCTATGGGCAAAGGTCACAGTTTATCAACTAATGGATCTCACTGCAAGATGAGCAAGCAGGGACCTGATCCTTCAAATATCAAAGATCAGTAGATCTTTTCTAGAGAGACATTTTCTCCAGAAAATAAGCTTTCACTAATCTCCTGTTTGGAAGTTAGAGGCCTGTCTGCCAATGCTATTGGAGATACATGCCAGGAGAAAGCTGGGGATCTGATTGTTAATTATGCAGACTCGAGCCTCAGCTGTGCATGGTGTTCCCATGTCTAGATTTCTCTAGTTCAATCTCCCCATAGAATGAATCTCATTTCTGACTAAGAGTAGAGGTATTCTGGTACTCAGCAATCTGCTCACATAGGGGAATGGGGCTTCGGGTGCTCTAACATATCCTATTCAGACTTTTCACAAACCTGTTTTTGCCCCATCTTTCATTCCCAGCTTCTATATTACCTGATATTGCCAATTCCTGTTTTCCCCAAGGTTCTGAAGAGTAAATTTGTTCCTAATTCTTGGCACCTCTCTGCAAGTACTAGGTATCCAACTCTCTCCGCTTTAGTTTATCCTTTCTTCTAATTTATAATACCAAGAAATTCACGGCATTTCCAATCCATTATCTCCTCTCCAACTCTTTTTGCCCACGTGTGTTTCTATCCTTTTTATTCCTTTAGTTTCAGTGAAGTGTTCAGTTAGGTGTAGAAGCAAACACATTTGCTCAAGTTGCCCTGTTTTACTGGAATCTCAAGATCTTTTCTCTATGTCATAAAAAAAATACAACTCTTAATGTAATCAAGTTATCTGAATTTTACTACAGAAAAGAAACTTATTAGTCATACTATTCATTCACTCTCCTGATTTAAAATAAGAATTTACTTGGTGTGGGGCGGGGGTTGTCCATCAGCATCAAACAAAAAACTGGCACATATTTACAAACAAGTCAACTATCTAGAATGATCCTTAAAATTTATTTAGCTATGGGGAACGGAGGGAGCCTCAATGTGCTGCTTTTCTGTATGTGTCTACTTTCCATAATTCAGGAAACCAAACCTATCAATCATCTACAAAACACAGAGTGCTACTTCATCTCTTTGGCATCCATCAGAAATTTCCCGGCTAGTCCTCCCTTGTAAAATGACAATGCCACATAATAACAGTTGAACTCACTGGAAGAAAGGCATGTATGATGGGACAAGAGGACATGACTATGACAAAAAACATTAAGAGTAGGTGGTTTTCCTTGCCATTTATCATTCCTCCTGCATCCTCCAAACCATCATAAAGACATCTCTTCCAGTGTGGTAAAATAGCAGCTGTGCTTATCATAGCACAATAACAGCCAAAGGAAAGAGACAGAAAAAAAACAAAAAAACAAACAAAAAAAAAAGACTGGCTTTATAATAAGAAATATTTGACACTGGGCTTCAATAAAGGTTTGAGCCTACTCCAAGCATTTTACTCTCCACTGATAATTTTAATAAAACCAACTGACAATTCACCAGGATCCTGTCAGTTTTCCATTAAAGTCAATAAAAAAGTAAATGCAGGGGCTATAGAGGGTCAGTATTGATCCAGAAGAGATTTTCCTTCCTTAAAATTAAAAGCTTTCAGATATCCAAACTCAAAAAAAATAAAATAAAACAAAGAAAACAAAAACAGAAATGCATGTCTCTCATAAAAACTGAAGGTTTGAGATGACCAATGGAGAAGACATGTGTGGTTTACAATTATCATAAACATACTATGAGTTCAAAGTATGGCCTAGTTATCAAAAACCTTAATGCAACCTTGAGCAGCACACACAGAAGCAAGCATGGGAGGTCTCCAGCTAATGAGAGCATGGTAATCCAAAATGATTAAGTCATCTTTTTTCTGATCAGAAAAACGCCTAAATTCCCGATGAGCTTACCAAATATTTTTAATTCTAATGGATCCTTAGGCAGTGTGAAATGACTTGGTATGTGCAAACTTTAATTTTTAATAGACAAATATGCTAATGAAATGATTGTTAAATTTGATTTATAAATGCATGGCCACATACGTATTAACCATCCCATGAACATGCTACAAGCCAACTTCGAAGAACATGAAGGATCAGAACAGGTACCACCTCTCCCATTACATTTCTACTCCTCCTGTAACATTTATAATACATACTCGAAAGTGCTGTCAAAATTGACTTGCTAATGAGAATGGCTCAAAGTACTAAGAGAGCTTGCTCCTCCAATGCAGATCAGATAACGAGAGCTTACGCACTTAGTGTATATGTTGTAGAAATTAAATGAAAACAAGGTATGACACCTCAAAAGCAAAGAAAAATATAAAGTATATGCTGAGCAATGAAACAAACATTTAAGGCATGACTTCCTAATAACATTATAAGATTTTGGCTTATTGATTCGGGGGAAAAGGCTTATAACTCTGATTTAACAATGTAAAATATTTTAGTATAATGCCAATTTTAAAGAGATGTTCGACAATTAAATATTTGTAGATGCCTAGAATGTAATAATGGCTAAAGAGATGGTTCTTTTAATTATACTTAGTGATTGCTAAAGAAATATAATTTGGTTTAAATGTTGTTTCCCAATGAAGACAGTAGTTTAGAGTATAGACAACTATTTTCCTCTAGCGGGTTCTTTCCCTCTATACCCTAGAGTATCTTTTTACATTATCCCTACCGTGTTTCCCTGAAAATAAGACCTAGCTGGACCATCAGCTCTAATGTGGCTTTTGGACCAAAAATTAATATAAGACTGGGTATTATATCATATTATATATCATATCATATCATATCATATCATATCATATCATATCATATCATATCATATTAAACCGGGTCTCATATTAAGTTTTGCTCCAAAAGATGCATTAGAACCGATTGTCCAGCTTGGTCTTATATTAAGGGAAACACAGTAACAACATTCATCCTACTGCACTATAATTGATTTATATATCATTTCATAACAGTGTTCATGAGCTCTTTGAGATCAGGAAAAATTCAGCATATCCATGTCTCAAATACCTGGGTTAGCCTATGAAAGCTACACCATGAATGAATAATGACACATGTCCAAACCAAGGGAATCCAGGAATGAATGTTGATTTTATTCTATGTTTGGACAATGGGCTACCCTAAAGCCCTTTCCTAATGGTCAAATGAAAGAATAATAGTTTCCCACTCAAATAATCGTTTTAATCAACTGGAGCACTTTGTTAAAAAGGATTCTAGTACTTTGAGCCATTCTCATTAGCAAGTCAATTTTGACAGCACTTTCGAGTATGTATTATAAATGTTATAGGAGGAGTAGAATTTAGGTTTAGTAATATGGTTTGCAATACACTGTGGATTCAGAAAGAGGGTAAATCAAGTATATTCAATATGCCAAGCCTAGGTTTAAAAATGCGATGGTCTCCAGTGTGTACAGCAGGACACCTTGTGAAAAGCTATTATTAGACTTGTTTTTATAGTGAAAAGCAACAACACACTTATGAATGTTAATTTCATTTTTTTCTTTTTATGTGTACACACATTAGCTAGAAGACCAGGCAAAGACAATTTATGCAAATATCTCACTCATACATGTTGTCAACAAAGCGTCTGCGATAAAAGTGGTAAACACAGAGAAGGAAGGAGAGACTCTTAAATTCCTCAAAGATGAATTATTAATGATTGATTACATAAATAGTGAAAATAAATGAAGGAGAAATATTTTCTCCAAAATATGTGAATTTATATTATAAAAGAATATGCATTTCTGAAACTTCGTAACCAGAAAATTTAGGCACACTTCTGGTGTTATTGAAATAATGTAAATTTCTATAATATTTGCATCATAATTTATATAAATGTCTAACCAAAATGCTGTACACCTAAAACTAATGTAATATTGAATGTCAACTATAATTGAAAAACAAAAAAAATAAAAAAAGAATTTTTTTTTTAAAGATTATTAGTATTTGATGATTGACTTAATTCTCTAAAAATGAATATTTTACCTGTCAAATGCTTTGGAAAAAATATAATCATTAATTAAATGATTGAATATATAGAGCCTTATCTATTAATGGTGGTAATTATAATTTTCACTAGCTAATAACTTATTAATTTTAAAAGTAAAGTAAATAATAAATATAATTGCACTTGAACAATTAAGGGTATTTCATATACTTATCTTCCAAAAATACATTTTATCATTTCTCTAGAAAACAGAACTATTATTAAAGTTAAGACAATTTTTTGTAACATGACCATACTAATTTTGGATGGCAAGAAAAAAATTACAGTCTTCAGAAAATTTCAGACTAGAAAATATTGATGGCAAACAACATAGTTCGTGTTTCCCCAAAAATAAGACCTAGCCGGACCATCAACTCCAATGTGTCTTTTAGAGCAAAAATTAATATAAGACCCGGTCTTATTTTAACATAAGACCGGGTCTAATATAATTAATATAATATAATATAATATAATATAATATAATATAATATAATATAATATAGACCTGGTCTTATATTAATTCTTGCTCCAAAAGACGCATTAGAGCTGATGATCCAGCTAGGTCTTATTTTCAGGGAAACACAGTGCTTTAAACAAATGAAAACTAAAATTATTGTTTTAATTGTACATAATGCTTTAAAATTTGGATTTCAAAATATCAAATAACTTGTTTTTTTTTTAAGGGCATAAATATTTTATAAATCAATTCCTTCTTTCGTTACTCCTCAAAATAATCAGGAAATGAAAGCACCTTTCCCATCCTACAAACTGATGATATGATGGTTTTCAACATTTAGTTTTAATTTTCTCAAACTATTCCTTCTCTTTCTACTGTCACTAAACATGAGTCTAGGTTTTCATTAATCTCAGAACTGAGATATCCAAGCAACAATTTAGCCATGTAATCTTCTGGCTTTAAATCTATTCCCAGGTTGACTTTTTCATATGACATGACATTGTATAGCACCATAACCAGCCTCCTCATTCTCAGAACACAAAGACACCCCATCTGTGTTTCCTATCTAATCAGGTCCAGTGTCTTCCTTGAACACCATGGCCCTCATACTCTGATGCAGTCATCTCCATCCAGCTTTATGTGGCTTTACTAGCTGCTAAAGGTTCAAGAGAACCAGGGTCTCCTGAATTGCAGTCAAATACCCAACACCAGATGGATAGCCTAGATTGAATGCTCCCATTTTATACACTGGAACAAGAAAAATACAGGAATGCCATGTGGAAACTGTAAGATATTAAGCTTATACCCCCAACCCAGTCATTTGTTCTTAATCCTTAACCAAACCATGTTTCACCCCTCATACTCATGAACTGCTAAAAACTATGCTAACTGAAAGAGAGTAGATTCATGTGCTAAATTGGTGTGATCACTTTGATTCTGGATTTGTTTTCCAGACCAGTTTTTCCTACAATGGCTTAATTCTATACATGTGTCATCTATTTGACTCATTACATTGCGTTATTTCAAAGGGTAAAAAACAAATTAAAATAAAAAATAAAAAAAATGTATCCGTCTATGCAATGTAGCTTTCCTACAAGTTTTGTTTGTTCATCTCTGATGACATCAAAAACAATGACAGAAAAACATTTTATAGCAAGGAAAACCAGAATAGAGCTCTCGGCAACTCCAACTCAGGGAATGGTTTTGCTTCATCTAATTGCATCAGCCTTACAACTGGAAAAACAATAAAAAAAAAATTAAAAAACCTAAAGACAAGCATGGAGTTCATACCTCTAATGTAATGCTAGGCATCCCTCGATAGAACTACATAAGTATGTTCTCATACAGAAAAATTCTAACTGTATGTTGTTCGTTGAGAAAAAAAGTTGGAGGACAGTATATATGGTATAATCTTCTCATTTATCTAACTCTTAGTGGATACAATTTTATTACGCATATGTATGCTTTTTTATGAATAGAAAATATAGAGAACATACACAAAAAAACTATTTATACTGGTTACACGAGTGGATGAAAAACTCCTCTTTCCACATTGAAGTGTGGTGACATGTATTAATTATTCCATAAAAGCATATTTTAAAAAGAGCCAAAAGTGCTGAAAGACATGCTGCTGTTCATCTCAAGTGTTTTATGTTATGGTCACACTTTAAAGTGATCTCTAATATCCCGACCAAAGGTTGAGAAATTGATTAAAAAATGTTCCTACCTTATTTCAAAAGAAAGGGTACAAAGATTGCTAGCCATTTGACATTCAAATAATGGATAGGTTTTACTTATCCAAGGAGAAGAAACACTACTTAATTTCCATAGTTTCAATCCTCAAACATTTTATTGGTTTTTAGTTTTTCTTTGTTTCATTGGGTTTGATTGTGTTTCACTGATTTTTGACTGTGTCAAATAAATGATGCTAGAAGTTATTATGTCAAAAATACAAACAGCAAAGCATATAACAGACAAATGAGTATAAGGACATTTACAATTATATTTACTTAGATCTAAAAAAGAATCTATATGGCAGAGTTCACATGTGTTGACAATGGCATGTTAGATTTCTAACTCCATTACTTAGAACACATTGCTTCCCTATTAAATATTAAAATGGTTATGCATCTAATATCTTCTTTCATTATCACCTAATACCATCATAGACTAAATTACATTAACTGCATGGCAAAAATGGCTTCAGTATGGTTTATAGAGCCAAATAGGAATCATTGAAATCAACTTAAACTATCATCCACTGGTGGGGTAAATCTTCTTGGACACATAGATTTTAGAGAAGGCAAAAATCACACATCAACATGTGGAACAACTGTTGAGGTCTTGCAGTTTTCTAAACTAACAAGGATTTCAAGGTGTTCCACTAAAACAATTATTGTTCATTTAATTGACTGTGCTACTAACAATGAACACCTCTTTAATAAATGGTTCAGTATAGGGATATTGACATGACAACTTAAAGCAGATTATCAAATTAGAAAATAAAATTTTAACCTGGTGATGGAAGAACACTGAGGTCTTGTCAAAGCAGTCACCAGGCTATATGAAGGGAATTATGCCAAGTCTTTGTTAAAAAAAAAAGAAAAAAAAAAAAGCAAGTGGGATGCTGAATAAACCATAGGAGTGTAAAATAAAAATAGGAATAGTATAAAATTTATAATGATAGCATAAAATTATATATAATATAAATAAACCATTGGTATTTAATCAGTTTCAGTATTTTCTGCTTAAATAATTAAAAACTCAAAATAGTAAGCAATAGGTATGGATATGCGACTCACAATGCAAAAGGAAATTAAGATGGAGATAAGGCCCTTTGGCCACATACCATATAAACAGGGATGTGAGTGTATCCTGTTCTCAGGATCTATTGATACTTTGATAGAAACAAATAATGAGGAAGTATGTTGAAAAATGAAAAGCACTAAAAATATCAATTTCAACAAAAGAATTCAAATCTACCAGAGGGAAAAATGACTATTTTTCAAGACACTCTGTATCAAGGAGAAAAAAAGAGAAGCTATCTGGTTTTGTAAGGTTTTCTGAAGTACTGCCAATTTCATAAGACAAATGTACATAAGACAAATGTGAAATGACTATCTAATTAGTATGCTTAGGTATTTTCTAATCCAAGGTAACTTTCACACTGAATTGCTTGTTACTCACATTAACGACAAGTATTCCATATAACTTTCTTGGAGTATGCTATTAGGATACCCATTTTCTCCCCAGCTTCTCTTTCTTTTTTTACCCCAAATCAGGAGATAAATATCGCTCTTTTACCTAACTACTCCAAAGAACTTCCTGCCCCTGAACCTTCAATAGTTAACTGACATCCAGGTGAGAATTTGGAAAGGTGGATTCTTTGTTCCTGAATCAGGAGTTTGCATCCAATTAGGATTCTGTCACAATTGCCACCACCACCTTGTCAGCAATTCAGACTAGAGTTCAAGCCAGACTGGTGCTGCATATGGGCCAAGGGCTGCATCTTGCTCTATTTATGGCACTATTTGTTTATCAAAGAGACTAGCTCTCCGGGTTTCTATGCAGTTCCAAGCATCACAAAATTAACCACACAACATTTGAAGGAACTATAGCTTAACCACAGTGAGACTTTGTAGGGCCTGGCTGATTTCAAAAGCAATGCATGTCAACACTGTTGTGGTATTACCAGTCCAAATTAAATAAATAAGTGGTGTTGTCTTTGTATGCAATAACAGAAGTATGATTTCCTGTGTCTGAAGGAACAGTCTCCCTTCATGACTAAAGATGAGTCAGGACCTTAAAAATATGCATAGGAGGATTGGGAGAGAAAACTGGATGCTCTATTCAAATACCTGAAGAATCATCTCATGAAAGGAAATGGTTTCTTCCGCATGTGCTCACATGTAACATTCGATGGGCAGAAGATGCATTTAGCCATATTTCATTCCCTGCAAAAGAATTATCTGAAAATCTGACTTTTCCAGACATAGAAAGGGGGTTAAATTCCCTCCACAGACATAGTGAGGGCTAGCTGGCACTGCCCTATTCTGTTTGATCTTGAACATCTAGGCTGCAGGAACAGATCGTAATGATACAATGATACTTAACTTTCTGAGACTCAACTTTTTTTTTGAATCAGAAATGAAATTAATGAACAATGTAATTTAACTATTCATATATTTTTAAATCAGCAAAACGAACTAACTATAATATATACGGATTTTACAGTTTGCAAAATTTGTTTGTACTAAATAATAATTGTTCAGTATGTGAATGATTAGGCCAGACTTTACAGGATGGCCACGAAAATAATGAGGACAGCTACAATTGCCATCAGATGCCACATGTCATATCAGTTATCCAAGTACCAAAAGCAGCGTTACCATCAGTAGCATAATTTGTTACAATAGCGGATAATGCTTAGTAAAACATGAAAAACAACAAAGTATAGTCTTTTCTCAATTCATATGGTAGTTATTTGCATTTTTGAAAAATTTACAAACATATTCTATGACTGCCATCACCCCTAGCTTGTTATAAAAGGATTGCCTCTTATCTGGGGTGGGGCGGGGAGGGAATTAATGTATAAGAGAGTTATACATTACATTCAGAAAATTACAAACAGGTTTTTCATTTACAGGAATGTCTTCAAGAATATCTGAAAGGCTTACAGGATAAGAGACAACTCCACGCATTACAAGAAATCAAACAGCTTTATTCCCTGACCAGTACAAATCAGTGACACCCACACAACTACTGTGACACACATATGTCATTGTCATGTTTCCAATATGCTCCTGTGGGTGATCCTGTTTTTTTCTCACCGTGATGGTTACTTGACTGGGCAAGTGTCTGTGAGGTTATTTCTGAAAGAGATCAGCATTTGATTCTGTGGAGTGAGTAAAGAGATCGCCCTCCATGATATTAGCGGGCATCAGTCCATCCTTTGAGGGCCCAAACAGAACAAAAAAATCGGAAGGGAAAATTCCTTGTCTCCCTTCCTGAGCTAGGACAGCCATATTCCCGTGTCCTTAGACATCACAGCTACTAGTTCTCAGGCCTTCAGACACTGGGATTTAAAAACGGTGACCCCAAGTTCTCAGGCTTTCAGATTTGGACTAAATTACACCATCATCTTTCCAGGGTCTCGAGCTTGCAGATGGCAGATTGTGGACTTCTTGGTCTTCATCACCACATGAGCCAATTCCTGTAATAAATCCTCTTTACATATATACATTTTCTGTCTCTCTGGAGAACTCCAATACACCCACCCCATTGAGATGGCCCTTCAATCTGCAGATTCTTCAGTAAGAAAGGGAAGTCAAAACCCAAAGCTGAGGGAAACTGATGTAGAAGGATGGAAGGAGAGGAAAGAACTGGAGAAGTTCCTTGACTGGAAAAACAATCATCTGTGGTGTTTTTCATATGGTTTCTGCAGCTGCACCTCTCTCCTGAGCATTTAAGGGCACAGTTCAGAAGCAGAGGGACATTGGTCACAGGTGGTATCCAAGCAGAGGCCAGATGACCATTCACAATGAAGACGGGTGTGATGATTTGGACATCTATGACTTTGGGAGACTGCATAAAATGTTTATTCACCATGGTAACTGGTCAAGTCAGGCTTCCTAGGAATCTAGGGTAGAGCTCTCAACTTTCACAGCTAGCTCACACACAAACAACCCTCTCACAATGTGCTCGTACTGTGGTGACCACATCATTAATCATCTTAACCAGATCACTTTTGACAGTACAAGTTGATGCTCTTAACAAATTACACAGCACAATAAGTATAAACCAGGACTATCCCAAGCAAAGCTGGATCTTTGCCTGGCCACATCTACTTTGGAATTTATTTCTAAGTAAGGAAGAACCACCAAGGGACAGTAGCATTACTAAATAAATAATATCCCCACCTGACTGCTTAATAATTCAGGACTTTTTTCTCCTATATTTATTTTATTAAATTAAAAAAAAATATGCATCAAGAAAATAATTATAACTTACTATTCATGCATGGTTTTGCTAAATAACATATTTGTATATAACTAAGTTTATACTAAAGCATATATACTTTAGATTGCCTGTACCAATTATAATTTAAAATGTAAATCATGTTATTAACTTAAGGGCTTCATTAATTTAGAAAAACGCACATAAATATATCATATTGCATTCTATAATATGTTATATTAACAGAGTGGTTTCACAGTCATTTAATACATGTGATCTTATTAGAATCAGTCATCTAAAATGAGAACAAGCATGAAACGGTATATTCATATCAACCAAAAAATTAGCAATATTTTGCATTATCCTTATGTTTATATTTCAAGTCTAACAATGAAAAAGTTATTTTGGAAGTCATTCTTTATAGAAAACAGCTATTTACATATTAAAATATCGGTTCTATGATTTTTTTAACAAGTCACAATTTGTAATATTCAGACCCTTTACATTTTTTTTCAAAAAAAAGCACACTGCTCATTTGTGAATAAGAATTATTTGTGTATAATCTGTTTATAGGCTGCACAGTCTTCTGAAAAGAAATTAAGCCCTCTTTGAAAGGAAGAAAATACCTGAATCCATCCATTGCTCCAGTTCAGTACTTTGATCTCAAAAGTACCTACTCAATAAATGCTTGTGAAATTAAACACTGTATGACTAAATGAATGTATGAATGGGTAAACCAGAAATCTCTCACAGGAGAATGTTTAAGAAGATAACTAGTCAATGATATCTGTATTCCCAGTGGAAATAAACTAAATGCATCTGAAACATAGTATTGCAATTTGTCCTCCTTATATTTCTTAGGCAAATATCATAAAGAAACATTGAGATTATAAATGGTGTCAATTCTTATTCATCTGCACCAAAGTTTCACTAATTTTATACATATATATAATTTTATACAAATATATATATATATGTGTGTGTGTGTGTGTGTGTGTGTGTGTACCCCCAAAAAAAGTATACACATTTTAAGAAAGTAAAACACTATTAAAATTGTAATAATATATACACTGATAAAAAAAGTTGAATACAAGTCACATTTGACTTCTGCAATTACAAGCGGTATTCAAAGTGGTTACCATAAGCGTAATTTTAACAGTTTTTTTTCTTAAAATACATATACATTTTTGACACCCTCTGTGTGTGTGCACACATACATACATATGTGTGTGTGTATATATACCCAAGTGTGCCATGTGCATGAAAGATCTGACAAGTTTGTGAACTTTCCACCATGTAAGCACACCACACCACGGTGTGTGTGTGAGTGTGTGTGTGAGTGTGTGTGTGTGTTTGTATCCATTTATTTAAATTTGGTTCAACAGTTTCTACCAACATCAGAAGATGTCCTGTGAACCAATTACTTCTCAGTCACTGTGAATGCAAAAGCATAATTTCTGCTCTCAAATAAATTGTTGTCTAACAATAACACTTATCAATTAGAAGTATTATTATAAAATTGTACCATACTCAAGCCTCATGACTCTTAATTTATGAGGAGGTAAGTTGGGTTTATAACATTTGTATAGTGGTTTCTAAAAACACCCTCAATGATATACATAAACTCATTCTGGATTAATATGATGGAGTAAGAGAAATCGCCCATCTCACTTCACCTGTGTCTCCCTTCTTGCATAGTTATGAATGAATTATAATTAACATATTTATTATAATGACATTTTAAATTACTCTCAATATTTTTAACTTTTCCCCTTGCCTCTAGATAACCATTGATTGAACTTCCCATGTGGTTAAGGTCACTAAAGATAAATTAGCAAGGATAAATTTCATCCCACTTCTCATATGATCCATCCTAAAATCTGAGTTAGTTGAGTAATCAGATAATAATATATTAATGTATAATTGTGAAATAACAATGAGGGTACATGACCACTTTTGACATAGAGTGTTTAAGCTGATTAATCAAATGTATGGCTATAATTCCACCCATACAATGAATTACATTTCTACTACTGCCATATACATAATATCTTCTTAAATGAATAAATATATTTATTTTTCTTCAATTCAGAATAATTAGATTAAGTATGGTTACCAATGGAAGCTAGGATACCTCTTTCACTGGCAACATTTTAAAACAGAACAGAAATAAGAAATAAAAATTCAAAACGATGCATTGAGCTTCTATGCCCCACTGATCTTCTAAGCTTCATTTATTGCTCTTCTAAGGAGTAGGAACATAGATATGACATACTCCCTCCTCAAATGGAACATAAAGTTTGGTAGTGGACAGCCATATTTAAAAAGAAAAACAAATATACACTTTGGAAAAGGCAATAAAAACCTAATCCTATAGAATCACAAAGAATAGCTTTTCAAATATACAGTACATTTTTCACGTGAAAACTTCAAAAATGAGGGAGAGACTAAATGGCTTAATGGATTCCTTCTAATCTCATGATTCAATGAATTTAGCATTTCTTGAATCTTATATAAATTCAGCTGTTTTATAATATTAGACAGTTTCACATGACTCTATAGAAGATATGATTTATTTGAAGTGAAATCTTAGACCAGTTATATGAAATATTTAAAAACTTTATTTCCTATGGTAAGGTATAAAATCTGTTTAGTTTGCCCTTCAAATTTAAAGTTATCTTATTCTATTGTCCTCTCTGCAATTCTGAAAAGAGATCATCACATCCATCGAGCAGTGAAATAAAAGATTTTTGTGAATATATGAAGATCCAACTAAACAATGTGTAAAGCAAGTCGTCCCTATTTTAATTACATGTTGGCTAATAAATACAGTTTTCTCCCTCAAAATCATCTGAAATCACTATGACAATGTCTAGGTCACCTTAATAGCAAAACCTTTGAAATTTAGCATTTACTTTCATCTTCACTTTTCATCACATACTAAATTCATGAGGCTTAGTTTCCACATTTCAACTTCTTACTATAAAATAGTAACTATTTTGGTTGATATTCTGTTTCCACTTTATACTCTAACAAAAGATATTCAATTACTATATATTGGAATGTAACCGTTCAATACCCAATTGCATGATTATTTTACTTATGTACTAAGCACAGCATATTATGAATCCTATTTGTTAATATTCTAAACGTAGTTCGAACTGACTATACTTACCCTCTGTTTATTTACATAGGAAATAAGCATATTAATGACTACCTTAATCTTTTGGTACTCTGTACTTTTTGCCTTTGGCTTTAATACTTTATTTTCTAATATAGTTCAGTGCATATGGGATGCAGAAAGTTGATTGCTTGATAAACACATTTAGAAAAATATGAGAAAAATAAAAACAAATCTGGAAAGTAGATTGCTTGATAAAGTCATTGAAATATGAAAGTCATTTAGGAAATATGAAAAAAACAAAAATTGTGAATCTGGAATGCTTTTCTATATGAAATGTAATCTGAAAACTTTAGAAGAATAAAGTTGTTAAGTCATCCATAACACATCTGTGGGCTCTACTGTAAGACAACGTGTCTAGAACAAGAGAAAACAAATGTGTAAAAAGGAATAATCATTTAAGATGAAACAATATTCAAGAAAGAAGAAGAGACTTAATGCTCTCCGTCTTCATAGTATCATTGTGTCTCTTTCAAGGATAGAGGTAGCATGATTTTGAACAACAGAAAGCATCTCAAGCTCCCTCACTAATTCTGTCACCTTGAATAAATCACTTAACTCTTCCAGTAATTTTTAAATAATAATGCTTACTTCACAAGATTGTTCGGAAAATTAAGTTACATGATATAACATTGATGAGCTCACTTGGCTCATAATATATGTGTAATAAGAATTTTATTTTCTGCTCCCTCTTCTAAAAGTTTAGTGACATGATTAATGCCACAGTCACCTACACATTTGCAAACTAAGACTCACTTTGCAGAAAAGGGGCCCCAAACCCAGAAAAAATTAGTGACTAAGCAGAGCATCCCAATTAATTAGAGAGAATGCCAGTGTCTTGGACATGACTCTCCTAACAATAACTCCCAGTCATGGTCCCAAAATGACAGCAAACTGAGATCCTCCTCAGATGCTGACGTGAAAGCCTTATGTGTGTTTGGTCTTTAAATTCATGTACAAGTTTAAGGACGGAGCCAGAGACTCCTTGAATCAGAGAGGAAGAGCAAAAGAGTGAATAGCCAGATGAATGGGGAAGGTGCTAGAGCAATTTTCTAACCATTGTCAATAAACAGCAGACAAGCCAGCAGGAATTATTTGAAAGTCTTGCAACTGGTCATGATGACTATGCCTCATGGTCTCATTACCCTTGGTCGTAACCAAGAAATAAGTCCTATGAGAGCATTTTTATTTTGGCAGTATTCCCTTTCCTCTAAACAAATCCCAACAAACACACCTCCCCTTACATTGTGCATTTTGGAATCCCTTCCAATGGTATTAAACAGTGTCCCCTACATCTTCAAATTCCTTTGGGTATGTAAAATCCACCTTTTACCTTAGTTGAAAACCCTGTAGACACTGACCCTGATGCCTGCTCAAATGTTCTTTGATCCCAGTTGGACCTTAAGATCAGAAAAAGGGTTGGCATCCTGCCAGCTCTGCATTGATAATTCCATGATTATATTACCTAAGTATGTTTTTAAAAATAATATGAAATTTACCCACTCCACTTAAGAACTCTTTGCTCTTCCCTGTTATATTTACTAACCTCATAACCACTGATTCATTGAAAGTTGGTCCAAACTTTATACGAACCCAAATCTTGTCATCACCTGGGTTCTATTCTAAAAGCTGGTGGCATGAATTAAGTATTTATGTTTGATATGCTCAAATAGTCATGACAATTTATGTTATTGATATTACCACTAATGATAAAATAATAACAATAATAATAATATGCACTTACTCTGTCACTTATTGTCCTAAACACTTTACGTGTATTAACTTATTTAATTTCCCCAACAATTATATTAGATAGGCATTTAGGAACGTAGATTCAAGTGGACTGAATAAGTGTCCAAGTTCACAAGGTGGTAAATGATATAACCAAAAATTGAACCAAAATCTATGTAATGTCAAAGCCTGGGTTTTCCCACTACAGAATTCTGCTTTCCCCTCACCAAATTCTATGCCCTGTCCACCCTAGGAGGGATGGGATTGGGGCTGAGACAAATAAATTCCTATCTTTAACTTCTCCTACAGGTGTTCTACCCACACTGAAAAGTAGATTCTAATGGCAGACAAGTTCAACTGCAAAAATTCTATTCAATCATGTATGTTTCTTAGTTTGCTAAGGACCTCTCTGATCCCATGTGAGACATAATGACTGTTATCTAATATGCAGCACTGTAGCAATCAAGTTATCCTTTTGTCAACTTATGCTACACACACAAAATGTCAACATTTCATTATCTGAATTACTTTGCTTTATACTCTTCCTTAAATACAAAACACTATTCTTAAAGAACATGCCAGAGACGTGATAATAACATAAATCATGGGATCATTAAGCCTGAAAAAAAGAATACACCAAAGATTGAGAAATGTCTTCTAATCCACAAGGAAACCCATGGGAGAAGGAAAATGGGCCAAAGGGTAACCAGACCACTTGAATGGTATTCTGAAAATACAGGGACATTATACTTTTTCATCATTCAACAAAACAAATTAAAGATTTTTATAATAAAAAGACTGAAGTTAATTAATACACATTATCTCAGGCAAGAAAAGTACCATATCCCACACATTTTAAAAGTTAATGCTTAAAATAGTAGCATTCCATTAGCCAGAAAAGAAAATGTTCCCACGACATTCCCACATCCCATTCCCATTTATGAAGAGGCCTTCATGACACTTTGCTTAACACTTTCTGTGTTCACATACAGAGTAAAATATACAGTGACCCGATTTTGATCTCCTTTTCAGAAATGTAAATAAATTATATTTTGTTTTTGTATGACTAAACTAAGTTCACAGGAGGAAACTTTGCAAGAGTGTTAAAATTGCTAATACAATCTTGTTCTGCACACTAGAAAGTTCTGGTCATTTTGCCAAATGAACAGTCTATCAGAGCTGATAGTAAGGTGATGTTGCAAGAAAATCTGCCATTTATAGACATAAAGGAAAGCCCTAGTTGGTGTCAAATCTGGCTAAAGGAACCATGCCAACTGGCCGACGAAAGATATCCATTGGCCAAGGCCTGTCTCAGAATCTTTCTCTCCCTAAGGCTCCCAGTTATGCACAAGCTGTAAAGAAGCACATACTCCTTGGAGCTGATAGTAACAAGTTAAATGAGTCAGTGTTCAAACATCTGCCGGTATGAAGTGGGTGCAACTTCTGCAAGTCTATAAAAGAGGCAACATACTCCCTTCTACATTTCTCCTTGCCCTTCATCATCCCTCACCAATGCACCTGTGTAAATTAAGTAATATCCACAATGATACCAAGCTCAGCATAGAAAAAGCATAAGGAAGGTAAGTCGAGTAACTATGAAGAGTAACTACTACGGTGTTCCCACTCTCAAGAAAATTATTTCTTCTCATCTCTGCTAGTCAAGCACATGTATCAGTTATTCTTACTTTTGCTTTCCTCTGAAAACTTTTCAAGTTTCCTTCAGGAAAGACCAGTAGCACATTTCTAAGCATCACAATTTTAAGACATAAATTTTCAGTCTTTGAGTATCTGTGTGCATAAAGCATCAAATTTCAGATTCTGAGCACTTTGAAATCAGGGATGCTCAGCTTTGCATTCCCACTAGCCAAGACAGCAACAGTTAGGCTAGTGAGGCTAGCAGGCTCACAGTAACATGTGTTGGATGAGTAAATGAATGGAAGAATGGATGAATGAATGAATAAGTAAAGCTGAGATTAAGGTAATGTCTGCCTGATTGGTCTTGACATAGGATAAGGATTTAAGCAAGTAAAGATTTTATTTAATTCTCTATAAATTTGGAAATAAAAATCAGTCTCTATATTCTCCCCCTTATTACCCTCATTCCTGTTTTATTCAATACACAAAAGGAAATTACTTAATTGACAAATAACAAAACTAAATAAGTATCAATACTTATTATCAGTACTACAGTGCTGAAACACAGAATTATCTCAACACATTGCTGAAATATAAACACCTGAAAATCCATTAAGGCTATCACTAAATGGCTTTGTATTTGCTACATTTTCTTAGATGTGCCCCTGCATCATAGCCATGCCTCATAGTGATTTGGCTCCATGTTGTCACTAGTGTTATGTAAATGGTGACCTCGGTCTGTATTTGGAAAACGATCCCCTCTCCACTCTGCAGGCTCACCATCTTATTTCACTGGGAGTGATGGTTTTCCCAGGGGTTGCTGTGTTGCAGTTCAGTGTAGCTGTTGACGTTAATTTATGCAAATCAGCTAGATACCATCCCTGATTAA
This sequence comes from Rhinolophus hipposideros, assembly GCF_964194185.1. NCBI lineage: Eukaryota > Metazoa > Chordata > Mammalia > Chiroptera > Rhinolophidae > Rhinolophus > Rhinolophus hipposideros. Next base: position 67,302,196 of record NC_138050.1, read on the forward strand.
TGTCTTCACTACTTTATTAATTTTGAATACTTTAAGAGGCTGTTGGACATGTATGATGCAATATCTGCTTAGAGAATAACTACTCATATGATTAATTTAGACCCTGAAGAACAGTACTTGATCTCTTCTAGTTGATATTACTAATTAGACAAAATGTACAACTTTAAAAAAGTAATTGCATCAGAAATGAAACTAAGTTTTACAAATTTTCTACAAGTGACATTGGCAAGTAGCACCCTTAAAATAGCTGTATAAATTTGCAATCTAAAATTAATAGCAGAGAAAGTGGAATGAGTGCCTATTCTATGCCACACTCTGTGCTGAGGGCTTCACATGTTTTAACAATCTTAATTGAACAATCTAGCCAGGCAGATATGTGTAGCACTTCTAGGATTCTACCACTGCACCAGAGCCCAATGCTTAACTAGTATGACATGTGGAAAACAAATCACACGTTCAACAAAATTCATACAGAATTCATGGAAGTCATTTTTGTTATCACTGTTTCTTCCAAATATTCATGTTTTCTGACTTTATTTGTATTAATTACTCAACTAAGAACTAAGCTTCCATGAAGGCCAACTTCATATCTCACATCATTCCACATTACCCACAAACATAAAAACAAAAGAGTAGCTTGTACTGAAACAGGTTTTATTGATTTAATTTAATGATTAAAATTATTTTCCATCAATTTGATAAAAGTCAAAATCATTTAATTCTCCTCCTTAGATATTTTTCTAAGTAGCAAATTACTCAATGGCATTTTGATATAAAAGGAAACGTTCATTATTAGAGAACTGATAGCTTTTATGAAGAGGATTAGAAGCAAGATTTGAAAGAAATGAATGTTCCTGTAAAATCATTTATTCAAAAATATTTACTGAATTCAAGGCACTGTAATTGAAATGGTTGAATGCAATGTCTGCCACCATGAGTTCACAACCTAAAAATAGATGGAATAACAGAAGTGTAAACATAATGACATGTGAGGTGTCATATAACTCATTCCCCCCCAAAAAAAAAAAATTAAAAAAATTAAAATTAAAAAAAAAAAAAAAACTACAAAAAAAGAGCTATTGCAGTACCAAGAAAAGTTATTGCATCTGCTTGGAAAAATCAGAAAAAGTTTCTTGAAGGACAGGGACAAATATAACTAGATTCCTTGAGATAGGAAAAAATCTATGTTAGGCAGTAGGAAGATAATAAAAATAAAAGAAACCCAGAGCACTGGCCATGTGCCTGAGGAGTCCTCCAGTACATGAGAAGATTTAAGAAGAAAAAAGACTGGGAAGGCAAATTGAAGCAAAATACTGAAATCCTTGAGTGCTAGGCCAAGTGATTGGATTCTTAGTAGAATTAATTACTTAAAATATTTATAACAACATTGGGCAAGGTTTGGGAGGGGAGAGGTTCTCACTGCTGATTTTTTTTTCTTAAAAATTATTTTACTTGTAAATGAGATCATTCTGTATATAGAATTATCCTTTCTGATGCGTGCCTGTATCAATAGAGACTTTGACTTTTGACCTGGCAATCCTATTATCAAGATATGTTACTTAAAAAAAAAAAAAAAGATATGTTATTTGTGGAAAACCACAAGGATTTGGTCCAGTACACCTAACACTTAATAGTCCATATTTTATCGAGCCAAAGTGGTAGCAGCCATATTCCTGTAAGACAGGGATTGCCCTTGGTAAGACCTAGCTCAAAATCCCCTCCTCATAAAGGCTTCACCCCCTCATACACACTTAGTACCCTAGTATTTTCTTCATGTATACAACACATTTGAGTGACAGAGTCCCTAGTCTCAAGTTGCCCCTTGTCTAAAGAAAGGCCATAAATTAAAAATTAAATGATAACTTAATAGGTAAAGTGCTATGGGGTCAAACAAATGGTACAACCGAACCTATATTTAGTGAATAAAGAATTCCTGGAGGAGGTGACATTTTAGCTGAAGTGAAGTGGATGAGATAAGGGAAGACATTTCACTTAGGGTCACTTACCTGGAAAGAACAGTCTCCCTGAAGTAATTTTAAGGTAAGGAAGTGAAGAGTCACTATAAAGATATGTATGTATACCAGGGAACCCATGAAAAGTCAAATAACTCAGCCTCAAGGAAAGCATATGGCACAGGAGCCTCACACTCTGACTCAGCTTCTCTCCAAACGTTTCCAAATATCTCTCCTCACTGATAGCTGCATTCCTGCCCTTTATTCTGCATATCTTTTGTCTACCTCATAGCTTCTCCTTTATAAGAGTTTTCACCTTCTCATAACCTTGGCTTCCTAGGACTCCTGAGGGAGCCGACTCTACTTCGTATATGGTCACTGAGACATTCATTGTCTCATTAAGTGTACCATAAATCACTGTCCTCTCAGGACGGATGTCTCAGTTGAAAGTCATAAGGTATAAGGGATCCGATTAACCCAGTTCATCTTTCCAGGCCTATGTAGTTAGTGGACCCTCATAGCTGAGATGCCCAAATTTTGTCCAATCAGTTGTTTCCAGAGGTAGAGGAGGATGGATAGAGACTGAAAAAGCAGAGGTGTGCCACCAACTTCAGTAAAGACTGTGGGAAAAGCAGTCACAAGTGTGGATATGGAGGCTCTTATCATGTCCAAGTTATACAGTCCCAAGCAGAAAAAAAATATGTGCAAGGCACAGAGGCAGGAAAGAAAAAAGTACAGATGAAGAATTACAAGTTCAAAACAGTTATGGCATAGCACATGGCAAGAGAACATAGGCAACTACGTAGGACATTCTTAAAAGAAGATAAATTATGGTGGGAAGATTCTTTAAGAACCTGTTGCTACAGTCCACATGGGAGAAGATAGTGACTTCAACAAAAATAGTGATGGAGGTACTGCAGGGTAAAAGACAGGTCAGAGGAATTGGAGAGGTAGTATTTACTGGTCTTCAACAAAGATAGTGATGGAGGTACTGCAGGGTAAAAGACGGGTCAGAGGAATTAGAGAGGTAGTATTTACTGGTCTATGTCATCAATGTGTGGAAAATGAGGGAGAACTCAACTAGAACTCTCAACTTTCTAATTTAGGCCACTAGGAAAAAAAGCAGTGCAATTAATTGAACCAGAAATGGAAGTGGGAGCCATTTATTGCTGGGTGGGGAGGGGGAGCTGGCAGGGAAACAAGCAGAAAGGAAATGGATGTGGAGTGAAAGATAAGCAGTCCAATACAGGCTACATTTAAGGCAGTTAAGATACATCCAAGTAGAACTGCCATTAGGTAGTTGGATAGATGAGGCTGAAGCACCGAGAGGGGTCTGAGCCAAAAAAATAAAGACCTGGTAACCATCCATAATTATATTTGATAAGAACTCTTGGGAGAGAGCGAAAGAGGACAAAACCTGGTGACAGAACCCTTTGTTAATACAGACACATTACTGTGCTCCTGCCATGAATGGACTCAAACCCCCCTTCCCAGGAGACTCGAGGCAAGTTGAAGACAGACATGTCCCTGTCTTTGTACAATAAGTGCCAAGCACAGGCCATGGTGGTGTAACACGAGAAGGAAAGGCATGGACTACATTATACAGATACCAAGGCGACTATTTCAGGAAAGGAAAGGAGGTTTTTTTGTTTTGTTTTGTTTTTTTCAGGCGGGGGGAGTGGGGGAAGAAGTTATTAGGGAATTTGGAGTCATTATAAAGTAATAACTAAGTACTGAATAACAGATTAATAAAAAAATTGATCCCACCCAAGGGTTTTATTTGTGTCACTCAGAAAATCAAATACCTGATTATGTGTTTAGAATAAAAATTTATTTTCATCTCTATTTGTTTTAAGCCTGGAGGAAAAAAAATGACAAATGTATACATTTGTCTAAACTCACAAACTGTTTATATGCCATCCATGAATTTTACTGTAGATAAAATAAACTTCAATTTCTAAAATATACTTGTGAAGAGAGGGTGACTGATTAGAAGAAAACAATTCAGTATTTGTTGTTTTCTTTTTTAATTTCCCAGCAAATATCCATTTATTTAGCACATCACCAGATCCTTAATTAGGTTATATATATAAGGATATATAAGACAAAAGGGTATATAAGACAGGATTATCCTGTCTTATATATAAATTCAGGATATATAAGACATAATTATGACAAAAGTTCTTAATCTCAAGGAACTCAGAGTTTAGGATTAAGTCAGACATGAAAATGGATCCTCAAATGGATAATAATTGAAGTAAGAATAGAGTGCCAAGGGTCAAACAGAACCGTATAAAAAGTTTATGATCTTTTTTATCTCCTCTGTACTCCTAGGTCAGATGTCTAGGGGGAAATAAAGCTGAAAGCCTCATTCCCTAAACTCATGAATGAATATATTACCACAACTCTGTGTACTAATTATATACGTAACTCATTATAAGAGACATAGACAAAAGCAAAACAAATGTAAGATAACAATAGTTTGCTATTGAATGTGCATCATTCTGTTTTAATCAATAATTATGCCTCCTATTATATAAACCAGCACGTGCAGTGGGGCAGGCAGAAGGGGTTGGAGAATAAGGCAGGGAGGGAGTAGCTACTTTAAAAATGAACGCTAGTAAAAGTTCATTACTCAAGTAATCAGACATGGCTTTCACCAATAACAACTTCAATTCTACTCAAACTCAGCAACTCAATAACTTGAGGCCTGACTACTAAACAACCCTTAAAAATGTTCTAATGCTTCAAGAAACACAGTTCTTATTCAGAAAGATAGATATAAGATTAATTTCTGGGAAAGAAATTGCTTATAGAGCTATATTTTTTTTCTTGGTTTTCATTTAATAGAACTGCCAAGGGTTTCCCAAATACTGTAGGAAGTTATTTTTCAAAAGTTAGGTAAAGAAATACAATTATTGTTTTCTTATTTCTAAGTATTTATAATACTATTACACTACAGCTATTCAAAAAAGAAACTTCTACAAGGAATATAACTATACATATAGGCCAAGGACAAGGTGTCTTCAGCTAGCCATATTAGTCAAAGAGACAATAAAACTTTACTAATCCATTACACATTGTTTTCTAGAGTATCTTCTGGTGTAGGGTAATTTGTAGAAATTGATTCCTGCAGAAGATTTTCATATTGTGTATTTGAACACTAAATGAATATGGGTATTTAAAATTACCTAAGTATTTCACTAAGGAGAAAAGAATCATGGTAATGACACATTTAAAGTAAGTGTGCATTTAATAACTATGAGTAAATGAACTGCAAAATAATAGATTCACTTCTATTAATATTACATCAGTACACACTATATAGATTGTATTACTTATGATTGATTTCATATATTTTTATTGTGCTTGGCATAAATATACATACATGGAATGCCTATCATGTCTTGGAAAAACTTTCTTTGAAATGCATTTAGTCAGACTGGGAGATGATAATTCCAGTGATGAGGAAGGGAAGAGGTTCCACCAATCTGTATTGCTTTGAAAATCAGGCACATCAAAGACCATTATTTCTATACAATTTCCTGAGTAACCACAGAGATAGTATTACCGAGACATTAATGAAATTGTTTGATTACTATAAACTAAACCAATTTACCTGTTTTATTATCTCCATTTTTTCCCTTACCATTAAAAAGAAAAATAGGAATGTATCAGTTAATGGTTTCATAGTGCATATTATTACTGATCTTCTGGACAGATTGTGGAAATATTTCTTAACTTATGTTCCCAGTGTACAATATCATATCTCTATGTGAACAGTGCAAAATATCCTATCTCTAATCTCTTGTTTATTTGTGTTATTTTTATTTGATTCCAACCTAGCAGTGATCGCTTGCATTTTTCATTATCATGGTTTAAAATAAGTCACATGGAAGCACTCCTTATAGGGGTGAGCTTTCAGATGACTTCACAAATTTGCACCCGGTCCTTATCAAATCAGCAAATGGTGCTGTCTGATTACCAAGAGTCTCTGTTACATTAACTTCCCTGCTTCATTTAGAACCCAGAACAAACACTGTGGAATAAAAATGAGTAATCCCACATACCAACTAAAGAAATTCTACTATATTCACTTTCCTGCTAAATAACATGTTCAAGTCACAATACCGCTAACAGAGAATGTCTTTTATTTTGAAAGTCCGTGTGACACAAAGTGACATTTCCCAAAAGAGGAGATATTTTTCCACAAAATACCAGCCTTGCATGGCCAACAAAAACGATGGATTCAGAAAATGTGAAAGAAGATTCAATATTTATTTTCCGACTGTACTGCTCACCTTTTGATCCTGAAAGCAATAAAATATGCACACATAAACAAATCCTTTTATATAGATTGGAATTCACATAAATTTGAAATCGCTCAAAAGTACCAAATAAAATCTGTCTGGGCTTTATTTATAGGATTTGATTATCTAAATTGAAAAGCCGAATTCTGTATACAACTTTCATCAACAGAGTATATTTATGCACACACACACACACACACACACACAAACACACACAAACACACATACATCTATAAGTGGATGTAGATGTAGTTATGTTTGTAATTTGGGGGATATAAATATGTATGTACTACACATAGACTGTTCTGCACAACATTTTTATTTCTAAAAAGGGGTCATTATCTTTTCTAATAGTATTTTTAAATGCATCTATTTCACTCTTTGTCTTTCAGTGTATTAAACATAATCAATTTAATGATATCTTTCTTATTATTTTCATATATCCTCATGTTTTGAAACAGTGTCTGAGTCCCAGGGCAGGTATTACTCTCTGCATTTTACAAATGGGACTATTGAAGCTAGGATCAATGACTTGGGACAGAAAAGAATTCGAGCTTTCTGACGCCGAGAGTGGGGTTTCTTCCCTTATCTCCTGCTGTTCCGTATTAAAGACAAGGTGCTATGAGCATTAACAATGCTATTGGCATTAGTTACACTAGGGTGGTAACATGGTACTGGTAAAATCCAATTAGCAAAATCGATATAATAACATCACTATACAGAGATTTTTCACCCTTGTCCCTGATCTCTTCTTTCTTTTCTATTTTGGACCAAAATGAGGAATATCAAAGAGTCAAAAGTCATGTTCAAATCCTCATTTCAGTGTCCTCATCCTAATTCTTCCATTGCTTATTAGTGTAACTGGCCTGTGGCTACACACTGCCCTACACAGCTCTGTATCAAGATTTACATTTGCTCATTAGGTGGTTTAACTACTTTGTGGAAATCACCTGGAACATCGTCTATTGTCTTAGCTGGATATTTAGCAGTGAGCTTCCTTGCCTGAAAAGTAGACTATCGAAAATTGGAGATCATGCATTGGTTATACATACATTATCGATTTTTCATAGATGTACATTTGTATAAAATAACTGTGTGATGCCCAAATGTTTTTATAATTGTATTCTTAACATAAATGCAGTAGCATAATGTTAATAATTGCTACCCATGTTTAATTTTATGAAGCGCTTTTTTAGGAAAATCAGAGAAATGTTTTGTTATCCCCATACTAAATATCTCAAATGCTTTTAATAAAATCTATGTTAAAAATATTATTTCATCATCTTTACAGACTCCCTAGATTAGAACCCAATTAACAACAAAAGAAAGCTTTTAAAGATTTAGTGGAAACGTTAATATTAATTAAATCTCCATTATCTGAATTGATTAGTATAATTCACTATTAACTAATTTTCTGGACAGATGTGTTAACTTACAGTTGATACAGAACACTGCAGATAGTTTATTTGGAGACATTACTTAAGGCTTCAAAATATCTGTACTTGAAATTAGGAGAGAGCATACAGATTTCTAAAAGGTTTTTCCTGCTCAACATACTTTTTGGTATGATCTAACCCAAATGGTTGTAACTGTCCTCTTTTGGATATGTTTCTTAATTATCTTTTGTAATTATTTCAGTTTTAGAAGTATTACTTGGTACTTTCAAAATATTGGAATATGAAATATATCTGAAACCAAACAGGTTAGTCTAGATAATTTACAAATATATTTTATTAAGAGGGATATTTTTGCAATTTTACTTAAAATCAAAATTGATGAAGCTTAATGACTTTAATAAAATACAGTAAAATCAAAAGATTGCTTAAAAGCAAATCATCAGAATGATATTCATTTGTTACTACTAGTTTGTCCACAAGAGTATTTGAACAAAATTCAAATTTTAAAATAAAAAAACTGATTTACTTAAAAGTTAATTATTTTTAAGTAAGAAGAAATTTTAAAGCATTATCAAATAGTCCTTTAAATATATCCTTTAATGAACTGTGAAAATGATCAAACATATGGATATCATTTCCCTTTTACTACATATGGGTAAAAGTTACAGGAAATATCATTAGCAAAATGTGTTGCAGACTTGATTACACCTCCTAATATTTGAAAAATAGTTTGATGTGTTTTATAAATGCAACATGTGCCACATTCCTAATTATTACTCAATTCCACATCTCCTCTCTCTTATCTTTTGAATATGTTGAAGTGATGATGATGTTCTTCAAGATGAAAAGAAGGCATGCTCAGTAAAGATGAATCACAAGGCCTTTCCTTACACACTGGCTTTTTTAAGAGTAAAAAAAGAGCTGGGAGAGCTGCTGGCTAGTCTCCTGAGTGAGGACCAGGCAGGGAGATCTTCTGGAATGTTCAGTCTCACCCCTAAACCAGCCTTCCACTCTTCCTGGGGGCAAAGGCCTTTCTGCATTCTACATCATTGGCACACTTTTGGCAAAAATATTCTTACGGAATTCTTTTATTAATACATTCTCATTGGTGACTTTTTAATTATCTAAACATTATTACTAAGGTATAATTTAATTTCTCACTCCGTTCTTTGTGATACACTAAACACTAGAGTATCAGGAAGGAAGTAGGAGACAAGCAAGAAGGAAGGAAGGGAAGAAGGGAAGAAGGAAGGAAGGAATTAGGAATGAATTAGGAAGAAAGTAAGAGAAAGAAATGAAAAGAACCACCTTACTTTCACCCTCACTACTCAAGTGATCAGAATGCTGGGAAGGAAAGCCATTTCCTTAAGGGATTCCCTCAGGAGAGAAAAATTCTTGATCTCTTCCATATTCCTTCCCTAAAGGAGATTAGCACTTGGACCACTATTTAATCAACAATATGGAATGCTGTTCAAGAGATATTATTATTGTCATTTTTCTCTTTCCTCTACTTACCACCAAACACACACACACACACACACACACACACACACACACAGAAAATACTTTCTCAATTTCAAATGGGAAAACAAATGACACAAAATGATCTGATATCATGACAAAGTATGTTAAAGACACACACAAAACAAGGATTTGTAGTCTAATTGCCAAATTGAGACTACAGTGTGCAAAACCATCATTTCATAGCTTATGAAATTATTTCCTATTCCAAATAGTAGTAGTATAGCAGGCTAGTAAAGATTGTAACTCTGATACACAGTCCAAAAAGAAAGAATGTGTATTTATATGTTTGCTTTTATCTATAAATAATTTACAGGTAATGTATCAACATTTTTCAAATCAGTAACTATTTTTTTCCAGTTTTATTGAGGTACAATTGACAAATAAAATTTTAATTTAAAAAAAGTATTACAAGGAAGAAGATATGGGTAATAGAATTTTCAGTGACTTTCATTTTCCTTTCTGTATATTGCAATAGTTTCAAAATTCTTTATAATAAGCACATATTATTCCAGAGATAAATACTAAAGTCCTTAACATGGCTCACCTGAACTCACTGGCTTTAAATCTCTCCCTGGCTCTGTGCTCCAATGCCCATGATTTCCATTCATTTCCTTAAAGAAGTCTTTACCCATTCTGCCTCAGAACCTCAGCTGCTATTCAATTTGACTGGAAGGTTCCCTCCTACTCCATCTTTACTTAGTTACCTTAGTTGAACCTTCAGCTCAGCCCAAATATTACTTCCCAAGGAAGACTTTCCTCACTTCCCAGACCAGATAATGGGCCTAATAAAAACACTGGACTATCCTCTACTTTTCTGGGGCAGCATCACTGCAATGTATACTCATGCATTAAGTTCACTTCTCTAAACCATAAGCTCCCCTAGGCTCTGTTTTGCTCAATACTGTCTCCACACGTGGCATGTAGTAGGCACTCACTGAGCATTTGTTCACTAAATGGAGTGAATATCTTTATAATGTTATAATACTTATGAGATTTTTGTACTTACTACATAATTCTGGGACAAGCTTGAAGTTAGAAAAGTGTTAATTACAAATGTATTATAAAATGGTTTCCTGGCAACCTGACAAATACAAGAAATACAAGGGCACATATCAAAAAGTGTCTCCCATTACTGACATTATTGCAAGTGAATAAAGAGAATGTCAAATGAGTACAGTGTACATGCTAAAGAACTTCATTTGTTGAGACATTTCTGCTCATTAATCCTTATAAAAACTATTAAATATTCTCTGTAGCTCAGACAAAGCAGCTAACTACTTGTATAAATCTTCATAAGCCTCTAAAAGAACTTAATGGACATAATAAACCCTATTTGTAAGACATACACATTATTTGGGTTTGGCTTACTTTGGGTGTCCAATTAAAATTATTGCTAACTGCACTGCGGCTGTGCCCTGAGGGACTTACTTCTAGGACTCCAACTCAATGGCCCCGCTATTTTCTTCCACTGTAAAAGTACACCCTTTTAAACATAAAATCAGGCTCACTTGCTTAAAAAAAGCACTAAACTATGTGTTTTAATTTGCCATCTGCAAGAAGCTAAACTTCATTATTACAAATGTACAAAGCTAGTGGAATAAAAAAAGTTCAATGCAAAAAATGTGTTGCCCTCAGAGAATATGAACATTGCTATACAGTTGTCAATTCTTGATCATCCATTTCTTAGACAAACTACTTTGTGAGTCTTCTAAAGAGAATTTGAAATTGTGGGTGGGCTTTCTGAAACTTATTTGCTGAGCTACGTACTTCCTCCAATTTGTTTATGGAATCTAAGGATACCAATTAAATATTAATCAAAGGAAATGAAATATCAGGAAGTGAACAAAGGAAATAACAGCATTCATATTTATCCACATATAGGAAGACGTATATAAAGTGTCAAGTTAAATATTTTAAAGTTTTTAATTACCTGCAGTTTAAAATTATCCTCCACATTGATCTCTAGTCCATTATCACATGAACTTGAACAAAGACCACACATGTAATTTCTCACATTTATTAAATTGTCTAACTTTCCTTTCCAGCTTTTTACTGTGTTTTTTTTTCATTCTTTGCTAATAATGAAAATTAACATTCCACCATTCAAAACAAAACCCCTATATTCATTGAAGGCCATTCATCATATCATTTTCTATCTACATATGCATTTCCCCTTAAACCTAGTAATCCCACTTCTAGGACTCTATTCTAAGACACCTCTCCATGATTTTAAAACAATGTATGCACATTATTATGAAAGCAAATCCTATTGTTCATTCTCCATTTGTCTGCAGGAATGTTTATATTTATCTGCTAACTCCTTCATGAATTAGTGACAGCAGCTAATAAATCAATCCCAGAAGCTTAACCCATCCTTTATTTTCTTGAGAAAACTGAGGTCATCCAGTGTGAGCTTTCTTAACATTTTGTTTCTTTCAACCTCAAAATCACATCTTCTTCTCCATTTCACTCTTTTTTCTATCAGGAAAAAAAATCTTTCCTAGTTTGGGTCTGATTAAAGATAAATAAGGTTGGAAAAAATAGGCAATGCTAAATCTTCTTTTACCATAGTAGGCCACTAATTCAAAAATGTCTAAAACTTAAGAATTAATTATCAAAAGAATTAACTAAAAGAATTTAAAGTGATTATCTCTATGGAAGGGGAAACGGGGACGGAGGCAGGAAAATTGTGTAAAATATTTGACTTTATGTTATAACTTCAAAATAAAAGATATTTCTGTTTAGCAAAAATTCATCTTCTTAGTTCGTCTGTTGTCCTTACATTTTAGAAGAGAGTCCCGAGAGAAAATTAACAAGAACTTTTTTTTCACTCTAATGCACTGGTTAGTTAGGTCAGCTGAGCTGGGATAGAGGGAGATTCGAAACCACCAGAGGATCTTTTCATCTAACACATTCCAACTCTCTTCTCCATAGATTCTGAGAATCTTAGGGGGAATATAAGAATCTGGGAGTAAAGGATGAGTGTTTTGTTTGAATTTTTTTCTGCAAACGGATCTGACAGAGTCCCCTGAATTAGACACTTTAACCCCATATTGAGGACAATTTTCCCAGAAAGTTCATGGGTTTGTCTCTAGCTCAAAGAAAAAGGATGACACTATTTCAAGTAGGTATTTTGTTTCTTTCACTTTTAAAAAAAAAGAAAAAAAATTCTGAGTGTCCTATAAAAAACAATGTAAAAATGTTTCTTCATTTGATTGTACATCGATCCCATTAAATAACCTATCTTATTTATTTATTTATTTTTTTACTTTCAGAGGCTATAAAAGGTTCCTAGTAAATGGGCAATTCAAAAACCAGCTTTGTAGTAAATTCTATCACATATTATGAATTCCATTTCATTCAGGGTGACGATGTTAGTAAACATATAAAAGTATAAAAATGAGTGGTTATATTCGTTCTACATACCTCACCTTTCTACCTTTCCATTTCAATCCACAAGAGAAATCAGGGACTCTTTAAAACCCCTCTGGTTGCCTCTTCTAGGCAAGAAGCTCACCACACACAAAATTCAGTCAGTTCCACTGTAATGAACACAAGAGCTCATTTGCTGATGAGGACTAAGCTAATGCTTAAAGAAGAATCACACCTGATGAAAATCACTGGCTTGCCTGCACTTTCTACTAGAAGTGTAAACCTGAGGGGAAGGGTAGAACGGTAGTCAGGCAAAAAACAAGAACCCACAGGGTGAGAGAAGCCATGGGACAGAATGAGGCCCAGAGAAGGTTCACTGACACACTGCTCTGTTTCTTCCAAAGGCAACATTCCTACAACCTCACCAAGTAAGCTTCCCGGAGTAACTACTACACAAACAGGTCATCGTTTTGACCAGCCAATAGCAGCCACCTTGGGGAATGATGACTAAAAAACCACTTAGGGGCCTCCACAGAAGTGACATCTGATCTCTCCCCTTTTTGTGGTGGGGAGAAGAGAACAGTAAACAAGGAATACTCTCTGAGAAAAGAATTCAATGTAGGTAACTTTGTAGGATCAAGTTAGTAGAGGGGTAAATTTACTGGCCTAACCACTTAGAAAATCACATCAGACACCAAGAATTACCAGATTTCTTATCATTTCTTCCTAAAGATTAAGCTGCTTCCTTTTATGTATCTAAAATTTACATTAGAAATAAGCTTTTATTTCATTGCTGAAAGTATGACCTGAGGTTTGATAAGTCCCCATTTTCCAAACACTATTTCTACCGTCAGCTCACACTTCACTGTTTATCTTTAAAGGATGTAGTAGTGGTTTAAAATGGCTTTAACTATAAGATACCCACAGGAAAAGAAAAAATTAGTCCCACAATTAATACTATTTTTGAACACAGGAACACAGGCAATTCCTAGTAGTATAAACTTTTGAAAAGCACATTGCAATTCTTTCCTTCTTTCTCTCTCTTTCTTTCTTTTTCTTTCTTTCCTTCTTTCCTTCCTTCTTTCCTTCCTTCTTTCCTTCTTTCCTTCCTTCCTTCCTTCCTTCCTTCCTTCCTTCCTTCCTTCCTTCCTTCCTTCCTTCTTTCTTTCTTCCTTTTAAAGTTTAGGTGTCAAGAAATAAATACAGAATTAACATAGTACAATATTCTTTTTTTTTTCAATCTACGTACCAAATTATCTAAATCGGTGGTTTCAAAGTAGCTCCATGTTGAAGTTTGTTTTTCATTTAAAGTGTTTTCTCGACAAACTAATCGCAGTAGTTAGTACTCTGATATTTAACACTGAACTCTTACAACTAAATATTCTGGTTTGTTTCTTATATATTTTAATAATTGCTTTCAATTAGTGAGGAGCATTTATTTTCCTTTCAAAACTTCAATATATTGTACAGATAAGCATCATTCCAGGCTTTTCATTCTGTCCTCCTTCCCACATAGTAAGAGGGAAAGTGATGTGGTAGATTTTGGAGGTCAAATCATGGTTGAAATCCTGTTCTCACTACTTACCAGCTGTAGGACCCTGGGCCGATTACGCAGCCTTTCTGGATCTCCCCACATTTTAAAATAAAGGCAACATTTAACTAACCTAACATCTACCTTAGAGAATTTGCTGGGCCACATATGTAAAGCACTCTTTGCCGGGCATTCCCTTACTGGGACCAACTGGTTTTTAGTAATGGCTGAGTGGACTTTACCATATTAGTCATTCATCACAATATATATGAAAACACTATACTTCAATATATATATATTTATTTTGTGTCATATACATAAACACATCATATTCAAAAGACATATATCTAGATCTGATGTAAAAATTCAAAAAAAGAGAGAGCGAGAGGAGAGAAGTAGGGGGATAAGCAACAAGTAATGTTTGGTGTCAAAATTCTTCACTTTGTTTACTTTGCATCTTTGTAGAAACTCTCAGAGTTTGGCCAGTTAAATTATTTGGCCCTGAATAAAAATCTGCGGATAAAACACCTACAGAAAAGAAGAGAGTACCATATGCATACAAAGAATTGGATGTTTGCAAAGCTAAGTTTGCTTAGGGAATGAACATAGGACTATGCCTGTTCTTGGCATGGGAAACAGGAAGTGGGAGACCTTCTTTACACTTCCTGGAGAGAAAGCTTTATTCTGATCCTACCACAAGTGAGCCTGAGGACTCTGGGAGATGATAACCGTGTGCAGAAATCTCACCTCAGACACGAGGGTGAAAAAATGCATTCATGTGAAGCACAGCCAAACCGCGGATGCTTTCAATCACCGACTTGGCCCTACCCTCTAAAGCAGGCCACCTGGTACATTTCAGACGCGAGCATTACACCTCTGAACTCTTGCATCACAAAAATTTGCCACAATATTTTATATTCAACCGTCTTGTATATCTATTATTGTGAAATTCACACAAATTGTAATTGAAAACCAAATAATCCATTTTAGATGATGTAATAGAACTTTTCGTTGACCTCAAAACAAATACTGGACTTAAAGGAAGCAAAATTTTTATTTCCTTTACCTTCTATCTCTGAAGAAATGTAAAGTACTTTAACAAATCCTTTCCATTTCTCTCCACATTAGGAAATGGAGTTATATTGATTTTAAAGATAGGGAGAGATGAGCTACCCATTGCACTGACTCATGATGAGTTTTATAACCCTACACTTTCAACCATGACATTGAAACAAACCTTACACTTTCCTAATTCTTTATCCTAAAGTGCTCTTTTCAAATTTTGCACAACAGGAGATGAGCATCCTTCAAAAGAAAATAGATGTTAGTAACAAGATGGTTCTGCCATCAATTAAATTTAGGACATTGTGGTAACAAGGATAAAGAGGCTAATTTGGGGCAGGATCTCAACAAGTCTTTCTTTCATACACAAAAGGTCACCGTAAATCCATCGGAGGTGATTATACTGCAGCATTTCCAAACCCATTGGACAGGTCTTAACAAACTATCTCTTCTTACCTTAAAGAATATCTCGGGAACTGCTGCTCCATACCAATAGTTCTCAAAGTGTGGTCTCCAGGCCCAGAGCCTCCGCAGCACTTGGGAACTTGTTAAAAATGCAAATCATCAGGTTTCCTCCCACACCTACTGAGTCAGCAGCTCTATATAAAGAAGCTCTCCAGGTGATTGGGATATACACTTAACTTTGAGAACCATTAGCTAAATCATTCTGTGTAAAAATGCAAACATGGCTTCTATAATTATCTTGGAAAAGAAAGGGTTTACAAATTAAAAATTGGTCTTTAATAATAGGCAGTTTTTAAAAATATATTGTATTTCTTCTTTCCTTATCTAAATCTATTTTTATTTAGAAAGGCACCTACTGCTTTATAAATTATAGAAAATGTTTTTATTCACACTCTTGTTATTTTATCATTTACCCTTAGCAAGGCAAAATTCCTAATGTTTATTAAAGAAAATAAGTATCTAGCTTTGTTGTATATGAATGAGAATGAAAACATCACTTAGTAATAAGCACATAATCCAGATTTCCTATATGACTTTGACAGACATAAATAAAAGCAGAAGTGAAAATTAATGTGTCAATATACCTTTCAAAAGTATTTGCCTATGAAGTACCTAAGGTTCTCAAACTCACAGAAACAGAATGTAGAAAGGAGGGGAAACTAGTTTTTATGGGCATAGAGTTTGAATAAAGTTATAGAGGTCTGTTACACAGCAATGTAAATACACATAAACGAACTGTACATTTAAAAATGTTTATGATAGTAAATTTAATGTTATGTGATTGTGTCTGCAATTAAAACTAAAAAATTTTTTTGGAAAAATACATCTCTATTCAGCTCATATGGTGAAACTGAACCATTGAAGCACTTTCAATTGTTGTAAACAAGATTATTACAACACCAGTATACTCTATCCAAGAACTATAGTATTGAAGGAAAATATATTTAATTCATTGGGACAGAATATAAAATTATTTTCAAAATAAGGAGTGCAATTAAAAAGCACAGCATTGAAGGACTAAAGTCTAATTTTATCTTAGGAAAACGAACATTAAAACCCTTATTATGAATACAAGAAGCATTCCCTGGTCTAAATTTATTACATAAGCTTCCGCTGGGTTCTAGGCACTGAGCTTGCCAATCACTGGGGAAACAAAGATGAGAGACACAATTCCTACCCTTAGGAAGTTTTCGGTCCATTGGAAAGATACTTAAAAAATTCACAAAAATTTCCAAAGAAAGCCCCACACAGTTGAACAATTACTCTTAAAAATAAAAGGTGAAAGTCAAAAAATTGAATGCTTAAAAAAAAGTTTTTAACCATAGTTTTGTCAATATATGCTTTCACAATATCGCAAAAACTCATTTTTTATGTTCTAGGAATCTCTGAATATTTCAAATTCAAGCTCAGATTGGGATTTGAGGAACTGGGTTAAAATAAAGACATCTTGGCTTAGTCTAAATAGACAAGGGTTTTGAGACATTAAAGCATTTATTATAAGCTTTTAATGCCTCCAATATAATCTCACATTTTTCTACCAGCATTCATCATTTCTGTAAGTATAGTGCCTGACAATTTATAAAGCACTTTCCTTGACATTACTTCACTTGATCCTTAAAACTCTTAATTAGGTTGGCAGATATTATCTTCATTATTTTATAGATGAGATGTTGAGACAGAAGGAGATGAAGTGACTCGCTAACGGTCACCAGGCTAATAATTGCAAAACAAAAACTAACAACCAGGGTTTCTTTTCACTACACTACTTTATTTGTGAATTCCTTCGCTCACTGTAAAACGATAAGGCAACCTCTGCAAAGTATCATAATTTAACTGATAACAACAACAAAAAAATATGTCCTTAGGAGTTGGCATTGGTCTTTAGGAGACATCATGGGGGAGAGATTTTTGAGGAAAAATTTCCCCCCCTTGGGTTCTCTTCTCTCATCAGAGAACGATGTTACGACACCACTTTTGCTGTGTATTTTGGAATCACTGATTAAAATCTTCATTGCCTTAAAAAAAATGTTGAAGTGGAGGATGTTATTTGTATGAGGCAGAATATAAGGGACATGCAATAGAAATTCTTCTCTGCAAGCCACCTAAAAAATTAGCAGGGAAAAAAAGTAAGCTGGAAAAAAAATAAGAACCACCTGTCCAAGAAGTTCCAAAGTGAACAGTGGGCTACTAATGATGGTAGAATCTCTTCCCAGAGAATGAGGCTTTCACCAGGCCTCTGGCCTCAGGTAATCTCCCACAGGAATAAGAGCTGGCAGCAAGCTAACTCATGGCGTCTCCATGCACACTCTCCAGACCTGAGCTACTTGAGCTGCCAAGCCCCACCCTATAGAGGCTACTTTTCCGAGGAATCTTAACATCCAGGCATTTCTATGGCCAGAGTGTCCTTCTAGGGGATTCTCATCCTGTGACAACCCCCATGACCATCCCCAACATGAGCACATGCACACACACACACACGCACACACACACACACACACACACACACAAGCTGAGTTCAAGGTCTCAAAGTATAAAGATCAATAAACTTGCTGGTGAAAAGGCCAAATGCTTCAGGCATTTTTTAAGTTGTGTGCTCCTGACTAACCTCAGGGTAAAAAGGTCTCTTACATCAAAGGTAAAAAGGACCCGAGTTCATTTATTTGACTTTTTCACAACATAAAACGAGAAAGCTTAAAAATAGAGTTCAGTCTGGGGGTAGGGAGAAACTTGAGGACTTACTTTCTCATCTTCCCTCAGCTGGGGCGCCAGGACCATTCTTAGCTATTGCTTGGCTAAAAGTAAGTGTTTTCACCTTGGTCATTACAAATAAGTCAAAGTACTTAAAAATGTTCCTAGTTGTTATGGGCTGGATTGTATCCCCCACCCCATCCACACCCCTTCTCCACACCCCTCCCAAAAAACAAAACAAACAAACAAAAAAATACTCATGTTGAAGCCCTATGCCCCAGTACCTCAGAATGTGACTATATTTGGAGACAGGGCCTTTGAAGGGGTAATTAGGTAAAAATGAGGCCTGTTGGGTGGGCCTTAATCCAACCTCCCTGGTGTCCTTATAAAAGTAAATTTAGACACACAGAACTGCACGAGGGGTCCATGCACAGACAAAAAGACCATGTGAGAGCACAGGAAGAAGGTAGCCATCTACAAGTCAAGGAGAAGAGGCCTTAGAAGAAACCAAACCTGCGCACAGCTTGACCTTGGACTTCTAGCTCCAGAACTGTGAGAAAATACATTTTTTGTGGCTTATGCCATGCAGTCTGTGGTATTTTACTATGGCGGCCCTAGCAAACTAATAGGGTACATTAACTGTACCCTGTGTATCCACTTACATCATGTTTGAGGTTGAGTTCCCCTTTGCTATCTAGTCAAATAGCAAAGAATGAATCTCTCCTCTCATTTCTATGCCTCATAAAATTGTGTAATGTTTAAAGCAAAAGGATTCTTTTGTACATGTTACAAATGTGCACATACTAGAATAAATGACAGAAGAAACATTTCATGTACCCAATTAAGGTCTTAAATGAACCATTTTTAGAAAAATAACCATTAAGAACTAAAACAGTCTTTCCCCCAATGAGATGAAAAGAGTTTCAATGTATTACTGCATCTGTTTGCAACATGTCCGAGTTGGCAGACAGGTTAGTCCATAATCAGAAGAGGCTTTCAGTTTTGAAGCAGGACTTGTAACATTCCTCAGTATTTTGCCTGATTAAGTGCTTAAATTCAGAAGGCCTGGATAGACAATCAAAATTTGTGAATATGTGATCTTGTGATTAAGTTTTCCTAGTGTCTAA